>NC_060156.1:18446412-18463077 GCF_021292245.1 Micropterus dolomieu | reverse complement strand
CCTGTAATGGAACCCACAGCTGCTGATGTTCCAAATACTAAACTAGTCTAAGGAAGGACAATTTTATTGCTTCTTTAATCAGCACAATATTTTGTAAGTTGTGCTACCATGATTGCAAAAGGGTTTTCTAAAGATCAATTAGCCTTTTAAAATGATAAACTTAGATAAGCAAACAGAGCGAGCTTTTGGAGCACAGAGCTGATGGTTGCTGATATATTCCATTACAAATCAGCCGTTTGCAGCAACAACAGTCATTTACAACATTAACACACTGTGTTTCTGATCAATTAGATTTTTATTTTTAATTTTACTGGACAAAATTTTTTATTTTCTTTTGAAACCAAGGACATGTCTAAGTGACCCTAAACTTTTGAACAGTGGTGTATAATTTTCTTGCTGTCAACATTGCATTAAAAAACCAAAACCAACATTGTAAATGCTCTGCATGGGATTTCCCCCCTTCTGGTTTATATAACCCTACCTCTGCTGAATAATTTTCATACCCCCCTCAACACTCACGAGACATTTGCTCCGGTAAACGGCGGAGCTGTGTGTCGAAGGGAAGGCAGCCGATCTTAGCGAAGAAACCCCCCCCCCCTCTGTTTTATACACAAATCAGACCCTGTTTATATTCTTTAAACAGCTGGTCACCATAGAAACAGCTGGTCAGTGGAGGATATGGTGTATTTGCTGGAGAATATTTTCAACAGTAGATTCACCCACGTTTAGTGCTCTAGTGAGTTTTGGGGGCAGCAAAGATACAGACATTTGATACACAATACTTGTTAGTTGGACTAATCCAAATCACTCTTCATGTTATTGTTGACCATTTTATTCTTATGGAATAGCAACAGACTTATCCTTTTGATATGGCAAGTGTGTGCCAAGCATAGCATTAAGACATGTATGAATACATTTCAATGAAAGGCAAAAGACAGCTATGCAGTAAAATATGTGACTGTTCACAACTTTTGAGCTTGCAGTGTGGATGTGGATCTCAGTCTAGCACCACTCGTGCTTTGGGGAATGTGTTTTTAAAGGTTTGTGGCATCAGTTCATCTATAGCCTGTCTACCTGGCCATACTGGGAAATATTCAATGTGCGATAACATTGTTATATATTGAGTTGTTTTTAAATAAATTATAGGATTAGATTTAATATTTTAAATAGAACTACATGTTGTTTATAGAGCAGCAACATCAATGTTTACAACAGCAAAGAAGTCACTATAAAAAGTCAATAGCTGACATCACAATACTGAGAAAAGTTCAGAAAGAATGGAAAACTCAGACATCAGTATGTATCAGTCCCTCCTCTTCCTTCTCCTCTATGCTGTTATTCACTGCCTGCAGATAACGTTACCCGGTAGAATGAGAAGCCAGCAGCTGAGTTTACAACAATGTGCTAAATTTTATGCTAAAGACAGCTTTCAATTATGCTTGTTTGTAACATTTGGCTAATGCCAAGTTAACATTAGCTTTGCGGGTATAAAACATTCAGGATAAGAGATTGTGGGCAGAGCAGTTTGATAAAGTATTGACTTTTTACTCGCAAAGGTGTTATTTCACGTACTTTCAGTAACGAGCGTAGCTTTCGTCAACTTGAGTAGTTTGGAGCTAACTCCACTATCTCCATCGCAACAGCACATCATCTTTCTCTTCTGGCCGCTGTGTCTGTAGGAGCCTACAGAGAGCAGCAGAGGCTGAAGCCTGATGATAAACAGTCCCAGGCCCATTTAATACCATGTTTCGGAGCCATCAATAAATAACATTAGTTTTCTCTGATTGGGTGTCAAGTTACATCAGATTTGACGCTCGAGACATAACGTTACATTATATAAGCTCGGACGTCATTGATTTTTGTGTTTTGAGAAATCATGGTCCTTTTCGAACCAATATCGATCCCAACCCCATAATGTAAACTGTTTTGAAACTAGGAAAAATGCATGCATGCATTTCAAAACCCAGTCTTGTTTGCCTTTAGGTCAGTTTGGCTATCTGAGGTTCAGATTACCACATAGGATCAAAGAATCTTTGGATTAACTGAATTTTCATTCATTAAAGTGTGGAAAAGTGAAGCTGATCCCAGGATGGCAAGGCAGTCATTCACCAAGGAACTGCTCCACCAGGGTGAGAATTCACCAACTCTCCATCTAACTGTTGATGTGCTGGCTGATGAAAATGAGCAGAGTACACTGATTATCTTTGACAAGGAAGCAAGACCTCAGTGGGCTGCAGCTCTCAAGTGCAGACTTCATGGTATTGTTTTGTTTGAATTTCAATACGTATCATTGCCATACATTTCTTTACCATTCAGTCTTCAAGTGACTTTACCTTTGTAAACAATTTGCTGCACAATGTCTACATTTGGTTTTAGACAGCTTGATGGCGGCGTACTACCTTCTTTAGACTTGCTTTGTATTTTAGGTGATGCTGCCATTGGCAAGGGTACCTGTTTTCATTAATTATGCACAAAGTCAAGAATGGGTTTCAACTGGATTTCGGTTTGTATAAAATCATTATGTCTAATTCAAGTCAACATATTCTTATATTAGTCTTATATGCATAACAAACTTTTTAGATGTATTTATGGGATAAATAAATGTATTATTGTAATTAAAACTAGCAGAGCTTTAGCTTGCTTAACCTTTAAGTAATGTAACATCGCAGCTGCCAATCAGGCATCGAGTGTGAGACTCATGCAATTGACAATTTTCACATGCTCTCACGCTACACATCAATTTTCTCAATGTGACAGCCCCAAGAGCTCAGGTACTGGACCTGTGAACTGTGTGGTGTCTGTGTGTTTCCCTCTGCAGGCAATCAAGGAGATTGGGAGCACCTGGCCAGTGAGCCCAGTCTATTTAGACCTGCCCGCCCAGATTGCAGGCAGCAACATCAATGTGTGTGTGTAAATATATATATTTTCTTATATATATAATATATATATATATATATGTTCTGTGTCTAGGTTCATGTCTTAGTGTTTACTTCTGGTCTGTGTACTTCTGTGTATTCTGGGTTAACTGTCTCTCTGCCGGCCTGTCTGTTACCCCCTGTTGCCTCTGCCTGCCTGCCTGCCTGTCTCTCTGGTTTCCTGCTGTTTCTCTGCCTGCCTCGTTAACCTGATCCTGGTCACCTGTGTTGCTCCCGCCCAGCTCGTTAACCCATGTGTATATATACTTGTTTGTTTCCTCAGTCTGTGTCCTGTCATTGTGTGTGACTTAGTCATGTTTGTTTGGAAGCATGTTCTGTTTGGGCTTTACAGTCAACTGCGTGTAAGCCTGTTACCTGTCCTCAGTTGGATTAAAGTCCCCTGAACTTTATCTCTGCCTTGGTGTCTTGCGTTTGGGCTCACCTCCTCAGTGCTCACCCTGGAATCGTGACAGTACCGGCATCTTGCCCCGCTCTGGCCAATGTGCTGGAAGACATGCTAGCTGGTAATCTTCTGCTCTTTAGACAAGCTCAGTGCTAAAGAAAAATGGGAGCCGATGGACAGGTCACAGTCGTATACAAAGTGACGACATGATAGAGGCCTACACCACGGGTGGGTGTAGACAAACCTCTTTTCAGTGCTATGCATGCACTGAATATGGGTAATCCCAATAGCAATAGCCTTAGAAGGCGAAGCCTATACGAAGTATAGCAACTTTTTTACCAATACTGTGACTTAATATGCAATTCATTTTTAAAGCTCTTTACCTTCTGTATTATTCAAAACGGACAAGCAATAAATCAGTGTATAGTATGATCAACACAATATTGGATAAACACGCTGTTCTTTCTTGTGGGTCAGGGCTGTATTATGATAGGTGATGCGTGAATTGCATGAATTATGATATATAAAATCAAATTTTAATAGATAATTTGAGTCAAGTAATGACATTAAATCATATGATATAATATCACATTGGCCTACCTACAGACCACAAGAAAAGTTTACAAATTTATATAGTTAGAGCTCAATACAAAACCCACAGTTCATCCACCAATTAATGCGTCCTTATCTCAGTTCAAATCTCCTAGGAGTCCATCTCTCAACAAAAACCTCAAACACTCAGTTTGAGGTTCAATTCAAAAGTTAGCCAACAACAATAAAAACAAGTGACGCCTCTTGTGTTCAATAGACAAGACGTGTCTTATTCCTCTCAGTTAAAACGGCGGATGGCCCGACAATTGTGACCACTACTTCCACCAAGTTACCCGCGGGTGATGGGTGCTACTTTCATTCCCAAGTTTCTGTAGTGTCAGCTTCTGTCAAGATTAAAGGAGACCTATTGTACTGCTTTTCCAGTTCTATACTGTAGTTCTGTGACTCCTGTATGGCAGCTTTGCACAATTGAAAGTAAAAAAAAAAAAAAGAAATTGTATACAATATTGTATATTTTTATTTTGTATTTATTTTTTTTAAAAACTGATTCTTCATGTAGGCCTTCATTTCAGCCTCAGTCTGAACAAGCTGTTCCTGTCTCTTTAAGCCCCCCCCCCCTCAAAGCCCACTGTCTTTTGATTGGCCAAGACCTGAACCATGTTACCAGGCTGTTGTCGCTGGGCGGAACAGGCAGACTGAGCATTGCTGTGCCATTAGTGTAGGAGCACATGACCATCTGGCAGTTCAAAACAGAGCGTTCAGAACAGGAGGAAACCTGAGGTTTTTGCTCACAGTGATTTCTTATAAATGCTTTAACCTCATTTTTTGAAACTTTGGCCATGTTTAACATGAACATCCAACATTATAACATTGTAAATAAGTCATAAAATGTGGAGAAGCTAAGGCCATTGTACATATCAAGGTACAGCGTAGCGTGTGAAGTTGATGCTTCCTTTGCAAATGACTTTACTTTACTCTTGTGACCAGAGAGTAATCACAGCCTTTTTGATTATCTGAAAATCTTGTTTTATCACATCGCAAATGTAATTAATCATTCAGCCCTAGAAGTAACCTCTTTAAATGCGCATATTACACTTTTTCACATCAATGATAAATTAATTGTATTTCATTTATAAACTCCTGGAGTTTAAAAGCTGCTGTGTTCCAGACATTTCGAGAAAAAAGTTGTAATAGCGTATTATGAGAATAACATTTAATGAGAATTAATATTTTCGCTACCTGCCCTTTGGCCTGCGTTTATTGCTTTCCTGACAGACACAGAGCTGGATGAGACAATGAGGTGCAATACAGTTCACCTGTCCACATTTCATGACCTGATTAAATTAATCACCACTGAAACTTCCACCGTAGGGAAAAATAAGTTACTCCTTTACAAATAACGTTACAGCTGCTTGAGGCAACTAACGTTAGTCTCTGCAATAGAAGGGCTGAAAGGTTTCATTTTCTGAGTAACATTACCCAACATCTTCCTACAAACACTTTGCCTTTAGTAACAGCTTATCATCCTTGAACACAGAGCTTGACTGTCTCCACATCATACCTTAAGGGCTCAGATAACTACAGCACTTGGTGCAAAGTACATCAGTGTGTTAGCCAGCTAACTTAACTTCAGTTAACGTTAGCTTTTCTGTCAATGTTACTGCGTCTGACAACAGACAGCCAAAATTTGACTTTTTTACTTACCAGACCAAACAGCAGCTAACAAGGAGCAGCCCCGGACTTCAAATAATAGCTATTGATGACTTTCTTGCATAGGTTTCAATCACTTGTATAAGTTACTTTTTAGCTATTAGTTAACGTTGGCAAAACAGTAACGTTAACGTAATGTTAACTGGCCTGCCTCCACATACTGACAAAGTCATCCCAGAGCACCGTTGTAAAAATAAAAGTTGAAGAACAGGGAAAAAAAAATAATCCGGGTTATCTCAAATTTGTAAATTGTGTTAATTAGTTTTGCCCAGTTACTTACAAATTCGTCTCGCAGGTGACCTTCTAAAAGTTTCCGTTAACAGCTCTGGCCTGAAATTAGGACATTGACGTCAGACGCTGCGTGCCTCTGTCGACTAAGTTATATTGATTTATGATTTTAATATTGAATTTTCCTGCACTTTCTGGGAATTACATGAATAAATGTGTCGTTTTGTCTTTTTTTTTTTTTTTTTTCTTTACTTTGTACATGTACCCCTGATTGACAGATTTGTGTATATACTGCTATGTGTTCTCTAAAATAAAAGTAATAAAATTACAATTTAGATATAAATATTTACTCAAACATTGATCGTTTTTTGGGGGGGCACTATTCCAGGGCATGTACTGTGTGGTAAACCTATGGTATAGTACCACAGATTTTGTGATACCTTACCACATAATTTGCTTTACTTGTGGTACTGTAAGATTGTACCACATTAATACCATAGGAACATTTTCTAGTACCACAGGACATTTTTACAGGGGTCTCCCGCCCAACTATCCATGAGTCGATAAATAGATGGATAGATATTTGTGGATTTTATCTTTCAATCGTTAATTTCAATTCACCTTTTTATTTGTTCAGACCTGCTGGCTGAATGTAGGAAAACAGAATTTGTGGACCCAAATGCAGCCACAGAGTCCCAGTCAATTGTGAAAACGTACAGGTGCAACAAGAATGTCCATAAATCCAAAAGAAAGTAATCCACAAGAAACTGGGAGACATGATAGTTTCAGGAGAAATAGTAACAGGAGACTAACTAAAGAGTGAACTAGAAACACACACACTCCTTTTAGAAACACACTAACATACAAACAAGGAATTGGCCACCACTTAAAGACAGACAACCACTTAAATACACAAACTAATTACACACGTGACACTAAAAGCCTCGAATATACTCTGGAGCAGAAACGGACGCAGACTACTTCTGTTTATACTACTTTCTGGAGTCAGCTTGGCGGACACGTTCCACACATGCGCAGTAGATCGGTTGGTGCCCTAGTAGCGCTAATCGCGCCAGGTCCCCGCTGTCACAAAAAAATAGGTGCACGCAGATATCTGCAAAGACCCTACGCCTACCCCCTCTGATGATTTTTTTCGTTACAGACCCTTGCGTACTTGTGCACGCGGGAAGTATAATCCTTGCATTAGACAATCAAGGACAAGCACAGGAAGTAGAACATGACAAGAGACACTAGGCCAGACAAACTAAAACAGAAAGCAAAGATAACTGAAACACACAAGGAACCAAGTCACAAAATGAAACATAACCCAGATAACAAATTTGACTAGCTGACAAAAACCAACAAAAATAAAGAACATAGAGATAGTAA
Source organism: Micropterus dolomieu (assembly GCF_021292245.1). Taxonomy (NCBI): domain Eukaryota; kingdom Metazoa; phylum Chordata; class Actinopteri; order Centrarchiformes; family Centrarchidae; genus Micropterus; species Micropterus dolomieu. The sequence continues at coordinate 18,455,880 of NC_060156.1, read as the reverse complement.
ACAAGACTAGGAACACTGATGAACTCATAACAAGAAAACATTACTAAAAATGACCAAAGTAACATACACATACTACAGAGAAGAGCAAACACAAGCGCAGGGAATTAACCCAGAAACTAATACAAAATACACCCAACCCAAACCTGTGACATTATTGAATGAATGTAAAACAACAATATTGCCCAAGCTACAAATAAATTACAAAAGAACAATTTCATATTCCATACAGTTCATTAAATAAAGTAAATGAAATAACAAAACAGTAAGCATGTGTCATGGAAGGAGAGATGTCTTTCCATCTAAATCATGGTCGATCATGGATGATATTCAAATAGATGGGCCAATAGTTAGAGAGAAGCCTGGAGCGGGCACAGAAGAGACTTCAGTGTTATCTTCAGTTAAGATGTCAGAACAGTAGGGACAGATGCCTGTACAACTAAACCCTGATATTTTCTGGGGTTGCAGACTGGAAATGGTATGTCATGAGTGTGAGTCCTCATCCAGTGATCAAAATGTTTACTTTACACATGAATGAGCGGAACACGTTCTGTCCAGTGGACAGAGCTTATGGGTGCAGTGTGGCGGGAAGGTTAGCAGCACAATCCCATGCTCCTTGCGAAAATTCAGTACAGACACGAGAAGCATGGTTATCCAACAAAAGGAGGACCTTGGGTTCCAGCGATGGCTTTGTGTGGTGGGCAAACTGGCACAGGACATCTACAAACTCCTCCCCCCTGCATCCATTCTGATCCACTGGCCACAGGAAAAGAAACGGAAGAGAATTCCTTGTGCATAGACAGCAACAGTCACTAGCCCCCCTCTCTCACCGGAGGTCATGGCACCAATCTGGAGTAGCCTTTTGAAAGCTAGTTACGGTTGTAACTCCTGTTTCATCTGTTAAAGAGATTTTTAACTCCAAAACTATACCTGTCATAAACACTGCCCAAATTATGTAACAAAGTGCCCATATTTTGCTTGTTGGAAGCTTGTTGCTCAGGCCTCAATTGTTAACCGTGGATTCCTGATGACCATTGTGGGGTTGTCCTTTAGGAAAGACGCCATCCAGTCCTTTTCTGCTATCACGGATGTTTTCCAGGACTCACGGTACATACAATTAAATTGCACTAGAAGGCAAGCTTTTGGCCTTGTATCAACAGTTCAGGCTGGTGGTGGTGGGGGATGTTTTCTTGGCACACTTTGGACCCCTTAATACCAACTGAGCATCTTTTTAAACGTGACAGCCTACCTCCACAGTCACCAGATCTCAATCCAATTTAGCAACTGTGGGATGTGGTGGAACGGGAGATTCGCATCATGCACATCCATGATGCGTGATGCTATCATGTCAATATGGACTAAAGTCTCTCAGGAATGTTTCCAACACCTTGTTGAAAGCATGCCACAAAGAATTAAGAGGGTCCAACCCAGTACTAGTAAGGTGTAGCTGTGGTCAGTGAGTGTACCTTGTCACGATCTGGCTCATGGACCATGACAAAATATTGAGACACACCACAGGCCTACTAAAAGTTTAACAAAAGTAATTTATTTTTAACAAAGAATAAACAATAAATTTTACTATAACAAACCAAAATATGTCATGTGAAAATCAGTCCAGTCAGTAGTATTAGGTGTGGGTGAGTGAACGTATAGTGAAGGTGTTGAAATGTAGAAATAAAACAACAAGAACTCAAAATGACCGACGGCACATCCTTGACGGGGGACGCCTCTGCCGACGAAGAAAAGAGAAGAGTGAGGGGGAAGAGCGCGCGCCGAAACTGCACTAGTGCCGGCTTAAATAATCTGCACACCCTGGGGCCCTCAGGTGTTCACGATTACCTAATAAGAAGCACAGAGAGAGTTATACAAGACAACCCTACAGGGGTCGTCACAACCTAACATTTTTTTTAAAAGGGCAGTATGTAGTTTTTCAATGGAATTACTACTGGGCAATGATTAACATTTTTAATCGCACTTTTAATATAAATGCACTGCTATATACACAAGTGCAATAACATGTGGTTTGCAAACACTTTAAACAAGTAAGGTGCTTTTTACCAGCAGTATTCCCTTTACACAGTAGCAATAAAATGTTTCTTGTAAATCTCAACTTAAACAATTAATGTAATTAAATATTAAACTAAAGCTGTTTGCCACTGCCAGGGCGTTACCTTTTTATAGCTTGTTGCCATCAGAATCCAGTTTTCTTGTGTTTTTTTTTCTGAACAGGTATCAGCAGAGACATTTTTCTTGTCAGGGAGTAGCAGAAACAGTCTGTGTTCATAAGCAAGTGTCCCTGTTAGTGAAGTGGTCGCCTCACACACATGCCCGCCCGCTGCCAATGTTGAATTGTCTTGAACTTTTTGTATGTGTTTGGGTGGGTGATATGCAGGCTGATTAACATCCCACCCCTCCTGTGACGCATGTGTATTCAGAGCCAGTGAGCAATGGACTTTCAAAATAATAATTAAATAAATAAAAAACTGTTAAAGTGCGATAAAATAATTGTCAGCGGTGCAGTTAAGATAGCTATAGGCGTGTGCTTGTACACGTGCTCGCTTGAACTCATGAGGGAGCATAATCCGAAACACAACCACTTTCATCCAGAAATCCTGCAACAAATGCAGGAACACCAGCATGCAGGCTGTGGCTTTTTACTCAGACATGTGCAGGCACTGTTACTCCAATGTTCCCATCTCAGAGGCAGCCACAAATCAGCACAATCCTCCCGGAAGAACCAGAGTATTGGCAAAACCATAATAAACCTAAATTGATCGTTACAAAGCGAACAGCGGCAGTTCTACCACAGCGTTAGCCTACACTGATGCAGCCAGCTAACGATCGCTCCACATTTCCTTTTTGCCTTTACATCCTTTTCTTGCAGGCAAAATCAACAGTGGTACACAGGATAGTAACATGGGTTGCGTTAGTTGGTGAAGTAATGTGCAAAGTGATATAACGTTGCACTGCGTAACATTAGCAACTGCCCGGCGTTAGCTGGCGAGCTAACGTAACTTTCTCTGTGTTTCTCCAGCATTACTAATGCTCACTTTGTTCTTACTCGACATCATCTGAACATATGCCGTCTGATGGGCTTCAGCACATAAAACTTAAGTTTTGTTTTGTATAAATATGTGGAATCTGTGTTGTGCTGTGAGCCAGTTGTTTTATGGTTTGTGGACTGCATGTCGTTAGCTGCCGCATTGTCGCTGTAGTACGAGAGGCTTGGGAGCACGCACAGGGCTGAATCCGACCCGGAGACCCCACATTAAAAGCAGAATAGTGGCTGATGCAAGCAACAGAAAACGTGTGTGTGTGTGTGTGAGAGATGTTGCAAACTTGGAAAGTGATGGGGGGTTTTTTTGTTGTTTTTTTTTTTCATAAATGTGTGACAATAGCGTAATGTAAAAGAATAGGCCTATTAAAGTTTTTTACTTGTAGGTTAATCTTGGAAATTAAAGTCCGTCTCGGATTATTACTCCTGTTCTGGCTCTTTTTTTTTTAATTTATTTATTTTTTTTAATAATTACTATGGACCTTGTGTAGTTGTATCTTTACATCTTTATCATATTACACATAAGAAGAGTCCATAAAATAGATAATAGAGATTTGAAGTACAATAAGAACACTGAAGATAATGAGGCTACAAATTTACTCAGTGTGATGCCAACAAGCCTCCCTGGCTTTGTCAGCCGCCACAATATAAGATTTGTCCGTTAATGTGTCTTTAAACTCCTCACATACGGAGCATGCGCCGTTGCTAAAAACTCTGCCTGAACGGCCGAACACCCCCCTTTTATGTGAACGCACACCAACTCCAATTAAGTTAACACCAGGTTAACATTAACTGAACTAACCAACATCTTATTCAACATCGTAGTACCGTTTAACACCAGTGTAGGCGGTCAGGGTTTGTCAACCCTGAGTTTGCTTGATAACCCTGAGTTGACTCGGACTAGGTTGAACTCCGTTTGTAGTACAGGTCACAGCTTTGCGTTGCGTCCTGTCTGCTACTCGGGGCAGGGTGTTTTGAACGATTAGCGATGCAGCGGGTGGGGGGATTATGGTAGGTTGTAGTTACGGTAGTTACTCGCACATTGTGCAAATTTTAATTATAATAATTATATCACCAGCAGGCATTTATAAATGCGGTTGTACCAGGCACTACATGCCATCCTATACAGAGACTAGAAAGCCAGAGTGCGTTAGTTTACAGCGTTGAAGTTGATGGAACACAAAAGTTCAAACCCCTATCTGTAGAACACAGTAGTTCACTATAATACCTAGATCTGAAAACATGAATGGCACATACTCTGAAAAAGGGAAATGAATAAAAATAGGAAGTAAAATAAACAATGCTCCAAAAAAGGAGATACACTACCAAGCATAAGAGTGTCATGTTTTCAGTTTCAGAGTATAAACAGTTTAGATGAACATTTTAGATTCAGGAATTTACTTAAGGCTACACTGCCTTTCCTTAGTCTGTTTAAATGCAAAATTTATAAAATCGCCAGGCTTTCTTAGCTGAATATGTAGCTACTTTTGCTTTGCTCAATACTGGTACTAAAAATAGAGGAAACCTTTACAGGTGCTTACCTGGTGTTGCAATGTTTGATGTGGTTTTCTAAAATACACAACGGCACTTCTTGGTTGCACATGTTGCATTTTTGTTTCAACTCCTGCACACCTTCATCCTAAAATGTAATTTACAGAGATTGGGATGGGGAACATAAAGAACATGGGAAGAACTAACGAACAAATTTATAACTTTTACCTTTGGCACATCCCCATTCAGGGGGAGGTCTGCCTGTAATGGCACAATGTATGCCACAGCCTTGTTCAAACTGCTTCGGTTCTTGAAATTATCTGCAGTATAGCCCCCTGGTGGCATGATGATGTCAATGAGCTGCTTTCTCCTGCAGCAGCGCATCAGTTTAAAGCCTCCTTTAATGGAGGAAAGGCCCTTTCGAGTATGCTGATAAACTCCATTGAGAAACCTTGCACATCAGTAAATGTTTTGCTTGGTTTTTTTTTTTTTCCCCACCAAGCCCACTTGCCTGGAAGCACATTGTTTCCTCCAAGTTTGAAGTATACCGGGTGTTCATGCGAGCACAGCAGAAAAACTTGTTCTCCCATGGCTGGGTTTGTTTATTTGGATGTTTCCGCTAACCTTTAGGGTACGGCTGGAAAAGCCGACTCAGAGTGGCCCTTACTGAGTCCACCCGGCCCAAAGGAAAATGTGCCATAGAGGGGGGTGAGACCTGGTCTGTGTGATATGCTGTCAGTCTAGTGGTCAGTAAACTAGTCTGACTAGGTGCGCCTGTCTGTCCAGCTGCCAGTCCTGGGGTCAGTAAACTAGTCTGTCCAGAAGTCGAGGAGGAGGGTGGTGCTGCTGGCTGTGTGGCTTGATTCCGTAGAAGCTGGCTCAATTCCATAAGAATCTGAGTTGCCCTGTATCATTGAAAAATAGAAGACATGAAAATAATCAAATATCTCTTTAGGTAAACGGCTTATGGCAGCTGCGTTCAGAATCAGAAAAACGTCGCTCCCCGAGGGGATATTCTTGAGTCAGTTACTACCATTGCACATCAGGAAACGAGAGATCTTGGTAACTTTATATTATCTCTCTTCCTTAATGCTTTGAGTGGCTACAGCAGATTCTAGGTAAAACACTATATATATATATATATATATGAGAGAGAGAGTTTTCCACGCATATATAATAAAATAATAGTGTGGAAAATGTACAGTGTTTTACAGTATGTTATATGACAGAAATGTAATGATGATTAATTGTAAGCGGGGTTCAAGCCTCCCGGCGCAAGCCGCCCTCCCTGGCCCCGCGGAGGGCATGCGAGTCGGCCCGGGCGCCCCGCCATCGTGCTGCATAAGGTACCCACGTTTGGTGGTGTTGGGCCATTCCAAACAGAGGCAAAACATCCTGCCTTTGAAAATGCCATAGGAATGAATGGGATTTAGTGAGAGATTTGAGGTGTGATCAGGGCCCCATGGGACTTGTGGTTATGGAGATATAAAATGCATGTAAGTCAATGGGATTTTTTTTGAATAGCGCCAACTAGCGGCTAACTGCACCAAATTTTGCACAGCCCCTCAGGGGGACATACCACATAAGGTCCTCAAGTTTTGTGTTGATCGGCCTTTCCAAGCCAGAGATATGTTATACTTCATGGTTTTAGCGTTTTCGCAAATATTTGTTAGCTTGTAATTGGGACATTTTTTGTCGGATGAAAATTCCCTCTACAAACTTTCTTCAGCTTGGTCCAGAGATGGTCCGTGCCAAGTTTCGTGTCGATCGGACTTGTGGCTTCGGAGGAGTTAATTAAAAGGTTTTCACGATTTCGCCAAATGAAAACGTCATCGCACAGAGGCGTGCCCTATACGATCGGATTTGGCAGCATCCCCCAAACACGTAGACGTAAGGTTTATGAATGTGCAATGTAGTGAGCCATAGTTATCCTGCAAAATGTCCTTTGGTTGAAAATCCCATTGAAATGAATGGGGTATTTGAGCTTCGATTATAGCGCCACCTTTTGGCCGTAGTGCACCAAGGTTTTTCAGTTATCGCGATGTGCGAAATGGGCGTGGCCTATACCATTAGATTGAGCTCGATCCCCCGAACGCGTCAATATAAGATTTTTGATATGTGCCTTCGTATGCGCGAGTTCTGGGGCAAAACAGCAAAAGAATGTGTTATAGCGCCTCCTAGTGGTAGAAGTGTGCAGATTTTTGCGCCTGAGGTACTCTTGGGGCTGTGAACCTACCCTGTGAGTTTCGCGTCTGTAGCCGTTACCGTGTAGGCTGCAGTATCACTTTTACGTACGGAAGAGAAAAAAAAAATAAAAACCTTAGCGATAGGGTTCCCAGCCGCTTCGCTGTACTGGAAACCATGATGCCTTGCATTCGCGGGTTCCCAGCCCACTTCAGGCTTGGACCTCTATTAAATAGTAGTAATGAGTACAGATAGTGTTGAGATTGAATGAATTAAAAATCATTAAAAATGGCATTAGTGGACAGACAGTAGAGAATTTTTCACATCAGTTAATGAAATACTGCGCTACCAGGTCTATGGGGGTAGTTACGTTTTAATATTATTTGTGTGAACAGATGAGCGATCTGTGTGTAAATGTGTAATCTGTAAATATAAAACACAAGCACAAACACAAAATGAAGATATGTAAACTCAAAAAAAAATTTTGCAAATAGAAAACAAGTTCCACAAATAATAAAAATATCTGTGAATATATTTAATAGTTTACAAATAAATGAACCACATTTGTGAATATCTTAACATTTACAACTTTCAAACAGGCATTTGTGAGTCCCGCCTGTATTTGTCGATCTCAGTTCTTCACACACTCGTGTCATTCGTCTGTTTTCGGAGACCACGTGATAATGCCTGCTGACGCCCGCTGATAACGTCATTTCCACATTTCAAAGTAAAACGGCCTCCGAACTGCCTGAATGTGCGAGCTTGTTGCTATCGCGAAGGAAATATCAGCTGCTGTTTCAGCCAAATGTGAATGCAGACTGAAATTCAACCGTGTTGTTGTGTCGGGAGAGGCATCGATTCAAACCAGCGGTGAGTAAGAAATAGTACAATTATATAATATAACAATGTATTAAGCTATGAGCACAGGGAAAGTCCGCTAGCCGCTAGGCTAATTTCAGCAGTTTGAAAACGGCACAGGCTCTAGCTAATGATGGTGTTTAGCAAAAAGCAAACTAAGACTATGAGCCGAATGTTTGTTAAAAGTTGGTGTGACCTATGTTCGTTAGTGGACTGTACTGAATTTACATATAACCATATACTTTTTTCTTAGTTATGCCAAAAGCCGAGTGGAAATCAGTGGTAGTTCCTGTGGTCAACACCAGTATGAAGTGGACAAAAAGAACAACGAAACAATAAAATTAAGAATTTATAAGTCCTTCAGATATAAATCACAGTTTAATGCAAACAGCGCCAAAGACCGTCGGAGGTGTGCACATAACAGAGATCCATGATCTCTGTTACTGGTCTGGGACTAGTGTTGACCCTGTATCCGACGCATTTCACCGCTGCTGATAAATGAATGAATGACTGAATGAATGACCACGCTACTTAAATTTCACACGCTCATCAATATGACTGCAATATTGATTTTCACCGGCACACTGTGCAGCAACACATCGCTGGTTTGGCTCTCTGTGTGTCCTGTGATCGCAAAGCGAGTGTGTGTGCCAGTGAGAGAGAGAGCGAGCGGTAGAACGTGACAGTGAAAGTTAGCGGAGGAAAATATTGAAGTTACAAGGCATGTGCAGTGTATGTCAGTCTGTCTGTTAAGTCTGTTTCCGCAACTGCTAGCCAACATCTCCCCTGTAAAGCATGTAGTTGTATTTTTTTGACAGCAATGTAAGGTTAACGTTAGCTAAATTAGGAATGAGTAATGTTAATTAGTTGCGTGTCATTACTATTTACCTAAACTGGTGTCCTGTACACAGACTGTAATGTCGCATCCTGATAGTTAAGTTAAATTATATTTCATTTTCCAGAGGAGTCAAGAGGAGTGACAACTGGTTGTTAAAGGAAGGACGCTGGTGACCACAGAGGAGCTGAGGCTAGTTTAGTTCACATCCCTAATTTACTTGTCATTTTAAGCAAATTAAATGCTTGGTAATTATCCAGAAATCACAGAAGAAAAAAAAAGATGCATCAAAATGGATCGCTGACCTCTGAACTGTAATCAAATCGAATCTTAAGGTGCCAAGAGATTCCCACCCTAACTGCCCAAATATTATTCTCTTTCAATTACTTTTAAATGTCCTTTATAATGTCCTTTTAAAACGCGGTTGTCTCCAGTTGTCTAGTGCATCTGTTAGGGCTTGTCCAAATGGTCACCGCTCTTCCACCATGATCACCGTAAGTTGTGTTTTTGTGTTCAAAACTCATACAGATTGTTCATAAAGTGAAGAAACATAAATAAGTTGTTTTCCTGCGCAAAAGATGTGCTACGTTACTTAAAGCAAACAATTACGTGTTATACGTTCTTATAATTAGTTCATGTGATATTATGTCCACCTGTAATAAATTATACAGGGATGGACATTTTAACACTTTACTTAAAGAAAGACATGTTAACATTAAACGTTACTATAAGCTATTATTCCATTTTATATCACTAATTCTAAATTTTGACTAAAGTGTATTCATAACGAGGCAGAGTTGGTGGTTATAATGTGTCATGGAACATGGTCGGAGATTCTTGGCGCACAGTGGTATAAACTGGTATTACTATTAAAACATTAAATCAAAAAGTCAGTGACTTATGAACTTTGCAATACAGCCTAATGCATGTTTTTAAGTGATTATAACAACTGTTATAATGTCTTATGGAAGCATTATATCGTGTTATAAATAAATGCATAAGTCATTATAGCGATGACCTTCATAGAAAGTGTTACCGAACTTATCAG
>NC_060156.1:18419579-18446312 GCF_021292245.1 Micropterus dolomieu | reverse complement strand
ATCATTATTATTTTTTATTTTTTTTCCTTTTTTTTTTTTATTTGAAAATAAATAATCTAGATTGAATTGACAGATGGGGAAAACTCGCTTCTAATAAAATATTAAATAAAAAAACGCTTAGATTTCGGAAAAAAATACAATCCTTTTTTAACCTTTTGGCTTCCCGTACATTCAGTTGCGCTTCTAGCTCGTATTCACTTCTGTTGGTACGTATCACGTATGGTAACTGGGCAAAACTACGCATGATTTGTTGTAGTATGATTGCATAAAGGAAGGAAACAGGAATTCCGGTAGGGAACAGAATCGACTGACGTGCAGGCAGCGCTGCAGCAGTGCAGCCACTTAAACAGAGTTTGCCCTTCCCCTACTGACTTTCACTTTCGGTGCCCGAATGGAAGTGAATGAGGCTTTGCGATCGCGATTATTTTTGTATTTTATTTTTTTTTCTCGGAAGGGCGAGTCGGAAGGGCAACTTGAGTCAGGAAAGGCAAACGGGCAGTTGCCCGGGCAACCAGAGCAACCCCCCTGTGCACGTCCCTGCGCAGAGATCTCCTTCTGTCCAAAACAAATGAACCAGAAGAATAAAAACGGCAGAAAGACTGAATAAAGCAGTAAAAAAATCAATGTTTCTCTGACGGTCGTTCGACGGACAAAGGACATCCCAGAGGGGCTGCAAGCTGAGCTTGCTGCTGACATTTGCTCTCAGTCACCAGGTCATAGTTATCCAGTGAGGGTTAAGTCAACAGCAACTGGACTTGGTTGAAGATACTTTCGCCTCTCATCCATTAGGCGAAACATCTTCAAGTATATTCAGTTAAGTTCAGTTGCCCTTGACTTATGACCTTGTTGCCTGAAGATTAAAGATACTTGAAGACGTTTTGCCTCTCACCACATCTTCAAGTTCACGTCAGAACTGACAAGAAGCCTCTTGGATGAGAGGCGAACGGTCTTCAAGTATCTTTAATCAAGTTCAGCTGCCCTTGATTTAACCCTCTTTGCTCTGATTCCGACATTCAGGAGGTTTTTACTGGGAGACGAATTATTCGCAGAGGTCTTCTCTTCAAATTTTATGACAGCTTCTGGCAGACATCCATATTGCTGACACATACTGTGTAAGTCTGGAATGATAGTTGGTAATGTAGGAATGTATGTGTGTTGTCTGAGTGAGTTTTCCTAAATACTGTACTATCTGTCTCTAAGTGACCAGACATGTGACTTCATACACATGCTCAGCTCATCATGACAGAACATGTACTGCTTGTGTGTGTTTGGGGAGTTGATGTACAATATACTGTGGGTACCTCAGACCCATGTGTAACATGATAGAAATTTTTTTCATCTGATTTGTCAATGTTGTTCTTTTAATGGATGAGGCTTAATAATCCAATGAAGTTTGAGGTCAAGGGCAGGTTGAAGATACTAGAAGACGTTTCGTCCCTCATCCAAGAGACTGGATATGGATGTGGTGGGGCGTGTTACCAACCAAAGGGGCTAAGATGGTAGATATGTGTTTGGCAATGTTGTAGGTGACCGAGTTGATGCTGCTGATAATTGGCCTGAGTGGGGCTCCTTCTTTGTGTATTTTGGGTAGTCCATATATGCATGGAATTGCTTCTCCAGGATACAAACGGTAATACTGTTCCCAGGTGATGGAGTTTTCTTTCTGAAGTTGTTGTAGACATTTTATGTGTGTCCATTAGTAGTGTGTTGACTTTGTCCTGGTATTCCACTGCATTATGGACTACCGTGCATCTTCCTTTGTCCGCAGGTAAGATGGTGATGTTTTGATCCTTGCTTAGTGATGTCACAGCTCTCCTTTCTTGGTCGAGACTCAGCAGTTTATTTACATCTGAAGGATAAAGGACACTCGTTTGAGGATCACCAGGTGCACATTTTAGACAGAGAAGATGGATGGTTTTTAAAAAAGAGCTGTCAGGGAAGCCATTTACACCCGGGTTCAGAAGCTGTCGTTGAACAGAGGAGGGGGTCTATGCCACCACTTATCCCCCACTTACAATGCTGTCCTTTCATCACTTCCCAGGAAAGTGAACAAGCATTTCCTCTTGGCCTCAGGTGAAGATGCCAACGATGGTCGTTAAGACATGGCCGTGACCGTGATGACTGTCGTTGCCACAGCCAGGAGCACTAACGAGCCAGCGGTATCAACGATCCTAGCTAACAATCCCACAGAGGATAAATAGCTGAGTTTCCCTACCAGTCGGTCAGAACTTAAGAAGGTTCTTGGATGAGGGATGAAACTTCCTCTAGTATCTCCAACCAAGTCCAGTTGCCCTTGACCTCAACCTTCGTTGGATAACTATGACCTGGATGACCGAGAACCTTCACAGACATAAGGCTTAAAATATTCTACATTTTAATATTGTTAAATAATCTTGGATATAGCTTTTTCATCCGTGTAATAGACCTTCAAAAACGAAAATAGAAAATAGTCAACAAAAAATAGTTTCAAACAGTTACTCCTGTTTGAGAAAAAATTTCCAAAAACTATGGCAACCAGTTGTTTTAGGAAATTACTCAGCCTTTAAAAAAAATTTAACTATATTTTTGTGAGCCATTTTTAAAGATTTACAGATTTATCAGAAATGATTGTGCTGAGAGACACAAACAGGGAGAGAGAGAGAAACAAACTAATGCATTATTGGTTTTGGTCTGTTCATGGGATTTGTTGACAGTGAGAAAAATATACAATAATGCCAGCATTATCTTTTAAATATATATTTTTTTTACAAAGGCACGTTAACGACATGTTTTCATTATACTATTTTGAGTTAAAGAGTTGAGAAAAATGAGCATGCATCTTATTCATTGTTTCTTTATATACTTTTGATGCTTTTTTATGTGACTCTATATTTTCTCTTCCTACCTCTCTCTTTTACCACCTCTCTATCTCTCTGCCTCTCTTCTTCTCCATCAATGGTTACATAAAACGGTGTGAAGCCTTGGCTGTGTAGGCTGCAGGGTGGAGGAGGGACTTGCCACTTTCTGAACTTTCATTCACTAAGGAGCTTCCAAGTTCAGCTGGCTTGCAAACCTCCTTAGCCAGCTCAATGTGTCAGAGTATAAGACTATTTATGAACCCACCTCCATCGCTCGGCACATTAACGTCCCAACACCCTCTGTTGCTTAAATATTATGGTCCCTCCGGAACTATAACATGCACATTTTGAAGTAATGGATACTCTGCAGTTTTGTTTAGTTTCAGCAAACTGAATTGGATGTTCCATGATTCTTATGGGTGACACAAAGGTCATCCATTACAATTATACATGTACATCTTGGACAGTATTATCTGGCTTGAACCAAATACCACATATAAAATGTTCATTTTATCATATAGGCTAACTAATTTTAATCACTTTTAAATGTTATATAATATTGTTCTTGAGCCTCAGAATTCCTGCCGCTTGCATTGCTTGGCAGCATCTAGCAAAACAGGCAGGAGTTTTACATTTTGTACAGAATAGTTATGCATCTTGCTACACAGTGTTATTAAAACAAACTTTCTAGTGAAGATAATGTTACCTAGCTCTCTCTCTCTCTCTCTCACACACACACACACACACACACACACACACACACACACACACACACACACACACACACACACACACACACACACACACAGGCTTCTGCTCTCTGCCCTCCTTTGGCTATCTGTCACAGACACACAAGCATCTATTGCTTTCTCACTCTAAAATTGCCTACACATGCCTTTATTTTCTGTTCAGTTTTTGGTTGTATGACCTCTCTGGTCTTCTGTCCTTCTCTCTGCCGCTGTCACTCAGACCTTGCTTGGTTCTCAAATAACAATAGCTCTAAACTCTTTAGCTAGGCCTCACTGTTGCTGTCTTCACCCAAAATGCAATACTGGCACATTCATTTAGAACGGCAAACAAACACTTGTGAAAACACGTTTTTCTCAATAGTTACATATTCTCCCTTTAAAGCCTTGTGTTATGTATACGTATCTGCATGCTTAAAAAAAAAAAACAATGTTTTGTCAACAGACGCCACGCAGACATGAATAACTGATGGTTGAATGAGGGCAGCAGGTTCTGGTTTTAATTTACGTCAGTGTTGATCTTGGAGATGCTGTGCAGGCCATATGAAGACAGAGTGTCACTTCATAACATCGATAGATGGGATTAGTATCAGCACTTAACAAATGAAGAACATCCTTCATACTAATCTTCTGGCTGTCAGACATGAGCAAGCCAGGGGAGTCTCTTGCTCCCTCACTCCAGATCAGCTTACTACTAATGACACACCCACTCTCAAGCCTTCCATCCCTCCCTAATGAACACAACAATAACAGCATGACTGGCCAGACGTGTCTATTAAGGGCACATTTGTTGTAACTGTGAATAGAAGACCTTTCTTTGTGAGGTAGGAAAACACAAAGGAAGACCGAGTGACAAACAACTACATACGACTTTTTTAAGAAAGTCATTCACATGGTTAATTTTATGTTTTCACTTTCAGTAACTAATTACAAGCTTTTAGCTGCAGAGCAAATCAATCACAGCGTATCATGAGTCATCACACAAATTCATGCAAAATCATTCACAGCAAAATGATGAAGTGGCAAGCATCTAACACTCCTCTTTTTGTCACTCTAGGCTAATAGTGCTGCCCTTCTGTCCTTCTCTCTCTCTCCGTCTGTCTTATGACCTTCTATAACTTGCTGCCTTCTACTAGTACACCAGGTTATTTATTTGCATTTCTCCTTTGTGTGTGTTGTTATGGTTGGCTGATTGGCACTTTGTTCTCGCCTCTCCACCATGTGGATGTTCTCATTCCCTTTCCATGACTCAGCCGCTATCTGTGTCTTTGTTGTATTTGCCTGCTTATACTGAAGAAAGCCTGTTTTCATAAGAACTGATTAGATTCAGAGCTGCTTTTGTGTTGATGATGAGGATAAAGGTATGTTAGATAAATGCTGTAATTTAGTGCTCCTAAAAAACAAATTCTGTGCAATAAACAGTAATAGTGGTGCAGTGAAGAGGTTTCTCACTGTGAGTGTCAATGGGCACCAACCAGAGGACCCTGATTGTGTTTTGTCTGGCTCAACTGACTTTTTATTTTAACGGTCACGCACACATTGGGTGACAAAAACCTGGATGTTTGTATCACATGGGCAACATTTATCATTCCAAACAAACAGGGAAATGGCTGCAACACATGAAATGTGTCAGGATTATATAGCTGTTGAACAGTGACAAAGTGTCATTGAATGCTCTCCACTGTAATTACTGAAATTGTGGCTGACGGACAATGCGTCTTGGCCTGTCCCTTTCACCCATTAGCTCAAAATGAACCAGAAACCTTGATGCAGGAGTTGTCACAGTGTCAGTAGATGTTCTAACAGCTGTCTTCATATACACTCCCAATAACACAGGGAAACTGCAGCTACAGATGTCTCCACAGTCAAGATTTTTTTGTCCTTTATTTCTAAATCTCAATATTGGCTTTCTAGAGTAGCTGAAAGGTTAGGCTTGAATGAATTTGATCAAGTTCTGTCTGACTTTAGCAATATTGGAAAAATGTCAGCCACTTTTGTTTGACGGGGACCACTTTATTGACACAGAAGTGGTGCCAGTGTAACTGGCTGCCCCTGAGAACGTACTGCACGGTCCTGACTCAAACCGGCGACCTCGCTTACGGGAGGCAGACACGCTGACGAGTAGGCTAAAACCCAGCGTCAGTCGGCAGTGCGTCTCTTAAGGTGTTGAGGAGTGAGGTTTACTCACTGCACAGCTTCGCTGGCTTCCGTCACACCAACACAGAAACCTCATCAAAAAGCACACACAGTCATCCATCATAAACGTTTAAACTTAGCTCAACTTCAGCTTTCAGCTTTCATGCAAGGTTACATAATCTTGTAAGGTGCTTCATTAGCCAATCAAATGCATACACAACCCTGAAAGATTACCTCATAATATTATAAACCTGTGCAGATTTTTGGGATATACTAAGCCTTCTGTCTCATGGAACTGTCACTCAAACTGGATTTCCTGAATGGTATTTCATTGCCTTACGGGAACCTGAAGCAACATGCCCTCACCAATGCAGACCCTTTTTATTGCATATATTGAATGTATACATTAATGTCATCAAGTAACCAAATAGAAAGTGAGTTGTGGTGGAGTAGGACACTTTATCTAGGGGTGGAAATTGTTAGAACTGAACAGCATAGAGTTGCACTATAAAGACATTAGATCCTAAATAAATATCAGCATTACCAATGATTACATTCAATATTAGAGACTGTTATCAGACCTTGAGAGGTTAAAGCGGTCAAATATCCCCCAGGATTTTACATAACAACAAACTGATTTTATGTCATGAACTCACTGTTAACTGTTAAGTATAGAGTGGGCCGATTTGACAGTCCATTCGAGAGCTGTGTGGGTCCTGCTGCTTTGTCACTGAGTTCTTAATGTTTTTCTGCTGTTCTCTGCTGTTACAGCAACCCTTCCCTTCCAGTAGGAGTATGTGTGACAAGTTTGTCCAAAACCCATTGTGAGACAACAAAGCTTGCCGGTCTGTCTGTCTTCTCTTCACAGCTGGGGGGACACAAATACAGACTTCACCTGCCTAAAAAGAACCACTCAAGCACAAGTAGACATTTTATTATTCAGCTTTTTTATCTCCTTGTACAAAAACTAATACTATAACAACTAACCATGGCAAAAGTAGGAATGATAGAGGTCTGAGATTTTATGTGAGGAAAAGGGTTTGCTCTCTGTGTGATTTCCATCTTCTTGCTAAATTATTCACAGTCTTCATGTTTATCCTTCTTGCAGTATGCAAAGTTTCACATTGGATTAAATTAGTAATAACATCAATGTATTTCGCCAGGCAAGTGAGAGCCCTTAAGACCAAAAGCTAAATGAATGAAAACATATTGTATAAAAATCTCAAGTTACATTATACATTATTATGTCCTTACATCAGCATCAACTGCTCATGCTACAGCATCAAAAAACACAGCCATGACAAAGGCAGAGAAAGAGGGAAAGATACACAAAGAGTAAAAGAGCGACTGTAGCACTCCTGCCTACGCCTCTGTTAGACAATTTAAGTGCAGATCTAGCCCGCCTCTACCACCTGTGGTAGGGCCTCTGATACAATGGAGCTTAAAACAATGAATAAATCATCTCTCCTGTACTTAAAAGCACCCCTTTTGTCCTTCAAACCATTGAAACATTTGCTGTTATTACTGTTTAATGTGACGGAGAGCAGTAGTGGGGAGAGACCCAGTAGAAGGAAAAAGGCAGTAAGGATGTAGCTTTAGTCTTTTTTCCCCCATTCGGACCAAATTGGGCTTGAAATGACAGGTAATTGAGCATATATGAGTAGCATATCAGAAGCCAGACCTTGTTCTGACTAGGGCAAAGGGTCATGGATTTCGTGTTGCTTTGAGCCTGCAGCAGGTGAGCTAGGACATTTCTACACCATTAGATGGGACATTTCTCTCTCATGAATGATGGAATTGTTGTATGAAAACTGAAGACAGACAGATTCAGACATGTACATTTATAAGCACACAATATGAGACAGCCTTTGTGTCTCTCAAAAGACAGGGTGTGAGACAGTTGGAGCAAAGTCCACTTTCAACCCTCTATGCCGTATGTAATAGTCTGTAATTGTTTTACACGCTGAGTGCCGACGTCCTGCAGGTTTCTCCGGGCGTGAGATGGATTTTATTTCCATTTTCAGTTCTATGTGGATGAGTCCTGGCCTGCACTACTAATAAGCATATCCGCCACACTTTAAGAACTGGCTTAATTACTGATTCTTGGCTGACCTTGCTGTCTGAACTTTGCTTTAGAGCATCAATTGTGGCTCATCAATTTCTATGTTAATGAACACTAGAGGCGATAGGGAGGGACAGGGAGGAGACAATTGTTTTCAGACAAAGTTGATGTTCCAAGGAGGAGTTTCGTGATTAAAAGAATGTTGAGTAACCTTGTGTTAAAAGTGAGAGAGTTTAAAGACATGAGATAGCAAATGACTCCAAATGCTTTACTTTTATTACTGTATTTTTTGCATGCTGTTAGTCCTGCATGTATTGTGATAACTGTGTTAAAGTACTGTAAACCTCTACTCAAATAGAGGACAATTAAACACCAGCAAAGTTGAACTCTCGCCTGAGACTTACTTCTTTAGTCCAAACAATAACTTACTGATCATTGACGTCCTCACTTATTTTCCATATTTCATCAGTTTTACCCTTGTACATTTTTATTTCTACTTTTCCTCTTTCAAACTACTTTGTGCAAGTAGACGCACTCTTGTGTTCACTTTTTCATTTTACTTTTTAAAAAATGCTAAAATTTGAACATTTGATACCTTTCTGCTCAAATAGAGTTGTAGCTTTTCACCAGCGAAAAGACTGTACTTAGGGAAGTGGATGCATCAGTAATAATATATGGTGTAAGATTTGAAGAAATTATTTATTGAGACTTATTGAGCTTTTCTACAGATGTCAAGTGTATCCATGCTGACCAAATATAAGCAGAGCACAGAATATTTTAAGTAAGCCATACATTTCCTTAAGCTGTGAGGAGCATAGCATGAGTCTCATGGTCAGAAGTCCTCTCCTCTGAAGCCTTGGAACTCATTCTGATGTTACAATGTACGCTCTCGGTAGAGCACTTGCAAGCAGCACTAAATGCGTCTCCTGAAACATATTTCAGCCTGCTCAAGTCAGA
Organism: Micropterus dolomieu; assembly: GCF_021292245.1. Lineage (NCBI taxonomy): Eukaryota > Metazoa > Chordata > Actinopteri > Centrarchiformes > Centrarchidae > Micropterus > Micropterus dolomieu. Next base: position 18,437,574 of record NC_060156.1, on the reverse strand, counting down.
CTCTGAGTTTTAATTCCGAGTCAGAGATATGCTTGGTGGAAAGAGCCTTTGATTAAAAGGATAGACCTCAACTGGGAATCATCAGGAATGCTCCCATGACAGCTCTGGATGCAAGCTCTTGATTGGCTGTTTGATGTATAATTCAGGTTAGATGGGAGACCTTAATGAGACTGACTAATGATGTTGACAAGTGTCTCAGCGTTGATGAAAAAGAGTAGCGCCTGCACACTCACTCCATACCTCAAGATCATTTAAATAGACGAAGTTTCCTTACAAATCGTATCATCGTCTAGTTCAAAATGATTAAAAATCTTTACCACACTCATATAACACTCATATACCAGCATATAAAATAAAATAAAAATTGCAAATGTATTTATGGTGTAGCTGCTTGTTGATAGTTTCCCATAGTCTTGACCATTTGTATAACATGTATTTATTTCAAAGCAACCATAGATATTATCATTAATCATTATTTTTATAATAATGTATAAAATGACAATTTGAAAACAGTGTGACAATGTGAAAGGGGTTGCTTGTGGAGATGAACCTAAAGAGAATTATCACCCAAGTTTATAAATTTCTTCGGCCTTACACTGCTTTATAGCTTGTTGCAGCCGACTGTTTAGCTGTCAGTCTGTTTTGGTTCACTCTTACCGTTCTCAAGTGTTTTCAGCCACAGCAGGTAGCTGTTTTTAGCAATAAAGCTTTAACCCCTAATGTACACTACTTCATGTAGCAAGTGCTCTACCTGTAGCTACTCTACAGCCCAGCAGGTAGGGCATTTAGCAGTTTTTGGGCCTGATATTTCGCTTAGGAGTTATTAGAGAGAAAATAGAGCTAAAAGGAGAGTGACTATTGTACTCACATTCATCAGGTGGCATTTGGAGTCATCTGTTATGTGTGTTGCTCCCTAACTGCTGGATGTGTATTGTTGGGCCTCACAGTCTGGTAGAACCAAGAATGGGCCTTGTGACATCCTACAGGCCTGACCCCGGCCTGTTGAATTCCCCAAAGCCTGGCCATGCGGCTTGTCTACATAAAGTGGATCAGAGAACAATGGAAAGCCCAGATGGCCCCTAGTCAGTTAATTCACACCTACCTGTGAACTCTAACTTTAAAACTAAACCAAAGGTTTGTATTGGTTGAAGCTTTCAGGGGGCGGAGTAATCCCAGGAAGTACAGCCATTTTGTGATGTATACGCATGTTGTTTGTGTCCGGTACCACCCGCTGGACCATGACCGCTTTGTTCCTATTACTGTGTGAAAACATATCAGTATTTTTATCAAGCCAAGGAACACGGTTGCTGAATGCAAGTTCACTACTGTCCCTCTCATTGATAAAGTTGTAGCTGAGTGTTTGCAACAGTAATTAGGATTTTTGGTGTTGGCTTCTGTTGTCTGAGAACAGATACAAGTTCACATTCTATCTAATCCAAAGCCAGCAACCGCTGCTGAATGAACGTTCACCGCTGGTGGCTGTAGGATAGACTGTGGTATATTGTATATAGCTTTCCTCTGTGCCTTTCTCTCCTCCTTCTGCTTACTAACCCCACATGCACACACCATGTGATCTCTGAAGCTAACGAGAGTGATTTTCCGCCATCTTGATCTTGAAAACGCATGGTTTGAACCGCCACCTTGATTCCAAAATCAGCTGGCCTCGAGCCCATTCTGAACCAGATCTGCAACCACCCATGTGGTCGGATCCACCGCCCTCTCTTAGTCTCTCCCCCTCCTTTGTCTCTCACTCACACACACACACACACACACACACACACACACACACACACACACACTGTTGTATGATTTGTTTATTGGCTTTATTTCATTTTGCTTGGAATAGTTAATAGTGATTTACTTGCTAAAGGTGTTGATCATTGATCTATGCTTGAGTTGAATAAATCCTATTATAATTTTAAGAAGTCGTTGCCTGTGATTATTTGTGTATAATGTTGTAGTAAGTGTTGGTTGCCACGGCCAGTGTACGGACTCATCCTTTTCTGTTTGCCAGCTACAGGTGGACAAACCCTTTTTTAGACTGATAATACTACTTATATTTAGTTATTGGTCCCTGATTCCAGGGTGTTGCCCCGTATTTATTAATTACACATAATAATTTTGAATATTACTGTAATAGTTTTATATATATTTCTAGAATATCTTTGATATTCAGCTAATAACCAAACCTGACCATATGCTGAAAATCCCCAACAGTATATAAGCAACTGTTTGCTAACAAGATATATCAATGTTGTAAGGCTGACAACTTTTCAATTTAGTTTAGAGTGAGGTTGGTGCATTTTATGAGTTTGCCTTCTGTGACATTAACCACGGCCAGTTAAACTTTTTAAACATTAAACTTTTGAACTCTTAACGCATGTAGAGATGAAAAGCCATCTCAATTATGACTAAGTATGGTCAGCAAACTTGCATACTTTTCTTTGCATCACTTTATGGTGGAAATGTATTTTATGTAAAGGGGAACAAAATTCAGGAGGCAGTATAATAGCTTATATTGCAGTAAGGCTTTCAGGCATTCTGTATTGCTTTCAGATATGTTTTCTCCTCTAGATCAGATTTTCTCATTTAATACATCCCTGCTGAGTCAGCTCACATACAGGCATGATTTGGTTTTCCCTCCTTTTTTTGTGTCTTTTGTGTGGGGAAGTAACCTCTTTAAATGTGCATTTGACACCTCTTCACATCAGTGGTAAATTAATTCATTTTAATTCAGTTATAAATTCCTGGACTTTAATAGCTCCTCTGTTTCAGCAAGTGGCCACAAAAATCCATCATTGCAGGTTCAGTGTAAACTAAGAATATGATGGATATGTGCAATTTTATTTTACTATTGGAATTATTATTTACTTTGAGATGTTTATCACCTAGGGCATGTTTAAGCACACCTGTCAGCACACTGCCTGAGCTTTTTTAAACAATTTAATTTCTTTTTTCTTTTTTAAATTAACTTTTGGTTTGAAGTCAGGCTGTTTCACCTATGCCGTTTTCCACTGCACTTGCACCTATGCGTGTACCATTATGCTCCTCCTAAGTGTCTCAGCATTCCTACCACAGGCACTCACAAAAGTATCTTCATAGCAGAGTTTTCAGAGTTCTACTCACTGAGCTCTTTTCTCCTCTCCTCCTCGCTGTTTTGAAGAGATTTGGCTTTCACAGTGTTTTAGTTCTTGTGATAATTTTGTGGGTTGGAGTATGTTTGTTGGTGAGCTGCAGAGGGAGAAAATCTAGTTCCCTGATGAAATATTTAGCAGTAGTCAGCATGTGGAAAGAAGCTAAGCTGTACAATGCCATGAATGTTACTCTACCTTCTCAAAAACTCTCAGCGCAAAGAAAAAATACAACAAGGCAGTGAAAAAGTGCAGACTAATACAGTGATTATTCCTGCAAAGTCCTTTTACAAAACAAACATTTTTAGCCATGAGAAGAAAAGGGAAGCGAGTTACTGACGTCAAAGAGGAAAATGTCATTTTATGCTCAAGTGTGTTGAACACCTGAAGCAGAAGGAAACACTACAAATGTTACATTAAAATATCAAACATGTAGGCTGTGTTCCAAGACTTTCTGTGTCATAACTAAATCTCACCACAATGCCACAATAACTGTTACATGATAGGTGTTTTTAGATTGTGAACTTCCAGCTGTGGGTGGGACATTTTTGTAAAAGCCCAGACAGACAATTTGTTCTGAATAAAAACCACTGTGTGTCCTGCCCTTCATCTTTCTCTTAAACTTAATCATTTCTTGTTCTGTACATTGTTCTGTAAAATTAGACTCCACATTGAATTTCTCTTCGATACACCAGCTGATCTGAATCTGAATCATTAGAATCAGAATCAGAAACAGCTTTATTGCCAAGTAAGTTTTCACATACAAGGAATTTGCTTTGGTAATTTGATGCAAAACAGAAAATATAGTAGGTAAAAAAAAATTGAGAGATAAAGCACATACTGCAGGTACTGCATGTCATTAATGTCATTTGACACTACAACATCAGACAGCTGTACTGGATTGTCCAACTGTCCAGCGAAGGTCATGTCACTCTGATCAGGAAAGCTGTTTGCCAGTTGCCAATGAAAATGATCACAACATCAAGGGGATGAAAAGGCCAAAACGATGAAATAATCAAGAACAAGAAAATGTCTTCAACTATCCCAGAACCAATGAATTCCTTGTGTGGGTTAGTATTTCATGTTTTCATGGTCGCAGATGTAGTTGGCAATATCAGTATCAATTATTGATAGAGCAAATCAGGCATAAAGGTAAGGTTTTGAAAAAATAATTAACATTTTGGAAAGTAAACCTCCGAGGGACCCATAACAATAATCTGACTCTCATTCTGATGTATTGGTTTTATTTCTATTGTGTGCTCTGGCTGTCAGTGGTTTTGTGCTGGCACAGATGTGCATACCAGATGAGCAGGGGAAATGGCATCATCTCTACAATTACAGGAAGGTCAAGACCTGCTGTCACAGCAACCGCTTGGCATCCGTTTGGAAACTGCTTGGCACCCGGAACCTGCAGATTTTATAAACCTGCAATTAGGCAATGGGCATGTATCAGTCAGCACACTCTGTGAAACATCTGCTTGTCTGTGTGCCTGTGTGTGTGTGTTTGTCCATGCGTGTGTGTGCATGTATCACAGTAAGAGAGATTATAGGGAAGACAGACAAATGACAGGCAGAAAGGATGAGGGACAGGGAATCATTTTGTTATCCTGAGATGCAAAATGGTTAGCTATGTCCTATTTGACAATAATTAGTGCAAAAAAGTCATTCATAACTGATTTTGGTTGTGATTATTTTGCACCTCTTCTTGCCTATTCAAGATGTCCAGTTCCATTGTAGCCTATACTTAACTTATAACTTTATAAGGTGATAATATGTCAGTATTGTTTTACAGTCTGCTACGCTGCCATGTTTAATGTCTGAAAAAAGGTTAAAAGTTATTAATAGATAAACTATAATGCCTTAGTATGAGCACCCACATAATGCATTTACCTACTTTTCATTGGGATCCAGTAGTGGATTTGAATGTATTGAATCGTACCACTTGTGGTGTGAAAAATGTCTTTATCCATTATAAAATGTTCAGGAAAACAAGGAATAGGCGGAGGGCTTTAATGTTAGAATCAATTTGACTACATCTAGCTACATCTGTGTCCCAATGACAATTCACATTATTTTTCTTATTTTCAATTTGGATCAAGGAATAGATTGTTTCTTTATCTGATTGCACTCTAATGCAAAGTCTATTTCTGCCTGCGCAACGTGGAAAGTGGGACATGATGCTAAAGCAAGATATTGCTCTTTAAAGCAAAGTTGGTAACTTTGTGGAATTATTGAGAGCTTTTTTATGGAGCTTTTAGTGTACTGTCAAAGAAGCTGCTGAGAGGAACCATTTAATAGAAGGAGACTGGACAATGCAGCACCAGAAAAAAAGAAGTGTGGGAGTAAGATGTGATGAGGTCCTGTGATCTCTCAGCAGTTTCTATGGCACCACTCGTGCACCGCACCATTTATCTACTGAATATTCAGCAGGCAGCAATATGTGAGTGAGAGTGTGAGTGAGTGAGTGAACAACTGAGTGGGTGAGTGAGTGAGTGAGTGAGTGAGTGAGATTTTTTTAAAGGAGAATGAAGAGGAGGATTTATGTCATATCAGTCAGGCTCTATATTTTCTGCATGACGGATAACGGTCAGGTACCTACTCATACTGAAGAAAAAACTGTGGAGGCAGATACGTCTGTGACGAGTTTCCTGAGCTCTGGGCAAGTGTTGTTATACAAGACAGCCCTCTTCTTTCCAATCTAGTTTATAGACACCACAGATGCTGATGGGACTTGATAAAGAGGTGTTTTGTCCTCATTTTGACACACAAACACACAGGTGCGTCTGGCGTTCACTCATGCTATATGTCCTGGAGCTGTTTTATTTTTCTAGCCGTCTTTGTGGAACGTCATTGCCATTGCTGTTATCTGAGAGTAATTTACTTATGGCTTAATGTGTTCTTAAATGATTGACATCCCAAATAGATATTCTGTGTCAGCTTCTGTTTTCATTTTATTTTAGTTTACTGGATTGACTCTGTTAAAACTGCTTTATAGCAGCTTTACTGCATTGCAGCATAACAACAGATCACGGTAAGACAACAAAATGCTATTAGAGAGTCAAGGAAAGCAAAAAAAAATCCTCAAAAGTCAAACTCAAAATGCCACACAGGGACATGTGGTTGGTGTGGCTGTTTTAGATGAATGAGTTATGATCAGCTGTTTCAGATCTGTTCTTCCAATAAAAACTTTTATTCAATATACTATTTTTGTTATGCCTTATAGATATATATGTATTGTGTTTTTTATCCTTACAATTTCTTCTTCTATACTCCTTATGTTAGTCTGTTCATATTTACGAGGGTTTAGGTCAGAGCTGTGAGATTGTTTTGGTGTTTTTCTTTCATGCCGTTCTTCTCTTCTGCTTAAATGTGCATTCAAGGGCGGGAGAGGATCTCTGTTTTCCAAAACATAGAAACCTAGACTGTGTAAATGATTATGCATACCTTTAGTTGGGGCCAGACATTAGTGAATGTCCTGGGAGACAGAACCTCTGGCCCAGCTGATTAACGTTGTAGTACTTCTCTGTCATTCTCTTTTTATTAATAAATTCTTCAGAGACAATAGTTGGTTGTTATTCAATTATGTGCTTAATCCCTCACCCAAAAAATCCAACAGTAAGAGATGTTTGCTTCCCAGAATCATTGTTGCTCTAGATCTGCACAACATGCTGTAGACAAGCAAATAACAGACGTGAAAGGAGAGTTTGTTAGAGTTGTTTGCATTTCTATTTGTTTACATTTCCTGTGATGGATAGGTAAGTCTGTGGCATCAAGTCATGTAGAGAGTGGAGGTTAGAAGAGGGGGAAATGATTTGGTTCAACATATAGAAGACAGCTGTCTCATTTATACACTGAGGTGAAAAATTACCTCCTGGAGTGAAAAGATGCTAGATGGTTTATCAAGAAAATAATAATAATTTACTGTGTGAAATGCATTGCAAAAGTCTATAAATTTGGCTCCTGTAACATGGCCTTTGAATCTTGTAACTGTAATTGATTTGGAGTGGTGAATTTCAATTACGGAAATTTTTGAAACTGACTATACTATGAAAACTGTACCAATGCATACTTTGCTTAGTTTATGCTGGGTTGGGTCTTGTCCTGATTTTGGTACAATCCCTCAAATTTTCTATTATTGTTGGGCACTTTTATATCTTTATATCTTAACAACATGTTAAATCAGCCTCAAACAGACGATACACACACACAAAATAGAGAGCGAGAGAGAGAAAGAGAGAGAGAGGGTAGTACAGTGTTTATGTATTACTCAAGTGAATATGAAATCACTCTAGTTTTCACTATTTATTTCTCGTGTATGTGTGTGTGTTTGTGTGAGAGAGAGACATTTTTTTCAGGCAGCAATTACATAAATTAGTAGGATGTACGTGCCAACAATGGCTGTATCTCACCACTGATACTAAACCACCACTGGGGATGAATACAAGAACTGAATCATTCACTATTGTTTTTGTACCTGCACACCTACACAGGTGTTCTATTATATCTGGCAGATTAAACATTTGCTCAGGTTGAATGCGGCCGAGCTATGCTGAGAATTATGTGAAGTCACTGGACTCAATGTACTGAAAAAAAAAGATAAAGGTGTAATTGGTCCAGCCCTAACAGGTGCTACGAAACTAATAGCAAGAACTAATTCAAGCACATACGCTCCCACACAGTTCTGAGAAGAGGTCTAATCAGCCAAAATATTTAAATCACCATGGGTGTGCAAGGCCTTTAAAGTCATCTCTTTTGAAGTTAAAAAATAGTGTCAACATTTTAAATGTGTTGTTTATGATATTATACTCTTAAAAGGAAGAAAAATGGAAATATCACAAATACAAATTTTTGTCGAAGCCAACTGGAGGGGCGTGCTTGTGTCAGTGTTTGATTGGCAGCAGCTGGCAGGCTGAGCCCTGGTACAGGTGTTGTGTCGAATTCTGTTCCCCTGTCACCGAGTACATGCCAATTCCCTTATTTGATCATCCGTCGCTTCTCGCTTAATCGTTTCCGGTCCGCTATCATGAAGGCTGTTCCAGTGCTTTGATTTCTGCTCTCAGGAGCAAGGTGGGATCTCTGAGGAGACATGAGCAAGGTTACAGGAGCCCAACCTTCATGGAAGTATTTTACTGTTCCAACACACCCCTTTATTGGAAATCTGTAAGTGATTGGACTGATCTGATGCTACATCACAGCATCATTTCAGTTTTATACCAAAGCAGACAGACAAATTACAGAACCAAGAACCAAGTATAAATCTCAAATACTAAAGTTAAAATGTTCAGATTCACCTAGTTGAGAATAATTGATATGTTGTGTCTGTGGATTAATTCATTAGAAAGATTCTTCTCTTCCTGAAGTCCGCTGTAGTTCAACTTATCTGTACTCAGTCTAGATGCAGAGTAATTCAGGCTTTTAATAATTGTACAAATGTTTGTCAGTTTTTGTCAGCATCTCTAGTGTGCAAATAGGAAAAAAGAAATAAATGTATTAATCTTCCAGGGATGTGATTACTTGCCATGTTGACTGCAAGTGTATTTTAGTTTTTTACATACATCTAATAGTACCACTAATACCACTCTGAGTCTGAATCTAATAGGGTCCTATGACTAGGAGCCCATTCTGCATAAACAGCACCATCTCTCTTAATTGCTTCAGGTCCTGTGATGGACTTCTAGCAGAATTACAGTCCCACCACTACTGCATTAAAATTGCCCCAAATATAAGCTGTTTTCCCTGTGTGTTCTTATAATTTTGCTGGGGAAGTCTATTGAGTGCAGATAATTCAGTTGAAAAATGGCCACAGTTTGTCTTGTTTTAAGGATCCAGACCACTTTGATAAACACCACCAACAACACTTTTACCAGGATCCTTTCATCAGTTGCTAACTGCATGATTCAAAGATTCAACAAACCTGATTTCCATATTGCTGTTGATGTCAATCACCTCTGTGTTTTGCTTTATGCCACAAGACAAACTCATGAATCTCAAAGGAGGATGCCATTTAATAGGACCCCATCTGGATTTGCACTGAATCATTTGATTTGCACAGTCATTTAACATTAATGTGATTGTGAATTCAGACTTTATTACAAGCTCTCCTCTCATGAGCTGGGACATCAATGGTATGAGGGACTAATTAGGCCTATATTGAGGGTTCAATTTTAAGTCTATGTCCTCTGTCTTTTGCTCTCTCTCCCTTTTTTACTTCAAACCTTTCTTTCTTTTTGCTCTAGCTTTCTCACCCATATCCCCTTCTCTCTCTTCCAACAAAGGACCCTTTTTTGCACATCATGTTCTCTTCAGCGTGGAAGCTTTGAGTTGAGTTATAGGTGTGTGCTGGAATTTCTTTTCCCCTCATCCATTTTACTGCTCTATCGATGGAAATGACAAAGTGCAGGTGCAGCCGCGGCGTGTCTTAGAGCCAGCAAGGGACGGTCTGTGGTGCACTAGGACCGGGGAGAGATCCTCCTCGTCGTGTGCATTGCAACTACAGAGCGGAGCAGTGGAGGAAACCCCCATCGGATCTGGCCATTTATATACATACATTTCTTTTTCCCATCTCCACCGCGCCGCTGCTGAGTGGGGATCGCACCAACTAGTGAGTCTGAGATGGTGAAGAACCCAGGAGAGGATTAGTAATTGGGCACGATTTGCGTAAAAGTCAGCTGTTAGATTTTGGGAGGGGGAGACCATTTGCCAGCTTCGCCCCCAATCGTTTTGATATACATTTTTTTATTGGTTGTAGTAGTGTTTTTTATTTTATTTCTACCCATCACACGCTTTATTTCAAGCGCGCAAAGTCACATCTGCGTAGGAGAGCGCTTGGCGCACTTCTCCCCCAAATGACAGAGACAAGATCTCCATTATTCTGTTTGGATTTAAACTGGACGACTGGCTGAATGGGTGACCTCGCCGAAACACAGACTACCACTGGCTTCTACCCATTTTATGGAAACGTGTTTTCTCTATTGACCTGGAGTTGTGATCTCCAAAGCCTTCCCCACTGACTGACAAACGGCGTCGTACCATTTTGGAATCGAGTTGAAGGTAGGCCAATTTTCCTCTTGGCTTGCCTGTACCAACCTTAACACGGCTTTTCTAAGCATTTGATAAAGTTCGCAGACCTCAATTTAACTGGTTCTTCTATTATTGCGCCAATGAATTGATCGCCTATGACTCTGAGCATCTGCCGGACAGTTGCAGCAGTTATTCCAGAAAAAACACGGTGGTGGAGAGGGGATATTGGTCAGTTTTAAAAAGGTTCTGGGCCAGTCAAGCGCTTTACGGAGGAGAAGTTCAGCACCTGCCAGGGCTGCAGCAATGAGATGAAGTCGAATATAATTTATTATAGACTACAACATTCAGGAAAGCAATAGATAAATATTCAAACTAATGGCATGTGTCGCAATGTGAGAGGAAATCTCAGAGTCTCTCATTTAGTGGACTCAGTGCCCCTATTTTGTATATTTGGCTCACGATGTGTTTGCTCATGAGCTCAATAATGGAGATGCCGGAGAAGCCCTCTGCAGTGCAGTCTCACACACCGGCCCGCGGGCTCACTGGAGCTCACTAAGGAGAGGATTTAGATAAAGGTGTAAACGAAGCGGCAGCTTTCCCTGAAGATAGCCCACCAGTAAGCCTTATTATATGCACAACCCTGTCTTTATATGGAGGCTGCGGTGTGTACTATAGCATACAATTTTACAATAAAATAGACCCAAGTTTTTTAATGGTTGCGCCAAAAAATCAACTCTTCCTGCTCTCTCTCTCTATCTCTACTCTCACTGTATGTGTGTGTTTGTGTGTCTAACGTGCCCGCACACACTCCCCCCCACACACTCCCAGTGATTGAGTTTGAAATGATTCTTTGTGCGTCACTGTAGTTGCAGAGTCTAAATTCGAGACACAGACTACATGAGATGCCAAAGCTCGCGCACACGCTGTCATTTTTTTTGTTGCCCAGACAAAACTTATCCATATTATTACGCTCATTTAAATGTATTGGAATGACAGCTCGATGCTTCATCGGCGTGCTTTCTAACATTATTCGTTTTCTTGCCATTTCGACCTGGTGTATGAGTTTCCCATGAGGACAACAGCGCGGTCCCTTGGGTGGAACCGTGCGAATACCGACGCATTACAGAGGAATCTGAGCGATGATTGATGATGATCCTATTTCTGGAAGTGCGCCTGAATCAGAAATGCCGGACCATTTTGAGCCTTAGTGGCAACCCTCATGAATTGTAAACCTTACTTAATATTCTTTTTTTATGTTATGTTTGCTCGACCCTGCTGCAAGTCGTTTTGAAGAGAGATTGTTGGTGGTCTGTTGGTCAGTGGCTGTTGGGCTCATCTTGAACATGTGCTGTAAGTGAGCGCATGCTTGTGTCAAGGTAGGCTCTCTCTCCCCTCTCTGTCTCCCTATTTATCTCTCTATACACACACACACGAGAGACAATTTAGGTTCTTGAAACACAATTAAATTCAACCAGTGCTGTCTCGCTGATTGCTTACTGGACTGCATTTTGAGAAAACACCAAGCCCGGCCCTATATACCGCAGACAGGTTTTCTTAGTTTGTCAGGCGACCTATATCTTACTTGTGCTGGCAGAGACGACATGCCAGAGGCCACTTGGAGGTGAGCCACATCTCCAATTCAAGTTGTTAAACAATAGGAACTCATGAAAGAATATGTCTGTGTGTCACTCTGGATTTCCGGTGTATTTTTATGAGCACAGGGCCTTGCATTAATGAATTCGTAAAGTCACTTCTGTCTGATGTTACAAAGTGCAGCAGATAAAACTGGCAGGCTGTCGTTGCTGCAAGCAGCGCCTCATCATAGAGAAGATGACAGGAACTGTCCGTGGTGCTGAAGCAGACAGCTCCTTTGTCAACTCTGGGCTGATTTTGTAAATTGAAATGTTCAGTGGCTGCAGTAACTGTCTTTGGCTTCCGTTACATTTCATGTTTAAATATTTGAGTAGTTACCGAGTCACATGCTTGTATGACACTCTGTGTTTGTCACTAGTCAACATATAGCTTTACAGTGCGTCATAAGAAAGCAGTCTTTGAAATGAGCTCTAACCGTTTTTACATTTGGAGAGGACTTTGAGAATACAAGCCACCTGTGTGACATTATGCTTCATACATATGACATCTTACCTATTTTAATGGACACATCAAGTCATTTTGCTTCACTGCTCATGGTATATTATATGACCTGTGCCTTGTGTTTTCTTTCAGTGTTGACCCTGCATTGCAGTGTTTGCTTTAAATGGCATCATCATGTGTACCGAGAGGCATTAAAATCCATTAACTGTTCATCATGAAGTGGTGCTTGGCTTGGCCATGTGAGAATTTTTTTTTGTACAAATGACATATATATACTATAGAAAAGCACTCCAACAACATTACAAACAGGAATTACTTGAGGGTCAGTTCTGTCTGCCAATGCTGCTTATACAATCTTTAGTCTGAAGGAAAGTATATCTTCTCATTCTTTAATGCTAGGAATAAATAGAAAATGCAATCACAGAATACTTTTTCTTTTCTTGTTGTGTATAAAATGTACAAAACATGTGTTAAAATATACTTAAGTAATACACAGAACAGTGATAGGGCCATTTATATACTCGCAGTGGCATTTTATAAATGTTAGAGTAAAGTAAAACTGAGACTCAAAATTTGAATCCTGATGATTATGCATACTAAAAGCATTTCTTCTGCTACAGTTTCTATTTGGATTCCACTGGGTTAAACACCCATTTGGGCCTGCTGTATTGCACAGGGCGCACACCATGCCTGCTATAAACACAGTTGGGGAACCGATATACAGCCCAAGAGAAAATAAAATAACCCTAGGGGGAGTCATGATGTCTACTGTGCACCTAATAATTGACTGCATTGCTTTTCTGTGATCACCTTTGCTCAATATCTATTTATGTGCATCATGTGCGCGTATTTAGTGTATTTTAAAATATCTTTACATGATAACAGTGCATGATAACCCCTATCAGGTTCACTAATCTGCTCAGTTCCCACATCAAGGCAATTTGTTTGTGTGTTAATGGTCATCTAGTAATAATGAAGAGCTGGTAGAGTGTATTCCTGGACTAGTCCTGTGCTGGTGATGAATGATGTGTGTGTTTCCCCCTAACGGTGATTGAATTAGGCCACCCCGCAGACCCATTGCTTTCCCAAGGAGCACACGAAGGCGATCCTGCAGGGAAGTGTATCAATAAGCGGGTGGATGGAGTGTAAGTGTTGGTGTTGCAGTGGGCAGACAGCCGGTGATGAGGAGGGGGAACACGCTTAGGGAGAGTATCACTGATCACACAGCAGATTGGGAGCCCTTGGTGCTAGCGTCTGTCGGTCCTTGCCATGGAGGAAGAGAGGGGTGGAGCCACACAGAGCTGACCCAGGACCACACACTGGCCCAGCTTCAGTTCCTCACAGAATCCAGCTCAGCTCAGCTGTGATTTCCTTTTTATTTTCTGGAATGTTTAACATCAACCTGGGTATGTGTACCACGAGCCGTTGCTATTCAGTTATTTGGTCATTTTAGTGGAGCTGTGATCAGGTGTTGAACGTGGTTGTCTCAGAACTAAGCAACCAGCAAGCGCTGTGCAGCGTTTTGATGGCTTTGTTTTGATGGCTGGTTGCTTTGACGTGGACCCCCATGAGGCCACTGGCAGCTGAGCTCCCACTGTGACAGATTGATATTTGTAATTTAAGAGAAGCTGTCACACAGCATCCTCCAGATGGAGGGTGCCGTGGAGGCATGCAGTCGATTAAACACGGTTTGTTTAGAAATAATCATTTTGATGTGGGAGCCGAGGATTCATTTGAGACATATTGACTCATGGGTTCAAAATGTTCAATTATTCACAGACGCATACAGTCACAAAATAATAATGCATAGATGTAGAATACAGTTTTGTCAGGGAATAGAAGCTTTTAGTCTGTCGTCTGATGAAAAAACTCAGATCACAGCAGAAGGGACAGGTCAGTGATTTGTGTCCCTGTTGCAGGAAAGGTTGACGATAGGTTGTGGTTGAGACCTTATTCATTAATTCAACCACCACACACACACACACACACACACTCACATAGTTTTCATCACTGAACTATTGGAATTGATATTTGGGGGAGGTCACGTTTTAAAAGACCATCTCCTCCTTGTCACATTGATTGACAATAAAGGAACAATAAACAGCGCAAAGAGAATACTGCTTGATTAACTGCACTTCAGAATAGCCAAACATGTGCAATAAATCAGGTTTCCATCTCACAAATTAGGACGATGGCATTTACATGCTGGTTTGAAGACCCTGAAGCTTGATCTCTTTAAGCATTTGTGCTTATGGGTCTAAATGATAGTCAAGCCCTGTGATGATACGAAGGTTAAGAGCACTAATATAATTTAGAGTTTCTTCTACTGTCAATACTGTAAACAGTGTTTGGAATGAGCAGGGTTATTAGAGGTGTAGATTAAGATGATCTAAACAATGTAATATTCCAGTGGTTGTCGTACAGCCGTCAGGTGTTACCTGTTAACCCAGGATGTTTTTTTGCTTGTTAATTTTCCATGTATATCAGAAGCTATAAATTAAATGTAGTATAGGGCAGGGGTCCCCAACCTTTTTTCGCATAATGTTCTTGCAGACTGGCCACTTGGGGATTGGAACACCTTAGGTTTTTTATATCCCCTACATTCTTGATTCCGCACAAGCTGATCAAGTACTAATGAACCTCTTTAGTTCAAAATGTATATCCAATTGTTTGAGTGACAGGGAGGGGCGAGGAAATATGCAGCTCAGACAGACCAATTTTAACTGCCCAAGTAGCCCATAAAGTTATTTAAGTATTATTCTGTCCTTTTTTTGGCAAATCATAATATTTTCTTCAGTGTGGAAGCAATGTTCTGTAGCACTGTACCAGTCCACAGCCTGGTGTTTGGGAACCACTTGTGTAGAGCACCGGGGTGATCCGCAAGATCCAGTTGAACATAAGTGAGTTGTGATACATTTCCTCCATTTTTTAATTTCCTACCTTATTTTTATTACACGTAAGCCACTTGGAAACAGACACCTATTTCCAGGAAAAACACCTAAAATAAAATACCCAAAATTAACCATTAGGCCTAGATACATAATTCTTCAAAAGATCTCCTTTGAATGGTCAGAAGCTAAGGAATGTGAATCAACTGTAAGTGAACCTATTTATTTTTCTATTAAAGAGTAAATGGAGATGCAATAAAGGAAAATATGTTCACTTTTATTGGGAGTTTTCTTCAAAACATTGTTTCTGTCCATACTACCACGTTCCAAATAACATAAGGCTTCCAATACATTGAAATATTGATAAAAACGGTGATTGTTGATCAACATTTCTATGAACTTGTCTTGAGCAGATAAATCGTTTGGTGTATTGGATGTCAGTGTAGTTACTACGAGTCGGCCACTAGACAACGATAAAGGCCATCTGTTCCAAAGCAGCACTTCTTCTCTCCTTCATTTTGACAAGAGAAACTAAACTTAACAGCTCAGGTATTGCACAATACCAAGATGGTGGCCCAGGCAATATTTTCACGCACAGAAAACAGCTCTTTTTGGACTGAAAACAGCAAAACTGGCAGAAGTCAGTCAGCGGTTATAACTGTATAGGTCTATTGGTGGGTTTATTGTTATTATTATCCGGCTAATAACTGTGAGTTTTGTGATTTGAGTGATATGAGTTACACAGCTGATCAGAGCTGGAGCTGAGCTTTCTTTAGAGTGGTCGGACTGCGGTGTAGGAAGAGATGAGCGATATCTGGATGGCAATAACTGCAGCCATGTACAGTGATTACAGATATAAGTTCATTTAGATGGTTGGTGTTTGATGTGTGTTTGGTGTGGATGTGATGTTCTAGCTGAGCCTCCTAGCTTCACAGAGGTGTGTAGCATGGATAGGGTGATGCAATAGTAGTTTCAGACATGATTTTCTCATTTGCATTTTGCGTGAAAATCACGGTGATCAAGAGTGATGGTTTTTATACATTTGTCAGTATTGGTTGTGTTGGGACTATGGGTGCAAATTAGCGGTTTAGCTAAAACCTGCATATTTGCAATGATGTTGACCTGAAATATCATCTATATTAGTTTTTACAGACAAATCAGAGGGCAAAATTATGTGTGGACTTAACAGGTGAAGACATACTTGACAATGGATGCTTGTACTCACCGCCACTGATTTCTCTTTACTGATAACCTCACTGACGCTGACACTTTCTCAGGACATAGCAGAGATCCAACTCCACTGATACCTTTCTTATTCTTTCTTTCATAGTCTATAGTCTGTCTCTCTGTCCGAATATCCTACCCAGAGCACTTTCTCAGTAAACTTTACTGTACACTATACTTTTGCAGCTGTCGGTGTGGTCAACAAAATCAGGCCTGTCAAAGTCACTTTCAAGAGAATGTCCTTTTAATTCAGTCATTTGAAAGACTAAACTGTCAGCAGTTACAGTACTTAGACTAAAGTGGTGTTTAGCTGGGTCACTTTACCCACCGGCTGAAACTCACCTTTATGTGTACACATTTATGCAGAGCTTTCATGCAAAAATGGCCAGTGAGGGTAGAGGTTGGAAGAGGAATATAAAAAGAGAGGAAAGTGGATAGTGACTAAAGAGAGGTGAAAAAAGTAAATTGAAAGAAGGTACTCAAGCTTGCTTTCATTTGCTCTACAGCGAGACATACTGAGCTCTTACTTGCTCCACTGGCTTTGAATCACTCTTTCCCAAATAACACAGAGAGTGAGACTTTGAAGGATGATAACACAAAGAAATTGGACTCCAAAACTGAAAATTGATTGAATGTATGTATATATATGCATGCAAGTACTTCACTTTTATAACACTGGATGCTGCATTTTATCAATGCAATTTTTAATCCCAAATCATTGTATCCAAAGAAGACTGTGCTCCCAACAAATTTGAGGTGTTTCAGCAAATGGCCAAAAACGACAATATGACAAACACTTGCCGAACAGTGGATCACTTAAAATATCTGAGGTAGAACATTCAAAACGATCAAATCTTGCATGAGTAAAATTAAGTAAAATCTTTTTTCAGTCCCTCAGTTATCCTAATAGAAAAATTAATCGAATCAGACACTTACTGAACATTTATTGAATGTTTGTTAAATTGTTATTGAGGAAAAATACAGGTGAAACTCAAAAAATTAGCATATCGTGCAAAAGTTCATTTATTTCAGTAATTCAACTTAAAAGGTGAAACTAATATATTATATAGACTCATTACATGCAAAGTGAGATATTTCAAGCCTTTATTTTTTATAATTTTGATTATTATTGCGTGCAGCTTATGAAAACCCCAAATTCAAAATCTCAGAAAATTAGAATATTACATGAAATCAATAAAAAAAACAAAAAAGCATTTTAAATACAGAAATGTCAGCCCTCAGAAAAGTATAATCATGCATATGTACTCAGTACTTGGTTTGGGCCCCTTTTGCATGAATTACTGCCTCAGTGCAGCATGGCATGGATGCCATCAGCCTGTGGCACTGCTGAGGTGTTATGGAAGACCAAGATGCTTCAATAGCGGCCTTCAGCTCTTCTGCATTGTTTGGTCTCATGTCTTTCATCTTTCTCTTGGCAATGCCCCATAGATTCTCTATGGGGTTCAGGTCAGGCGAGTTTGCTGGCCAATCAAGCACAGTAATCCCATGGTCATTGAACCAGGTTTTGGTACTTTTGGCAGTGTGGGCAGGTGCCAAGTCCTGCTGGAAAATGAAGTCAGCATCTCCATAAAGCTCGTCTGCTGAAGGAGGCATCAAGTGCTCTAAAATGTCCTGGTA
>NC_060156.1:18411375-18419559 GCF_021292245.1 Micropterus dolomieu | reverse complement strand
AAAAAAATAATCCGAGCAAATTCAATAGGGACCTCACACGGTCGTGCTCGGGCCCTAAATATAATCCGAGCAAATTCAATAGGGACCTCACACGGTCGTGCTCGGGCCCTATATATATAATCCGAGCAAATTCAATAGGGACCTCACACGGTCGTGCTCGGGCCCTAAAAAACAAAAAAAAAAAACACGCATTTTAAATACAGAAATGTTAGCCCTCTGAAAAGTATGATCATTCATATGTACATATTACTTGGTTTGGGCCCCTTTTGCATGAATTACTGCCTCAGTGCAGCATGGCATGGATGCTATCAGCCTGTGGCACTGCTGAGGTGTTATGGAAGACCAGGATGCTTCAATAGCGGCCTTCAGCTCTTCTGCATTGTTCGGTCTCATGTCTTTCATCTTTCTCTTGGTTCAGGTCAGGCGAGTTTGCTGGCCAATCAAGCACAGTAATGCCATGGTCATTGAACCAGGTTTTGGTACTTTTGGCAGTGTGGGCAGGTGCCAAGTCCTGCTGGAAAATGAAGTCAGCATCTCCATAAAGCTCGTCTGCTGAAGGAGGCATCAAGTGCTCTAAAATGTCCTGGTAGACGGCTGCGCTTACTCTGGACTTAATAAAGCACAGTGGACCAACACCAGCAGATGACATGGCTCCCCAAACCAACACAGACTGTGGAAACTTCACACTGGACTTCAAGCATCTTGGATTGTGTGCCTCTCCATTCTTCCTCCAGACTCTGGGACCTTGGTTTCCAAATGAGATGCAAAATTTGCTCTCATCAGAAAAGAGGACTTTGGACCACTGAGAAACAGACTGATTCTTTTTATCTTTAGCCCAGGTAAAATGCTTCTGACGTTGTTTGTTGTTCAGGAGCGGCTTGACAAGAGGAATACGACATTTGAAGCCCATGTCCAGGACCCGTCTGTGTGTCGTGGCTCTTGATGCAGTAACTCCAGCCTCAGTCCACTCCTTGTGAAGCTCCCCCACACATTTGAATGGCCTTTACCTGACAATCCTCTCCAGGCTACGGTCATCCCTGCTGCTTGTGCACCTTTTTCTTCCACACTTTTCCCTTCCACTTAACTTTCTATTAATGTGCCTTGATACAGCACTTTGAGAACATCCAACTTATTTTGCAGTTACCTTTTGAGGCTTTCCCTCCTTGTGGAGGGTGTCAGTGATGGTTTTCAGGTCAGCAGTCTTCCCCATGATTGTCAATTCCACTGAACCAGACTGAGAGACCAATTAAAGGCTCAGGAACCCTTTGCAGGTGTTTTGGATTAATTAGCTGATAAGAGTGTGACACTTTGAGCCTGCAATACTGAACCTCACAATATTATAATTGTCTTTCGAGATTTTGAATTTGGGGTTTTCATAAGCTGTAAGCTCTAATCATTGAAATGATATCAAATAAAGGCTTGAAATATCTCACTTTGCATGTAATGAGTCTATATAATATATTAGTTTCACCTTTTAAGTTGAATTACTGAAATAAATGAACTTTTGCACAATGTGCTAATTTTTCGAGTTTCACCTGTATATATTAGATTATGTGCTGGGCCACATAGAGGTTGCTTCAGGCGGATGTGGCCCGCGGGTGCCAATTCAGTGAGGCTGCTGTAAACTTTTTGTTCAGCAGGGGGCCATAGGGGGGTCCAAGGTTCATTAACATTATCCTCACTTTGATCTCAGTACAAGACTATACAGCTCGCATGGGTCTCAGTTATTGTTGACAGTTTCAGAATCAGAAATACTTTCTTAATCCCAGGGGAAATTCTGTGATATGTGTTTAAGATATTAGCAAGTTATGGCATAAGAGAGAAAAGGCTTAGGCTAATAGCCAATGACTTGTAACTTGAATGTAACTTACATGGTGATCAACATCCTTTATCTGTCATGGTCGGTGATTTCTTTTAAAATTGATTGTAGAAAACACTTTATAGCTTATTTCAACAATCCGAAACATAAAACGGTGTTGAAACAGCAAAGACAAAAGAAAACAAACCAAAAGAAAGAAGGTATTTGTGAGTCTTATTCAGGCATTATGTGCGTCTGTATTGGAAGGATTTTGCTATATGTGGTCAATGGATTTTATCGGTTGAGTTTGAGAACGTGCATCGCTATAAATGTTGCTGCTGCAAGGAATTGTGGGACGGCATTCTCTTTTGCTTTCGTAAAGGATGGTCCAGTGTACCTTATGCTAAAGGAGATATGAAAGGAAGCATTGAGGCACCCTTCATTAGCTTTTAGAGAATTCAACCAGCTCATATCATGGTTGCCACTGAAATACTTCCAGTTCACTTCACTCAGTTAGGAACCTTCCTAAGCAAAAAAGACTTTTCGAACGCAGCCTTGGTTTTGGCGTATAGTGCTCTGTAGCGCCTAGGGAGAATTTGGAAGAGGTTGTGTCTGGGGTGAGATGGATCTGTGGTGATGTTTCCTGCCCCTGGAAATGTATAAGTCCTGAATGGAGGTCAAGTTGGCACCAATGATTGTTTTTTTTGCAGTCCTGACTGTCCATTGTAGTCTGTCCCCATCTTTTTCTTGCCGGTTTGGCTCTTGTCACCCTGGGGTTGAGTCAACTAACATCAGGCTGTGTTCGGACCGGTTCATGTTGTCTTCACTTGGGAGGCCACCGAGCGCAGTTTCATTACCTGCTCATCCCGGCACCACTCCTGGCCTGAAAACCTCCCGTGCTTGAGTAAAGATGTAAACCTAAACACACAACACGGTGCTCTGAGCTCCCGGTACGGGCAGGTTAAGCCAATTTGACCAGTAGTTGCAGGGTAACAAAGCTAATTAGATAACGGCAACTAGTTAGCAGCAGTTAACTGACTTTCTCTCAATTTACCTACACACTGCTTCAACACAATTTTACAAGATAGAAATAGATAGTTAAACATAAAGCTGTGTCTCTTCCTAATCTTCCATGTAATATTACGCCCCCTCTTTTTTTGGTTTGGGAAACTTATCGTTTACCTTAGTAACCACAGCTGCATAGTCTGAAATGCACATTTCTAAACTTGTTCATATTAGGTTTTAGTAGGTGTATGTGTGATGGGGTTCTTTAAGCAGTCCACAACACACATCTTAGGCCATTCACAACCCAATAGCACTTTCAGCTCTACACCCATAGATCATCAAAGTACTTTTCAATTTGAGGATGTAGTTTTGTTGTTGAACTACTATTATTCTGAGGCGTTTCTATTGATCCTCTATGGATATTTGCATTCTCATTCTCCCTCCTTATCTACAATATATACACACACACACACACACACACGTGCTGGTCATAATTAGAATATCATCAAAAAGTTGATTTATTTCAGTAATTCCATTCAAAAAGTGAAACTTGGATATTATATTCATTCATTACACACACTGATATATTTCAAATGTTTATTTCATTTAATTGTGATGATTAAAACTGACAACTAATGAAAACCCCAAAATCAGTATCAAATTAGAATATAACTTAAGACCAATACAAAAAAAGGATTTTTAGAAATGTTGGCCAACTGAAAAGTATGAACATGTACAGCACTCAATACTTGAATCGATCAGTCTGTGGCACTGCTCAGGTGTTATGAGAGCCCAGGTTGCTCTGATAGTGGCCTTCAGCTCTTCTGCATTGTTGGGTCTGGCGTATCGCTTCTTCCTCTTCACAATACCCCATAGATTTTCTATAGGGTTAAGGTCAGTTTGAGTTTGCTGGCCAATCAAGCACAGTAATCCCATGGTCATTGAACCAGGTACTGGTAGCTTTGGCACTGTGTGCGGGTGCCAAGTCCTGTTGGGAAATGAAATCTGCATCTCCATAAAGTTGGTCAGCAGCAGGAAGCATGAAGTGCTCTAAAACTTCCTGGTAGACGGCTGCGTTTGTTGAGAATTATTTTAGAACATTACAGCCTAAATTGTTATCATTAATTGCTAGAGCGAAGGTGGTCTGCATTGGCTTTATTTAAAGTATTATTTTAGAGTGTAAAGTTAAGATTACAACTCTATAGCTCTGAGAGTGTGTTGTCCTCTCTGTGTCTAGCTGCCCGGAGGCAGTAACAGTAGCACGTGTGTTCTGGGAGCAGAATGAGCACAGCAAGGCATCATCAAAAACACCAGCAAAGGAAAATGTAGAAGTAGAATTAGTGAAAATTGTGTTACAAAACATACATCAATACAGTAAGAATTTCCTGTCTATAGCACACAGCACAAGAGACACCAGCTTACTCCACAAAGTCAGGTTTTTGGTTAAAATAGCGTGATCGGCAGAGGGCATGCCTAGGACACAGAGAGGGGGAGCATTGCAGACAAAAAGTTAGACAGTCAAGATACAGTCAGCGATTATCCTTAATATTAATCATTTTAATCAGTTTTATCATCATTAATCAGTTAAGAATGATTACTTTAATCAATAAGTAATCATTCTTAACCATTTTATTAGTATTTGTAGTGAACGGTGTGGATTTGTGCATTTTTCATTGAATAAATGTGGAGCTACCCTAAATTCCTCTCTCCTCCCCAGAGAAGAAGGGGAGGGGTCAAAGTTGCTTTCTCTAAGTGCTATCCCGACCATAAAACTGGCACCTTTTTGATTCCGAAGCTGATAACGCGGGGCCTGACTGTTAAACTGACAAAGGGACACGAGCCAGCCATTGGCATCTCCCTGAACAGCCTATCAAAACTGGCCCCCCCACACACGTTTCCGTGGCAACTGACCTTATTCTTTGTGTTATTACCACAAAGGGATACTCCTTGTCTCACCTAAGTGTGACATTGTCCAGGACAGCTGAACTTTCAATGTAAAAGGACTGCAGTCTCCAAAAGACTCAAAGCATCTAATTAAATTTAATTAAATCGTTACCTGAATATGTTTGCCTCTATTTGAGTAGTTATGTTAACTGTTGCTGCTATCTGTTGTTTATTATTAGTGCTGAAAAGAAGTTACTTGTGCAGTGTTTTTATTTTCAGCAAGACATTCCTTCATCTAATGTAATCCAAGCTTTCCTCATGTAACCTGAGCTCCCCCAAGTGGGCGAAATAAGTATTACATGCCCTCGTCGGGAAATGCCGTTAAATGCATAAATACCCTGACCACTAATGTGACAATTGTTTCCTGTTACCAAATGCTTAGAACAGTACAACCGTTCAACCATTGAGGTTCGATTGTGGAAAATATTTGATTATAATACGTGCAAATAGATTTCTTTTCTTTAAACATTAAGTTTAGAAAGGCAGTCCCTTGGGAAACCTGAGACGCCCCCTGGGGAACCACGCCCCTGGCAACAAAAGAGCGACACGCGACCTCCCTCGCTCGCTCTTCCTCCTCTTGCCTCTTCTTCTGTTCGCTGTTGGCTCTGCACACTCTGCTCGGCCCTCTGGACGCTTCGGCATGAGCAGCGTGCCGCGCCAGGCAACGCCCAGACTCGGCCAGCGAAACAAACAGGCCTTTGTTCGCCTGAAGCTACACACCTGAAGTGCCGCGACATCGATCTGCCTTCAGTTTGTTTTATTTTCTTTATTTCTTTTGTTTGTTAAGGTTATGAGTCCGTTAAGTTACACTGGACTAATTCCGGAACGACCAAGTTCCATTTTAAGCCTTTTTCGTCGAGCCAACTTCACCGAGGTCAGACCAAGCCACGTGGTCTCGCCAGCTACAACGAGGGAAACCTGAAAACAGCCGAATTGCCAGACGGAGTACGGCGTTTTCAATCAGACACGGAAAACCCTGGAGAATCCCTAGCAAAAAGCCAGGATCGGGCAGCTAGCGTGGGACCCGTGCAACAGGCCCAAAGCAGACTGTCGACAAGCAGTAAGACTTAACACACGTCCTGTGATCAGATGTCCATTTTAACTCCTAAATTATAGCATTAGTTTACTTTAATTAGCTCTTATGCTGTATGAGTCAAATGCTTCCCACAATCGAACCTCCAGGCTCATTGTTCAGCAAATGTTTATGTTCCCTGTATCCAACCATCTTTTTATCACCTTAGAGAATAAATTCACTGTAATATAATCGAGAGCTGTGTGTGTTGCCTATTTATAGTTCCTGCGAAGAGAATTGACCCTTTAGATATGAGACTGACTGACTTAAGATAATTGAGCGATTATTAACTAACTGATCACTAGTAATAATTGTATAATTATTCAAAACTACCTAGAGGTCCATAGACTCTAGGATTATAACAACTCCGGTGGTGCCCTTAACGAGGAATTAAATAAAATGATTTTATGAATCTTAAAAATTCATAATTGGGTATCAATTCTCATAAATTTATTAAAATGCATAACTAATAAATTTAGGTCTACTACATATCATTTTCTTTTTACATAGATGCACTTTGGTTTTTACTTATAAGTAGTGAACTGTAGTCATGAACCCAGAAACAAGCCCACTATGGTTAGATCCTTGAGTGGGAGGAATGACTGCAGGAAGTGGCTACAGATGGTTTGCCTTGTCCAACTGTCATCTACTGTAGATTATGACCATAGGAGAGGCTGCAGGTGCGCAAGATCTGCTGACACTGACAGTGCATGCTTTGTTATGCTGTTATCTACTGTTGTGATTACATGAGGAACTGCTGATGTGTTAGTCTGCTAATAGTAAGACTACATGCTTAATTGTCAACTTCCAACCTCTGGTTATTATAGCCAGTATGAGCTTTGAGTGAATTTGCTGAAGGAATTCATGCTTGGCAAAAACACAACAGATAAGCAGCCAACATCACATCAAGAATGTTGTAAGAAACCAAGCATTAATGAAAAATGCAACTTTAGGTTATTCTTATATTAATTGCTTTAAAAAAAAAAAAAACTTGTGTCAAATTAAGCATGTGCAGCCTTTTTTAAAAAAAAAAAAAAAAAAACCCCACACAGTGAGACTGAAGTTGAAATGTAAAGGATGAACTTATCCAGTAGTGTAAAGATGTGGAAAGTCTACAATACAGTAATAAGTGACAGCTGGGGAGCAGTGTTAATTGGTAAAAACACAGGAAGAGAGGGGGCAAACCAGCCCAGAAGATATAAGACTGTCTGGAGGCCATAGGATGGAGTTCATCCTCCGACCTGCTGGGATATTGTACGGGGTTTGTGTCCTGTTTTGGAATAAACTCTTTTTGCACCGACTCTTGACCGTCTCCAGAGAAGTTTGATTGTAAATTTCACTAATAGAAAGCTAATGGAGTATTTGACAAAGTTTAAGTTGGCAAAGATGGGGACCAGGCTTAACTGGCCCAGCCTGGTCATACATCTGACCCAACATGTTGACCTCGGACCATGGAAAATACAGTGGACCAACACCAGCGGAGGACATGGCACCCCAAACCATCACCGACTGGAAACTTTACACTGGACTTCAAGCAATGTGGATTCTGTGCCTGTCCTCTCTTCCTCCAGACTCTGGGGCCTTGATTTCCAAAGGAAATGCAAAATTTCCTTTCATCAGAGAACATAACTTTGGACCACCCAGCAGCAGTCCAGTCCTTTTTGTCTTTAGCCCAGACGAGACGCTTCTGAAGCTGTGTCTTGTTCAAGAGTGGCTTGACACAAGGAATGCGACAGCTGAAACCCATGTCTTGCATACGTCTGTGCGTGGTGGTTCTTGAAGCACTGACTCCAGCTGAAGTCCACTCTTTGTGAATCTCCCCCACATTTTTGAATGGGTTTTGTTTCACAATCCTCTCCAGGGTGCGGTTATCCCCATTGCTTGTACACTTTTCTACCACATCTTTTCCTTCCCTTTGCCTCTCCATTAATGTGCTTGGACACAGAGCTTTGTGAACAGCCAGCCTCTTTAGCAATGACCTTTTGTGTCTTGCCCTCCTTGTGCAAGGTGTCAATGGTCATCTTTCGGACAGCTGTCAAGTCAGCAGTCTTCCCCATGATTGTGTAGCCTACAGAACTAGACTGAGGGACCATTTGTCAGTTATAACATGTTTCACTTTCTGAAATAAATCACCTTTTGAGATATTCTAATTATGACCAGTAGAGAGATTCCTCTGCTCAAACCTTGATCAAGATGCTGAAGATCACTACCAACAGTCTCCTTGTATGAACAGAATCACTGTTTCACAAGGGAAATGTGTTTTCATCCCACTCAAGTCATTTACCGACTTACAAGTCTACATTAACAGACACAAGACCTGGTATACTGCGTTATAAAATTGTTCATTTATTCCCCCCCCCCCCCC
>NC_060156.1:18407699-18411355 GCF_021292245.1 Micropterus dolomieu | reverse complement strand
TAAAAATTTTTTTTTTTTTCCCCCCCCCCCCCCCCCCTTATCTTCATAAGTCTTCTGCAGCATCCTTATGGTGCCTAGGAGAAATTGATTAGACTTTAAACAAACCCCCCCCCCCCCACACACACCACACACAAACCCTGAGCTAGTAGCATATTTGCATAGTATACAGACTCACCTTTCCATTAAAGCACCGATGTTCACATGGCCTATCTGCTGCCAAACACACTTCTGTAGAGCACATGAAATAGATCTACGGGACAAAAAAAAAAAAAAAATAATAAATTCACCATGTCAGAACAAACATTTATTCATCCCATAAGTGTTTTCCATAGAACACTGTGGCGCATGCATTCTTACAACACGAGCCGCATGTGGCCCCATTGAAAACATGGTACCAAATGACAGTGGTAACAATCAGGTGTTGTCAATTGGGGATGGCCTCCGAGACTGATAATTTAAATGTTAAGAGGGTCACCAATTATACTTTGGCAGCCGTTAATACACAAGTAAAGTCTATGTGGGAACCAGGGACAAGTTGCCTCTACAGTACAAAATCTCAAGTGAAGGCAATTCAATTGGAGCAGAGACTTCACACTTGAGAGCTAGACAAGCTGTAGTACACCGACTTATTTTGTAAATTTCATTTCAGCTTTGCAACCATAGCAGCAGGATAGGATACATTTAGTCAACAGGTTACTGTTCCATTTTAAAAAAGGAACCCTGTAAAGAACAAGTCACAACATTACTGTGTCAGGGAACTTCTCAGTCTGCACCAGTTGTATACAGCGTAGCTTTGACCATTTTAGGCCCATAATGGCTTCCTGAATACTTACTTCTTCATCAAGGTATTTGTTTGTCTTTTGAACCATAAACTGGAAGGCAACCACCACGAACCGCCTCTGGTGACGATTTTTGCAGTCAACGATTTTAAGGATGGACACATTTGGAGCATAAAGGTTGGGACACCTCGAGACAAACAGCTTATGGTTAGGTGGACAGAAGGAGGAGGATGCGTTTTAATACACGTTGAGTTCAGTCACGCTTACCCTTCATAAATAAGCACCAGTGCATTCCTTGCAGAGCGAGGGTAAGCTACACAGTAGTTGACAAGGATTACCGCATCTGGTTTTGGAGATATCAGGCGCAGTTCAAGATAGACTGGCTTGCCAAGGAGCAGTCGCAAGGGCCGGTTGTTTGTGGGAAAGTAGCTTGAATACGTCTGATCTTTTGGGGTTAGACAAAGAGCAAACAGTCAATGAAGGACAAAAAGTCAATTAAAGACTTACTCAGCAGAATTTAAGATTGTACTTTGATTGCAATTGGTTTAGAGAGTAAGGCATAAATACCCGACCTTTAGCAATTCTCAAGTCAACAGCATATAAGCCACTAGAGAGGACCGCTGATGGCAAGCTGGAACTCGGGGTCTTCACCATGTAGCCAACACTGGTTAGTGACTGCGGAGCAACACCTGCTTTGCTATAGCGGCACTCAACCATGAACCTATGCAAATACATGGTTAACATTTAAGCTTAGCGCTACACACAAAAAGCAACAATAGAGTGGTAGAATTGTGCCCACAGAGCCAAAGTGTATTTTGTAACCCACTAACCTGAGTGGATCACGTGTTGTAATTACACCATACTGGAGGGTCAGAGATTGGACGACAGTCTGCACTTCAGCCAGGTAGACAATTGTCTCACCAACTTCCTGTCAAGAAAAGTCATTTGAACGTAAGATCTTGAAGTGCACTTTATGGCACACGATTAAAAATCTGAAATCTAGATGCGACGCTATCAACATGTGACATAACCGTGCGCCACAATGGCAGGTCAGGGTGAGGAACTCCAGGCAAACGTAGAGGGCTGCAGCATTAAATATGCCTGTATTTGGGAGTATCAGGACATGCATTGTACTTCCTTTCACACAACTCTTGCTCAGAAAAGCGTAGCTATCAATTTGTTTATTTCAACCAGTGAATTTCTCATGTGGCAGGTTGAGGGTTTCCCCCCTCCCTCCACTATGTGGCACTGCACTGGTGCCCTGACAACTGGATGCTGCTGCCGTGGCCTATAAGTACAGGTGATGATGCACCTGTGGCGGCCTCTTACCTGGGTGGGCGTCTCGACTGTTGGCAACGGTGGTCCGGCGTTGTGGTGTGCTGATGCGAGTGCTGTCACAGCCTGTAGCGCAACAGTTTAGCTGATGTTTAACAGCCCTAAACCTGTTGAGTCACCTGGTAGGCGTTCTGCATGTGCATGCGACATTGCTCTTGGTCCGTGTGGCAAGTGTGCCGTCTGCCGATGTAACTGTCTGCTGTGTGCGGTTAGCGCATTGTGGTTAAACAGTGCTCCCTTGATTGTTTCAGAGCAAATCGTTTGCTGTGCGGGCTGTCTCGCTCTGGCCTGATTATGTGTGCGCGTGCTGTGGAATCGTGGGGGTATGTATGCATGTCTCTTGTATCCCATTTAATTGGATATATACACATGCGAAATATTATAGTTGTACTAAATCTTCTCCTCCCTCTAGTGATCCGCTGCACTGCTGCCTCGGCAGGGATTTGAATGGCAGCTTGGTCCGTCTGCCTTGTCTCGGCTTTGGGTATATCTCCCTCTCTCCCCCTGTGGGATTGTCCTCTGCCTGGTCGGCCCAGTTCCGGCTCTGTTTTAGCGCTAAGTGGGCTAGCATTTCTTTGGGCCTAGTTCCTACACTCACCTAAAGGATTATTAGGAACACCGTTCAATTTCTCATTAATGCAATTATCTAATCAACCAATCACATGGCAGTTGCTTCAATGCATTTAGGGGTGTGGTCCTGGTAAAGACAATCTCCTGAACTCCAAACTGAATGTCAGAATGGGAAAGAAAGGTGATTTAAGCAATTTTGAGCGTGGCATGGTTGTTGGTGCCAGACAGGCCGGTCTGAGTATTTCACAATCTGCTCAGTTACTGGGATTTTCACGCACAACCATTTCTAGGGTTTACAAAGAATGGTGTGAAAAGGGAAAAACATCCAGTATGCGGCAGTCCTGTGGGCGAAAATGTCTTGTTGATGCTAGAGGTCAGAGGAGAATGGGCCGACTGATTCAAGAGCAACTTTGAAATAACCACTCGTTACAACCAAGGTATGCAGCAAAGCATTTGTGAAGCCACAACACGCACAACCTTGAGGCGGATGGGCTACAACAGCAGAAGACCCCACTGGGTACCACTCATCTCCACTACAAATAGGAAAAAGAGGCTACAATTTACAAGAGCTCACCAAAATTGGACAGTTGAAGACTGGAAAAATGTTGCCTGGTCTGATAAGTCTCGATTTCTGTTGAGATATTCAGATGGTAGAGTCAGAATTTGGCGTAAACAGAATGAGAACATGGATCCATCATGCCTTGTTACCACTGTGCAGGCTGGTGGTGGTGGTGTAATGGTGTGGGGGATGTTTTCTTGGCACACTTTAGGCCCCTTAGTGCCAATTGGGCATCGTTTAAATGCCACGGCCTACCTGAGCAGTGTTTCTGACCATGTCCATCCTTTTATGGCCACCATGTACCCATCCTCTGATGGCTACTTCCAGCAGGATAATGCACCATGTCACAAAGCTCGAATCATTTCAAATTGGTTTCTTGAACATGACAATGAGTTCACTGTACTAAAATGGCC
>NC_060156.1:18391466-18407599 GCF_021292245.1 Micropterus dolomieu | reverse complement strand
TTGTCAATTCCACTGAACCAGACTGAGAGACCAATTAAAGGCTCAGGAACCCTTTGCAGGTGTTTTGGATTAATTAGCTGATTAGAGTGTGACACTTTGAGCCTACAATACTGAACCTTTTCACAATATTCAAATTTTCTGAGATTTTGAATTTGGGATTTTCATAAGCTGTAAGCCATAATCATTGAAATTATATCAAATAAAGGCTTGAAATATCTCACTTTGCATGTAATGAGTCTATATAATATATTAGTTTCACCTTTTAAGTTGAATTACTGAAATAAATGAACTTTTGCACGATATGCTAATTTTTCGAGTTTCACCTGTATATCGTGATAATTATCATTATTGTTTTATGCTCAGCATTATAATGCAGTCCAAGTTGCAAGACTGTCTTCACCAGAAACATGGCATTAGTGGTCATTTGTTCAGACAGCCCAGAAACCTCAGTTACTTATTTCTTACAAAATATTTCTTTATTTGTGTTTTTTTAACCAAGTTCTACTCACTGGTTTGAGTGCGAAATCTCTTAGGGAGAAGGCTCTGGTAGGGTGGACATTGCTGCTCCTTCCAACAGACAATGTTGTTTTCTTTTAAACCTTTTGAACCATTTCCCTAACCTAACCTAAACTAACCATGGCTGTGCTCTTCCCTTAATCTTAACCAAATAGTTTTAGTTGCCTAAACCTAACCAAACTGACTCACAGTGTCAGGAACAATTGTTCCTGACTCACAGTGTAAGGAACAATTACTGTGAAATAACCCAGTAACTCTGCCTCTAATCAGCCACCTGTTTACTGGTTTCCACTTATTATTTACTTATTAACCATTCTCTGTTTCAGTGCTGTTCATACTATGTCATATTGTATATACTGTATACCAATACACCTACCTCAGGTCATAAGGTCATAGGTCTTATTTATATTTTCCAGCATCCTTTGCACTATGCTCCATCACACTGTGTACATGTGTACATGTATGCATGAATGTGTATGTGTACCTGTATATCATATCCACCTTCAACATGTACATAATGAGAATAATCGTTTACTCTTTAATCACTGCACTACTTGTCAATAATGTCTACATTGTTTTGTTCATAGTGTGTATATTAGTGTTGTCTATACTGTAGTTTGTGTCTGATTTTATTTTATTATTATTTTATTATTTTGTTATGGTATTTTTGTATGAGTAAGCACATAATGAGCAATGTACAATCCTGAGTCAAATTCCTCGTATGTGTACACATACCTGGCAATAAAGTTGATTCTGATTCTGATTCTGAAACCTTCATCATGACAATGACTTTTTATGTTGTTGTGCTGTTAT
This sequence comes from Micropterus dolomieu, assembly GCF_021292245.1. Taxonomy (NCBI): domain Eukaryota; kingdom Metazoa; phylum Chordata; class Actinopteri; order Centrarchiformes; family Centrarchidae; genus Micropterus; species Micropterus dolomieu. Next base: position 18,406,270 of record NC_060156.1, on the reverse strand, counting down.
GGATACAGCATTCATGGGTCGTTTCAAAAGCCAATAACAAATAACCTGTTTTGTCTTTAAGTTTGGTTGGTAGGTGTTGGTTTTCAGGCCCATGGATTGGACAATGCTGATTATTTCTAACATGATCACTTTATTCATTTTATTCTTATTAGGTTTCTCTCCGTCCTCATGTTGCCATCAGCTTTGTCATAACACAGGGAAGGTAGACCACACCAGCCATAATGGAATCACTCTTCCAGCTGTCACTTTGAATTGGTTCTGGGAAAATCTTGCCAGTGTCCCATGGGCGAACGTGTAAGAGATAAGATATGAGCAGCTCCAACACATGTTCACATACAGTACACAGAAATGAAAAGAGTGCAGGAAAAGAGAGAAACATAGCCTCTTTCTCCTTCGTCTTTCTCCATGACACATACACTTACACACACAAGATCTTCACAAGTCTTGGCAGATTGACTTGTCTTACAGGATGAAATTGCATTTAAAGGTGTAATTTAATAATGTCTTTTTTTTTTGTAGAATCCGTGCGGAAAGCGACTCACCTTTGTAGCGTACCTTGGAGATGTGGATGTTGAAAGACCTGGCAGTTACTTGTAAGAAAGTTGTCAGAATTTTCAAGATTATATTTGCTTACAACGGCGAAATTGTAAGCCGTGATCTCTCGGTGGACTGGACCACAAAAAAGAGAGAGAGAGAGAGAGAGAGAGAGAGAGAGAGGAAGACTTCTCAATTCTCTGTTCCTTGGCTTGTCAACTTGTCTCTGAAATCCACTCAGATGGCCCCGGCTCTGAGCTATAAAGAAGGAAAGACAAAAACTGAGACGAGGTCATGCGAGAATTGGCAAGGGAGAGAGAGAGACAGAGAAGCAGTAAGAGGCAAAGAGAGAACGAGAGATGTTTCTACTGTTTCCTAAAGCTAGAACACTCTGCCCTGTTATTTTGTCAGCTGCAGTGGTCTGTGTTATGGTGCAATGAGTCCCCAGGGAGTAGGAACTGCCATAAATATTGCACTGTTTGGAAAAGCCGTCTCTGATGTGGGCTCGCATTGTGTACAGGATGCTGGCTATTAGTGCTATTGGTCAGTAATGAGTGGGTGCCGAGTCCCAGCCAACTGTTTAAAGCCTTTAAACACTCGCCCAGTCAAGTTCACACAGAAGCACACGCATGGAAAGTATTTAGGAACAGCAGACGTTCTCCTCGTTAGCGGATAGTGGGACTACATACTTGTCCCAATACAAATAAATATTAAATAAATGAGAAAATCTCAAATTCTTGGCTATAGAGTGCTCATAATACACAAGCACAAAGATAGAAGACTGCTTTTTAAGTACGTATTAGGGTGGATCTTCCCAAGAGTGTTAGAGCTGTGACATTGCTGTGTGTTTATCGAAGGTCAGTGACATCTATGTGTCTGTTCATCTGGCATATGCTTTTGTGTGTGTTTGCCTGTGCACACTGATCTGACACAGGCCCAGTCAGTCCTGTTCTTGGCTCCAACAGTGATCTGGCACTTCTCCTAGGCTTGCAGCCCCTGCCATGCCTCCCCCTCTACCGCCCCTGCTGCCCCCCCCCCCCCCCCCCCCCCCCCCCCCCCCCCCCCCTCCTCTTCTCTCCCTCCATCCACACACCAGTGCAGATCAGCCTGTTCGGGCCTTGCAGGGTGTCAGAAAATTAGAGAATGAGAATTGACTTTCACCCAGGCTCTCCCAATATGACTCCTTATTCCTGGCTCTCTTTGCGGTGCTTTGCTATCATATGACAGTAATATGGCAGTATTATGTACCTAATTGTAATATGCCTCACAAAAGATGCTGAACACTGGCCCGTGAAGAGCTGTGGCTATTCACGGGCCAGGATAGCAATTGACAAAACCCTCTCCAAAGTCCTTTGACAAAACCTTGGATAACCTCACAGCTGGGATACACACACACACACACAAATACACAAACACACAGATTCACTGTCTTACAGATATTTTTCTGTTCACATAAATCCTGTGATAAGGTTCCATCTGAGATAACTGGACTGCTCCCTGCAGGGCCCTGTCTCCTCTCTGAGACCCACAGCAGCTGCACTGTAGAATGGATACAGCTATGGTTGGAGAACAATCAATGATACTGAGGGTGTGTGAGGTGCATGTGTGTATCCAGAATTTTTGAATCATCACCCAGTGGATACTAGGTATTAAATTTTAACAGCCACCATATATTTACAAAAGCCAAGATAATTGCATTGAAATAAGCCAGAGTGTTTTGATCACAGCCTTATCAACATATAGCATTTATGTGTAAAACTAAAGAAACATATTTGCAGCACTAGAAATGTAATTTCACTTGTGTCAGTAAGTCTACGTGCTATTTAAACAGACACAGTAAGTAAGATTCTTCTGCTTACATACATGTTTTCATTTCACACTTGCTTTGGCAATGTGTATATCTGTTTCCCATGCTAGTAAAGCCCAATTTGAATTGAATTGAATTGAACAAAGAAATTTTCTGTCTGACTTTGTTACATTATTGTAATAATCTCTAATTGATGTTGCATGCACATTAACAGCTTACCAATTAGAATGAAGAATAACATAACAGTTTTTTACTTTCTACTATACCACTACTACTATACTACTCTACTGCTGCTATATTCTTATGCTAAAGCTCAATAAATGCAAACATGATTGTGTGGATCAGTGTTTGAAATTAACACTATGCATAATTATACATAAAAAAACAAACACATCACATCCTCTGCCATTAGGCTAAATGTGCCTTTACATCATTTGTGCAAAGAAAGAAGGAATCTATAGTTGTGTATTGTCTATTGCAATTGAGCTTTATATTGCACTGTGTCCTCAGTGGAACCTTCTTTGGAGATCAAGTTGGAATCCCATTATTTCACACTATGGAGTGTACACAAGGGTTAGGTTGAGACAAACAGGTGAGCGTGTCGAAGACACAGGAAACAGTTGAAGGTCACTGAGATGTGTTCACACACGGGAGAGCTGAAGTAAGAAGCAGTGGATGGGTGGTGTAAAAAGAGCAACAGATAAGGAAGCGAACACATGTTGAATAAAACATTCTGATTTCCCATCCATCCCCCCATCCCATTCCGCTCGTCCCCAGTGAGTGTGTGATACCATCCGCTCAATAAGACCTCATCAGTTTAATAGGGCTTTCATACACTTTCTGTTGCTCTCTTTGTGTGTGTGGGTTTGGGACTTTCGGGTTGGCTGTTGCTTTTGTTCGGCAACACCCACATGTTTCTCTCATTGGTCCAGTTGCTGGTGAAGCATATATATCTTTCTCTGCCAAAACTGATAGCATCTTGGACTCTCTGTTGGCAATGAATTAGACGAGCAGACTTTTCCAAATCACTGCAAGTCTGTGACAGGTTTACCCTCACTTTGGTAAGTTGCTGTGTGTTTTTGGTGTGCCTTTTAGTTTCTTTTTCTGGCATGAACAGGGTGAGTTATTGATTTTTGTTGGTCATGGATATGTTTCATCAGAATGATCATAAATTTTTGGTACATAAAGTTCCAGTCAGTTTCATGTTGATGTGCACATTTGAGGACATTATGAAAGCTCAGATAGGACATGAGGCTGCGTCCAACCTCTGCTTCCTAATTCCTTGACTTTAAGTTTGTTTTTTCTCCTAAATTATACCTTCAATATTTAACATTCTCTGTGGTTACTTTGGGACCTGACTTCTATTTGTCATTATCCAGGTCAGACAGGTAACATACAATCCAAAGCAAGAGGCTGCAATCCAAAAAGGTGGAAAAACTCATATCTGATTGGCAACTGTGTAGAATTTTGGAAAAATGTGAAATTCACTGTGCGGGTAGTACAATAATGTAATGTACAATATCTTCAGAGGTTATTCTGTGTTTGTGGATGTATATATTTACCCTATATTAACTTGTACTTATACAGTTCAAGGAAATTAAGGATTCATGAGGACTTCCATAATTAAAAGTGTTTCATTTAAATATTCACTCTTAAAAACAGGACAACAAAAATTTATAAATGTATTAGCCCATATGACATCAAATATCATTAAAGAAACACAGGTCATACAGTCAAGGCATGCAGGAAATGAGCAAATAAAGCATGATTTGCTTTTCCCTTGTGGTATCTTTCTTATCTTTTGTAACCTTTCTTTACCAACCCCCACCCCCTTCTTCTTTCCGCCACTTTCCTCTCCATTTCTTACAGTTCTCTCTTTTCCGGGTCCCTAGTCAAGCAAAGAATCGATTTTTAAACAGGCAAGACTCTGGGGACCGAGCAGGGAACCATTATTGGCTTCATTTAGGCTCCATTGCCACCAAGATGGCTCCTCTAGACAATAGGATAGACTCTGGTCATGGATACCAAAGCATAAATACACATTCCATCTGAAAACCCCTGTGGGCGTGAGAGGATGGACCGCAGTGCCTCTCCATACACCACTAATATAGGCACATCCAGCACATTTCAGAGCCGCAGGCAAGATAGGAGGGGAATATAGCAAATGTACGGGCTTTTCTCCATTATATTTACTGCATGCCACCTTTCACTTTTTCATAACCACCAGAGGTTTTTGTGCAGTCTGCAACATTTGGCAATGTATGGGATTGTGCTCCCCTATAGCAGCTATATGTCTGTCAGGCAGCTCAAGTATGCAAAGCCAATAACAGTCCTCTTTCTCATTCTAAGATTGAAAGGTTTCAGGAAAGCTTCTGCAATTCCAGCTATGGTTGATCCTAGATAGGGACATATTATGTTGTGACCAAACTAAACTGATAAAGGTGAAAGATCTACTTCTGGATTGCGTTACACGGTCCCCAGAACTATGTTTCCCCCAAGGCTTACAGTTTGTTTCTTAATATGTATTCATGAAGAAAACATAATTCAAATTTAGAAATGTCTGTTACGTTGACATTATCCTTAAACAAATCTCGGAGTCTGGTAGCTAGCAAGTGTGTGGCATGAGAGGGAAAGCAATGTAATGCACATGCAGTAGGAGCACTGAGGTGCGGGAAGGATACAAGCATCCATAGTTTTAACCAAAACAACGTTTTGGACACAAATAGAAATGTTTCCTTATTAAGACCTTATTAAGACCTTATTAAGTCTGAGTAGGATGTATTTGATTTCACAAAATAGCTTGGAGTTGAATCAAGACTGAGTTTGTTTCTGAGAGTGAACATATTTGACATGTAGACATGGATACATGTTGCCTACAACGTGCGCACAAGAAACAAAACACATTTAGAAAACTGTGTTGGCATTGTACTAAACACTTGGATGCCCTCTAACAGCAGCTGTCAATATCAGACTGCAATTTGGCAAATGAAGGGCATTATGTTCTGCGCCTGATAAAATAAGAATCTATATAAACTAATCAATAACCATTTGGAGGTATTTTTATTTACTTAAGTTGATGAGTGGATACAGTTTAGCAAATCTACAACAGCATCCTGGCTCCGTTGCTGCTGCTGCAGCAAGCTGCTGCTTGGCTACATGATTCATTACAAAAGGGAAGCTTGTTTTATGGTAAAAACTGACTTTAGTCATCCCACATATGTGTTGTGGGAGTGTGTTTTAGGCCAGTTAAAGACTAAAAAAGAGGTGGGGAGAGAGATAGGAATACATACATTGTATTGTCATCGAACACGTGATTGCATGTGGTGTATACTATTACTGATAATAGTAATATTATTAGGGATGAAAATGAGAAAGCTTATTTGCATAGCATCTATCTTACATGGCACAAAATTTACCATGCTTTATCTAGTGACCGTTTAACCATATTCCAAGTTCCAAGGCCACTTACTCCACTGGGTATGTCTTGGCTTTTACTAAATTATCTGACTTTCTTGTGACTTAAACCAGTATTCTCACAAATGCAGAAGAGAGGGAAAACGTTAAGACGGGGTTTATTTGAAGACTGGCTGGTTACATGCACAGCAGGTGATTCTTATCCAAACCAAAGCTACATCGCAGACTGGTCCATTACCGACTTTATGTGTGTATGGATGTATGTATGTATTTTGTATTCCACGCCACATTATTAGACATTTTATTGTACTTTTACGGTAACACTGTTGCAACATGGTTGCCAGAAAGTTTCCGCAATTACCCTTTTACAGTAATTATGTATAATTACATTATAACTATTGTACTTTAATTTTGAATCTAGCACACATGGAAAGAATAATACCGAATATATCATAACCTTAGCAGACTAAACTTATAATTCACTATTCAAATCATACATAATACTATTTTATGAACTTCAGTAATATTGAAACATAAATAATGTGTAATATAAACATAAACAAATATGCTTAACTGCCTCTTAAACTATAAGGATAAGGGTAACACTGACAGGAGCCTGGAGAGTAAAAACAGACTGGAAGAACTCATCTGAATGCAGGAAAGAATGAAAACAAGATAATGTAAAAACCTTTTTACAAAGATTTATGTTTAGATAAATATTGTAAGAATAAAATCAAATATTAATCTAAAAGATTGAAGTTTTGCACAACATACTGTACAAGTATGTGAAAGCTGTGCACACTTGAATGTGTTTATCAGCCTGGTTGTGCGCTTGTGTTTGACAGTGTTTTTGTGTGTCAGTGGTGGTCCGGCTGCCCCCAGTGGGGTTTGTACACTAAGTGGGTGAGGAGAGTGTTGGCCCCTGCTCTCTATCACAGGCAGTATTGACTGGAAGCATGAGAGCGTCTTCTGCAGCCAGTCATCCTTGGACAGCTGACAATGGGCCTGGGCACAGGGGAAATAGCTGAAAGCAATCAACAACCACAGGAGAAAAATGCTTCACTGCTGGTGGAATGTGTCTGAACTCAGACCTTACTCGCAACAACCCGCCCCTGTGCTTTTGACCGATAATGCGCAAATGGCTTTAGTTTGCCTCGAAGCTCCTGTAATTATGTACATGTTGTCGCATTTTATGTGCTCAAATGTGCTCTTTAAGTGTATGTACAGTATGTGTGTGTGTCTATGTCGGGGAATAGGAGAACAGCAGGGTTTCGGATTGGCTCAGAATCGTGTGGTAATTAATCTCACTCAGTGAAGATGTGCATGTTGGGACTGGGGCAGGGCATAGCTCACCGCACCTTGGTCGTTGACTATAACCACCTATGGCCAGCCTCTGGTGATTAACGGGGGCTGTCCATGGTCAAAAGCGGTCAAATGTGTTTTAATGAATGCTCACTCAGTCTACCAACCAAGTTTACTTTTTATTCTGAGGCAGTGATTCACATTACTGCTGTAGAATAATACTCATGGGACCTGACTCACACTGTGACACATCTGGCAAACAGCAGAGCAAACACACGTGCGCACACACACATGCCACATGGCACAGACGCAGGAACAGGTAGACATTCAGTCAGTATAGTTGCAGTGTGTTGTGCCATTTTCTAGCAATCCAAGCATGAATCCCTTTGACACAGTAACACACAGGGACACCTATGACACACTCACTTGTTGTGTGTGTCTGTATATGTGTGTGTGTGTGTGTGTGTGTGTGTGTGTGCAAATACTACTCTTCTTTGTCTGTCGCTCTGGCTGCTCTGCATGTTGGTGCCGTATGTGATGTTGGCATAGCTAAAACTACATATATAGAAAGAATAGCCGTGAATGTGAGAGGCCTGCATGTGCACTCAAATTTACTTTCACATTTGAATTATTCTGACTTTCCCCTTTAATTGCTGTTTGACTCTAGCATTGAACTGGCACCACATTATCAGTCAGTTTATGCATCTCTCACAGCACAGCTTCAAAGATTATACTGTACAGTCAGTCACTGCTCAAGCATATAAATAATGTAAAAGAATTGAGGATGGTGTAGAGTACATATACCTTATACATATTCTCATCTCATGACACCAGGGCAATGATCCAAATGCAGGAGAAGAGTATTTTTTTCACCTGCCCAATTCTCATTTAATATTCAGCAGTTATAACTCATGCAATATTGATCAACAACCACCACTACTGGTCTTGTAATGTGCATGTGAGAGAAAGGTTCACTCCTTCTCACTGTGTACATACAGCGGTACACTCTTCACCTCATTCTGTGACCTTGCTACAACTCAGCAGAGATGGCTGAAACACAACCCTCATGAACCTCATACTGAATAAACAGACCAGATCTTTATTTGTCCATAAAAGCACACAACTGTATAATCTATTTAGACAGTGAATGGGTAAGTCAGGTTTTTTTACATGCAGTACTAAATTAACTTGAACCAATTCATGCATCACGGTAAAAACACTAGATGGCATAGTGTATATTTTTAAGCCACGTGAAATAAACAAGCATCACAACTCCAAGGAAACAGTGAGATGTTTCAGATGAATTTGTTTCGCATGCATATTTTTACTGTCTGCCTTTCAAGTCCTGTCAGGGCACAGTAGGAGTACTACTCTGTAGGACTAGTAACTATTATGAAGATGTAGTTTACCTAAGACCACAGCGCAGGCTGCCTTCAAATTGGATTAAATCCCTAAATCACATGATCAATCATCCACAGCTTGCTGTGCCAAGATGGCGGAGGTTTCCTTCTCTCTCTTAAGATGGCACAACTGCATACTGCAACAGCAACAGAGCTGGAAATGTGGTGGTGGTTTTAGGTTTTGCTTGTAATTTGCGAATCTGTGTGTCCTGTTCAGTCTCGAGAGATAAAGAATTAGAATATGAGAGTAACGCACACAGATCCACAGTTCACAGACATACACCACATGCACGCAGGGAGTGTGCTTGCAACAAATAGTGTGAGGTGATAATTGAATTTGGGAAACATTAAGGGAAGATGGTAGAAGATACAGCTCTCCTGGGAGATAAAGTCCCATAACAATGGCAACAGACAGTCAATTCGTCTGCTCCTTTGTCAGGGCAAGTCAGCAGGCAGTGCAGGGCCATGCCCCTCATTTTCTGGTAAAAAGCAGCAGGCAAACGGCATGTGTGCTACTGTGTGCATGCTTCATGCATCGCTGAAGCGTGGATATCACGCCATGCCTCTGTGTGCGCCTCCTCAAACACACCTGCTCCTGACGCCTCAGAGAAAAAAACTTGGCTGTGGTTAACCATACGAGCAATGCCAGAATGCTGCATTACAATAAGAAGATATATCTGTACTACTTCTTACTTCTGTACAGTACTTGTCTTATCCTCACCAACGTGTTTTTTATCAGTCAGGCAAGTGTGTGAGTTTTTGGGGAGATAGTTTCAAGGAGCAATGGCAGTTCAGCATCATGGTGTTATACAATAACACCATGATGCTGACAAGTGTCAGATGAGTCAATTGAATTTTGTCTTTTATAGTTGAAATAAACACTCACTAAACTTCTGGTTTCCAAAGCTACTTGGCTTTGAGGGGGAAATTAACTTCCGAGGTGACTAATATTACTAATATTATTTAACCTCAGTGTATGCTCCCTCTGAGCATGACAAAATGATGAGAGAACCTTCAAGAGTGGAATGATGCAGGTTTAACTTCATGCTCCACTTACTGCAAAGATCTTAACAGCTATATTTTACAGGAATTATACTGAGACAGTTGAAAATGCTGCTTTACTAAGTCACTAGACTTATGTTTAATGGTTGTTACTTAATACTTTCTCCCAACTGTCCTTCATGAACCAGTTTCTTCTGGAGAGTACACTGAGAAGTCAGTCTGACCTGTGAGCCATTCTGGTTTTAACTCCTAGAGTTGCTGTTTTTAATGTTTTGTTTGTGAAGAGAATGCAGGGAATGACGGGGGAGTGGAGAGGAAGGAGAGGAGCGGAGAGGAGCGGAGATGAGGTGTGTTGGGTGTTTGTGGGGGTCTTGAGAGGCACACAATGTCCCTCTCTGTGTGAGGATGGTTGGTTATTGATGTCATGGCTGGCAGGACCCAAAGTCCACTGAGCTTGTGAAGGTGTTGCATGATTGGGATTGGGACACAGAGAAGGGTCGCAACCATTGTTCTCCTGAATTAGGTTGTGACAGGGGCAGCTCTCTATCCTAGAGAGACAGAAACACAACCTGCCAATCATTCAGTTGTGTTAAGTAAATCAACATGTATCAGCAGCTTGAAATTATGAATTTGGCATTTTGCCTTCATTGGACAGTTTGCAGTGTAGAACTTGACAGGAAATACAGTTAGGGACACTTGCAAAAATAGTATCCTGCCACCCAATTGAACCTGGGATGTTGTGGTTATACGGAATGGTGTGCATCTTAACCCTTAGGCCACTCCATGCCCCCAAATGAGGTGACCTTGATTCAAGTGGTGTGATTATCATTTAATATTGTCGTTTTTCAGAAGAAAAACCCCCTGACTAAACGACACAGAACTCAAATTTTCTGTCCCCACTGGCAGATTACTATCACATGCTTTAAGCAGAAAAATGCTTTAACACTGAATACTTTGTTAAGTGACATGTTATCATTAACAATTTTGACATGCAAGCAATCAGTCAGCAAATCGTTATCTTGAAGAGAGTGAAAGACAGCAAACTAGCTGAATATGAAGCATACGTTAGACATGTACAGTAACAGGTACAGTATGAGGGCTGGACTGTAGGGTTAAAGAATTTTACAAAGAACAGGAAATAAGCTTGTCCACCAGTGTTTTACAGTAAGTAGCAAATAAATGCGGCCACAGTGGGGATTTTCTGTTTTTCTTTTTCTCTCTTCTGCTTGTGTGTGCATGATTACAGTTGCAATGAAATTCCCTTATGTTTCTTGACTTTTCAATTTTTTACTCTTGTCATGGTGTATTTGGTAGCTGCAAGTCCCTCCTTATGCTTCTCTTGTTAAATTTCTGAGAAAGTATTGCAGCAATGGCCGCAGGATGGGGGATACAATTACTATGATTGAAGACTCTGAAAATCTGAGCTAACCTCTAAAGAATTTGGACCTTTGAGAGTGTTTCTACTTGTGGATTTGTGTGTGCACATATCAATGAACTGACCGTGGGGTTACAGCTGCAGCTAAAACACACAATTAGAACTGACCAGCTTATCAGCAAGTGTTTTTAAAGGCCTTTTAGCTGAACAAAGCCAATCCTTTAGCTGTGGCATTTGCCAGAATGTTGTTGGCAGAGCGGTGTTTATCGACTGAACGTTGTTTCCTAGTAGAATGTGATCGAGTAAGAGAGAAAGGCTTCTTTTCACAGTGGGCCTTGCGAGTATCATGTAAACACACACTGAGAGAGGCTCCTTTCATTAGCTATGCTAATCTCAGCGTACGTGACGTGTCGCAGACTCCAGAGCCCCTCCTGGCTCTGGCTCTCTGCGTCGTTAGTTTCTGTCTCCAAAGGCCAGGATTCTCGTCTTCTCCTTTCCGGTCCACTGGGTTAATTTGTTGTGTGTTGTGTTCTCCTTTTCTTACACTTAGACTGACAGAAACCTGGATCTGGCTATTGGTGAATCTGCTCTCCTCCTCCAATCACCTTATTCTGTTTGGTTGTCTGGTCCTGCTGACGCAAACAACAGCTTTAGTAGAGTGAGAGTTTGCCGGTGCCACCTTTTGCCCCTCTGTTGCCGTGCGTGCTTTAAAATGATACAAGGCAATGGGTCTCTACCCAACTTAAAGAGGAATTTGACATTTTGTGAGGTATGCTTATTATATTACTGCGAGCTAGGTGAGATGATTGGTACCACGTCACATATCAGTATTGTAAAGATGAACCTACTGACAATGGCCAACTAACTAAATACTGGAAACAGGGGGAAACAACTTGCCTGGCTTTGTACAAAGGAAACAAAATCAGCATACCAGCACCTCTAAAACACACAAATTAACATGTTATATAGTAAGTGTATTTCCCATAATGTTGAAGTTTTCAGTTATCATGGATTTTAAACTTTTATTAATTTCACTTTCTAATGTCTTTGTTTGTTTCCTGTTTTGTCTGCAAATCTTCTGTTACAGTTAGAGGATGGTTGAGTTTGAAGGGTATTGCCATTGGCCAGCACTGCAGGCTAATAAACTAATTTTTTCACGAGTGTGTTTTTTTTTAATTTAACATCAAATTTATACAGCCGCACCAGATCTCTTTCAGGAGCTGGCTATAAGAAGGTAATTACTTCATGTTAGATTATGTCATTTACTCAGAGAAGATGAGGAGAGAATGAGTCACCTCCATCAATTAATATGATATATGAGTTGATAAGGGATATGGGTGGGATATTTGCCACATCTATGAGAGTCACAAGGTGATAATTTGAAATTCCCTTCAAGGTCTCCCCTGTTTTTTAATGAAGTTGGCTATTAAAGTGGTGTTTCATACACATGTAATTATTTCTTTATTGATTCGTCAGCATCTTAGGGAATGGTTTCTCATGACGTATATCCCTGCTATGATAACCCGTCTCAATTGCAATCATGAGACATAATCATTACGAGAAAGACCCCCCTGGGAAATGTGCAAAATGGGTTGACGTGAGTGTCCAAGTGTGTATCTGTGTGTAAATGTTTGTACAAAAGTGTGTGCACTTACTTGTTGTAGTATTTGGGCAGTTACACAACGTCCCTCCACACTAACACTTAAGTCTTATCTAGTAGCAACAAGGAGGTACTTGATCTCATGTGCAAGCAGTGACTGATAAATTTCTTTCTTTCTCTCTCTTGCCATCCCTCCTTCCCCCTGCTCATGTCTCTTCTGCTTCAGGCTGTGAGGACGGGGGGGAAGATGAGACCTCCCAGCCCTCTGCTGATCCTGCTGTACGTCACGCTGTCCAAGAGTGTAAAGGTGGTCTCTAAGAGAGGCTCAGGTATTTAACACACTGTCCACCGCCTGTGCTTGCAGCCCCTGTATGTTAAGACTCTTTTTATGTATGTGTGTGAGTGTGCTCCAAGTGTTGTGTCTGTCTTTATGGTGGCCACCAACCATCGTCATCATGATTTGGAGGCTTTTTGTCATTTCATTTAAATGAGTAATTTTTGTGCTGTTGTTTTATGAACTTCTGTCTACAATAAATATAAATAGTCCGGACCTTAAAAGACAATAATTGACACTGTTGGATTGTGTTTAGCTGGTGAATAATCAGCAATATTTAATTATTTGTTATTGCTGACATTATGCCTAATCGTGTTTTCCCCATGATACTGCAGGCTTCAGGTGCTCCTAGAAAACACTACTGTCTCACTGGTGTGTGTGTCACATGCTTTAAAAATATTTTTCAAAAAGATGATAGGCAGGTAATTGCGAGGGATGACTCCCTTCCCACTTCTGTGAGAATGACTCCGACAGGAAAATGGGAACACTGTTGAGCAATTTAGATGTAAGTGCAGCTTTTATGCCTGCGTCTTAGGTGAAGAGCATGTGAATTAATGAAAAGGTATACATTGTACTTTTTAGAATTAGCTAGACCTTCCTCAATCTAGAGAGAGTGACAGCAACCAAATGATCCAATTGCTCAGTGACTGGGTCATGGAGGTTTACTGTGAAACTCATTTCAGCTCTAAATGCCAGCAAATTGAGCATCAATTGTGAACAAATCCAAAGGTCAAAAGAGAAAATGGAGAGTAAAAAGATTGAAGGTAGAAACTTTTCATGACAGGAATACATATAGGGATTCAGACAGTCAGTTAACACTCTGTGAAGACTAGCTGCCATTACTGAGAAAAAGTAAGTCACTCATAATATGTATTTTTTGTTTCCATAAAATCCATTGTTTGTATACAGGAATGTGTCTGGCTGTGTTTATACTGCAGACATGAGTGGGCATGTCTGAAGATTTAAGGACTGACCTTTAGCTTAAGGTTTTATATTGAAGGAAGCATGCTCACAGACACAAAGAGCAGAAGGGCAACTTATCAATGAATAATGTGCTTCAATCAGCGAAGAAGATGGTCAGTGACACAGAATACAGACACACTTACTTGTACACCTACTGAACTGGAAAAAAAACACACCCTCAGGAAACAAACTAAAAAAAATAGAATATACTATTCTCATTATTGTGGCTGACTGTCCATGCAACGGTTTCAAGAAGTTAAACAGCTTAAGGCCTGGTCACACCAGGAAGTGGCACAGCAAAATTCATTCTTCATGAAAGTTGTTATTCTAGAAGCTTGGATAACGCATTTGCAGGGCTAGCTGGTTAAGTACTGCAGCTGTCCTGTAGCTTGAGTACGGTGTCAGGATTGTATGTCATTACACTCAATAAAGACATACTGAAGCGGGGAAAAAGCTCCAAACTAGCATGTACAATAGTTTTCACAGTTTATTCAAAAGACATATTTGAGTCTTGTTTCATAACTGTCTGCAAACCACTCTTTAGTGGAACTGCCCTGACAGAGGAGGTTAAATAAAACTGAATGGACGCTTTAGCTTCCTGACACGATAGCTTCCTTATTCCTTTTGGATATATAATATAATATATAATATGGCTGGCTGCCAATCAGACAAATTAGCATGTCAAAGTTCACCAAAGAAAAATTTGAATGGATATACTTCACCTCCGCAATTGAATCCACTGATGGTGCCAATTCCATTGGAAATAAGCGATTTTGCCATTTTTAATGCTACTGTGAGCAGGCCTCAATACTCTACTACTTGCTATATGTTATGTGTTTGACCTTTGAAACCTTGGACTGCTAAGGTTAGACCCGAGCACTTGTATGTTGTAAGTCTATGTTGTTAAATCTCCCAAGTCTCTGGACATGAACAATATTTAAAGTTATTCTCCTTAAAATACTATACATATATATATATATATATATATATATATATATATATATATATATATACATATATATATATATATATATATATATATATATATATATTATAAAAACATCACAAGTTTC
>NC_060156.1:18387082-18391366 GCF_021292245.1 Micropterus dolomieu | reverse complement strand
TGTCCAAGGGGAAGCAGATACAAGGAAAACAAAATGGGTCCCAAGACCGACCCCTGAGGCACACCATATTTAACTGGACAGAACGAAGAGACATAGTTGTTTACAGACACGCAAAACTTCCTATTTGACAGGTAGGATGAAAACCATCTAAGGCAGTACCAGAGATCCCCACCCAGTGCCTCAGTCTGTCTAACATGATGTTGTGATCAATGGTGTCAAAAGCAGCGCTAAGGTCCAGGAGTACAAGGACTGAGCACATACCTTCATCAGCAGACATTAAAAGGTCATTGGTGACTTTAAGCAGGGCAGTCTCAGTGCTGTGGTATTTCCTGAAACCAGATTGAAACTTTTCAAATAATTTGTTATTTTCCAGTACAGTGAGCAGTTGTTTGGACACAATTCTTTCTAGAATCTTTGCAATAAAAGGCAGGTTTGAAATTGGTCTAAAATTTTGTGGGAGGGAGGGATTTAAACCAGGTTTCTTTAAAAGTGGATTCACGCAAGCCGTTTTAAAATAATCAGGGACACAACCAGTAGATAGGGAGCTGTTAAAAACAGAGATCAAATGGGGCCCAACAGAATCCATTACTTTCAATAAAAACTTTGTATGTATTACATCAAGTGGGCTGGAGGACACTCTGATTTGTGATACTGTTTTTAAAAGCTCAGACAAGTCGATGGGATAAAACTGCTTAAAACTCTCTTGTTGCTGGTGAGGGACCTCTGAGTAAGAGGCCATGGGGGGTAATAGAGGCTCTGATTGACACCACCTTATTGGTAAAATAAGATAAAAACAATTTACAATTTAACAATTTAAAAGAAACTATTTAACTGCATAGCCTACTTAATCATAGTAGAAGCACAAAAAGCAAGCACTGATTAACAAATAAGCAAAATCTAAACATGTCAGCAAACTCAGACGGACAAAATGTTCTGATTCTGAAATGGTCACAGAGACCTGTGAAGAAGCACAAAAATTATACTTCCGGTGGACGATGAAGCCAGGCTGAGGACGTAATAAAACTGTGGCGCAGCCGGGCATAGTGGACTTTCAGAGTTAGACAGTTAAAAAAAGACCATGACTTATAACAATGGCGTTGAAATGTCACACCAGTTCCGGCATGCAGGCTGTGGCTTTTTAGACAGACATCGTTCCGCCTCTGTTACTAACAACATTCCCAGCTCAGAGGAGGATCAAATCGGACCCTTCTTTTCGGCTGGGTACCTTTCATGCAGCGCAGCGAGCCGGCATATTGACATAATAATCCAAGAAAATTGGGCAGTGTGAAAGCGCCTAGTGTCACATTAGAATGTAGTGTGTCATAACCAAGTGGGCTTTGCTTTGTGATACTGATAATATTTCAGAAATAGCCTTTAATTCTGCCTTGATGACTTTGTGGTCAGGGAAGGGAAATGGCTGGTTCAATACATGTACAAAAACTAATTTTAGGATTACCTCACCAACCAAATCCAAACACTTTTTAACAGAGTTATAACATCCACATTTCTGATATCTCACCTTAGAATTGTATAACGTTTGAGCTATGAGACAGTAGTGTGTTTTTTGCAAATCCTAATAATTCATGGGGATATGGTGAGAAAGCTACATCATTTTGTGACTATGTTAGGCAACAAATGTTTTTACGATGGCTCACTATGCAGAGAGGGTGAGCACTGTGCTGGGAGTTTCACTGCCTGCCCATCAATCAGTGTCACCTGGTCAAAGGTTAAGTGTAGTGTATCGTCATGAGATTGGTCCACAGTGTGTTTTTTTTTTCTTTTGCCCCAGACTCACTGCCTGAACATAAAAAGACAATAGCCCTGATCATGAATTGCTCACAGCTGTGACTCTGCGGCATCACAACGTCTGCTGCCTCTGCTGTCCCATATAGAGACCAAAAATAAAACGTTGCATGAACACTTTGTCCATTTATGCACCCCAAATGTCATGAGAGGGCTAGACAATACACATCACTAAACACATCCATGGCCTGCTGACCGGTCTGTTAGCTGGAATAATGGCTCTTAAACACAGCCTGCAGGGATGAGTGAACATGCTGCAGTGGAAAACAACACTCTGCACTCAGCTCAAATACAATGGGAGCCTTGATATTTCTTACACTTTACAGTAAATATGTGGAGAATAGTAAAAGAATAGTCTCTCAGAAAAAAATACACAAAATGAAACACTAAAATAAATCTAACATATTCATGTTTTTTAAAGGTTTGCTTACATCTGGAATGTTTATAAAAAACCTGCCTATTTACTTAATAATCAGTTGAAAAACCAAATGCTGATTTTATTTTTATTTGCTCTTAAGCAATGTATGTAAATAAACCTTTTCACATGCTCAAAAAAACTATGGATTGGGCCTTTAAAGAGTAACCATTGTTGTATACCTGTTGGCTTCAAAGTAATTTTAGAAAGAAAGCGAATTGTAATTGTAAAAACAGATATGGGCTACAGAGAGCGGTACCAGCTGTGACTGCTGGTTTAATGTAGCGTAGCGTCCCAAAAGCCACTGCTGTCAGCTTGCTGTCTACATACTCGGATATGACAGGACATTGCTACCCAATGATCCCAGCAGAAGATGTCAGGAATGTGTGTGTGTGTGGGTGTGTGGGTGTGTGCGGTTGTGTATTCATCTGAAATATTCTCTGTGTGACTTGTGATATCCCAACCTTGGACTCTTGGAGCGGGGATAAAAATGATACAACCAATATTCTAGATGACTCTGCAAAGTCCCGCTCCAAATCCCTGATAAGAGCCTGTCATGGATAACTGTAAATCTGACATGGCCCCAAGGCAGTGTGGGGGATGAAGTCCATGGAGCTGATGCCTGAATAACCTCACGATAAGTGTGAGGACAGGAACACAAAATCCAGTCAGTCAGTCAGTAAGATAATTTATTTGTCAAGGCGCTCTCCTTTCATTTCACAAATCATAGCAATGCAATTTCTCTGACACTTTAAAACTAAAATGTGCTTGACTATACGTTTTCTCTGTCAAGCAGATGGGCTAAATGACCTACACAAATAAGATGTAGTGAGACCTTGTTTCTACTTGTCATGCCTGTCTCATACCCCGAGGCTTCCTAGATGCTTGTGCAGGAAAGAGTGTAACAGTTTACTGAGAGATCAACTCTAACTTGATATGTCTAAAATGATGTTACCCATCCAAGAGTAGTTTCAGCCTCTGTCTTGTTTCTCTTTTTGCATCACCGTGCTAACCTAATTGCATTTGATGCTCATTAACAATGCTGTGCTCGTCCTGGGTGCCTGCTTTCTTGATGTGAGCCACTAAGCAGGAATATCTAACTAAGGATGTACTGATGATAAGTAGGGAATATGGCCAGCTGTATCAGCCCACAGGACATCAATAAGCAAGCATGTCGACTCTGGTATAAACATGTTTGTTATCCTGCAGTTTTTGCCCCTTTGATACACACACATTCACTTTTCATAAGAATGCATACATGCACACACAGTACATGTACAACAACACAACAGAGAAACAACCACAGGATGTACACTCACCTAAAGGATTATTAGGAACACCATACAAATACTGTGTTTGACCCCCTTTCGCCTTCAGAACTGCCTTAATTCTACGTGGCATTGATTCAACAAGGTGCTGAAAGCATTCTTTAGAAATGTTGGCCCATATTGATAGGCTAGCATCTTGCAGTTGATGGAGATTTGTGGGATGCACATCCAGGGCACGAAGCTCCCGTTCCACCATATCCCAAAGATGCTCTATTGGGTTGAGATCTGGTGACTGTGGGGGCCATTTTAGTACAGTGAACTCATTGTCATGTTCAAGAAACCAATTTGAAATGATTCGAGCTTTGTGACATGGTGCATTATCCTGCTGGAAGTAGTAGTATCAGAGGATGGGTACATGGTGGCCATAAAGGGATGGACATGGTCAGAAACAATGCTCAGGTAGGCCGTGGCATTTAAACGATGCCCAATTGGCACTAAGGGGCCTAAAGTGTGCCAAGAAAACATCCCCCACACCATTACACCACCACCACCAGCCTGCACAGTGGTAACAAGGCATGATGGATCCATGTTCTCATTCTGTTTACGCCAAATTCTGACTCTACCATCTGAATGTCTCAACAAAAATCGAGACTCATCAGACCAGGCAACATTTTTCCAGTCTTCAACTGTCCAATTTTGGTGAGCTCTTGCAAATTGTTGCCTCTTTTTCCTATTTGTAGTGGAGATGAGTGGTACCCGGTGGGGTCTTCTGCTGTTGTAGCCCATCCGCCTCAAGGT
>NC_060156.1:18323388-18386982 GCF_021292245.1 Micropterus dolomieu | reverse complement strand
CTGTGTTTGACCCCCTTTCGCCTTCAGAACTGCCTTAATTCTACGTGGCATTGATTCAACAAGGTGCTGAAAGCATTCTTTAGAAATGTTGGCCCATATTGATAGGATAGCATCTTGCAGTTGATGGAGATTTGTGGGATGCACATCCAGGGCACGAAGCTCCCGTTCCACCATATCCCAAAGATGCTCTATTGGGTTGAGATCTGGTGACTGTGGGGGCCATTTTAGTACAGTGAACTCATTGTCATGTTCAAGAAACCAATTTGAAATGATTCGAGCTTTGTGACATGGTGCATTATCCTGCTGGAAGTAGCCATCAGAGGATGGGTACATGGTTGCCATAAAGGGATGGACATGGTCAGAAACAATGCTCAGGTAGGCCGTGGCATTTAAACGATGCCCAATTGGCACTAAGGGGCCTAAAGTGTGCCAAGAAAACATCCCCCACACCATTACACCACCACCACCAGCCTGCACAGTGGTAACAAGGCATGATGGATCCATGTTCTCATTCTGTTTACGCCAAATACTGACTCTACCATCTGAATGTCTCAACAGAAATCGAGACTCATCAGACCACGCAACATTTTTCCAGTCTTCAACTGTCCAATTTTGGTGAGCTCTTCCTATTTTCCTCCGCTTTTCCTATTTGTAGTGGAGATGAGTGGTACCCAGTGGGGTCTTCTGCTGTTGTAGCCCATCCGCCTCAAGGTTGTGCGTGTTGTGGCTTCACAAATGCTTTGCTGCATACCTCGGTTGTAACGAGTGGTTATTTCAGTCAAAGTTGCTCTTCTATCAGCTTGAATCAGTCGGCCCATTCTCCTCTGACCTCTAGCATCAACAAGGCATTTTCGCCCACAGGACTGCCGCATACTGGATGTTTTTCCCTTTTCACACCATTCTTTGTAAACCCTAGAAATGGTTGTGCGTGAAAATCCCAGTAACCTAGCAGATTGTGAAATACTCAGACCAGCCCGTCTGGCACCAACAACCATGCCACGCTCAAAATTGCTTAAATCACCTTTCTTTCCCATTCTGACATTCAGTTTGGAGTTCAGGAGATGGTCTTGACCAGGACCACACCCCTAAATGCATTGAAGCAACTGCCATGTGATTGGTTGATTAGATAATTGCATTAATGAGAAATTGAACAGGTGTTCCTAATAATCCTTTAGGTGAGTGTATTGTATACTCTGGAAAATTTTGTTCATTCTTTCTCTTTGGCTCACAACATACACACACATATGCACTACGGAGAATGTCCTGGCCTGGTCAATACCTCTCTCTCTAAATGATGAGAAATGGCCTGCGCTGCAGTAACACTGTGCTGGGAGATTGATCACATGCAGACTACTGGAGATTAAATGGCTTTCTTGTGGAGAGCCAGACTGGATGGTGCATTGTGTAGATAGGAAGCCAGTTTTCTTTGCTCGTTCACAATGTGCTATAATGCATTGATTTGTATAGGAAGGTTGAGTGTGACTGCATCATTATTTTGCTTACTAGAGTAAAAAAAAAAAAAGAGTGTTGCGTAATATTACTTTTAAGTAAAGCAGAGACACATTAGACACAGTTGCCTCTATGAAAACAATAAAACACAGGCTTGTATAGATTACAGTAGCTATACCATGTTTCAACATATACCTAGTTAACTAGGTCAATGCCTTATAAATTGCTTCCACAATGTAAAGGCTGTCCTCTCTGCCATCATGCCAGCTTCCATTAGTACACAACCACCTTCCAGAAAGTTGGAAAGAAACAGAAACACCTTTTCTTTTTTTTCTTCTCTGTGGCAACAAAAAGAACAGGAAAACTTTGTTGCCTGTTACCCCCAACACTGGTAAAGAACAAGGAAGTTGTTGATTGTATCATCTGTCAAAGACTGGACTTGTTATCATGTTGGTTTGTGCCTCTGTTGGAAGCCATTTCTGGAAATGTGGAGGGCAAGAGTTCATAAAAAATATATATCTTAGTGATACACACAGTAAGACAGTAAGATGGTAGGTAGATGGTTAAACCACGTGACAAGTAAGTAGTTTTTATTATTGAAGACCATCATAGCGTGGGATATTACTCCCTTTGGATAATGTATACTCAGCGAGTACATGTATGTGTGTGAAATGGGATGTGTATAGTTGTATGTGATTGGTGTGGTGTGTGGAGGATGGAGGCCGTATAGTGAACAGATGATTAGAGAGATGTGCGGTTTGATGTGTGTGTGCTGGTCTTTACTGATAATGAAGCAATTATGCTGGGGAATCATTCATGTTTGTGGCACAAGGAAAAATAATGTAATATTCAGCATATGCACTGGTGCAAGTGTGTGTGTGTGTGTGTGTGTGTGTGTGTGTGTGTGTGTGTCTAAGTGGTTTTATAAGTACTACAGAAATAGACTGCCATGTAATTAAATGCTGGTAAATGAGAACGAGTTGCACTAGATGCTTTTATTAACATCAAGGCAATTTGGCCCACATTAAATGGTTGTGATATAGCAGCAAGGTATGTGCTCTGTTTGTGAGTATGTGTTGTAATGTCTAATTTCCCAGAGAAGCCTTGAGTGTCCATTATATGTTGGCTCACGGATTATTATGAACATGTAATTCCTGTTCTGATTGGTGAATTTTTCCTGGTGAGTTTAAAATTCCCCAAGTTCCCAATTAGTGTTTTCTCTATTATTGGACACAACCAATGATGGAACAAGCATTCAGATTATTTGCTTAAGTAAGAGTAGAAATACAACAATGTAGAATTACTTTGTTGTGAGTCCTGAATTCCAAGTACTACTTCAGTAAAAACAGAGAAGTTTTGTCCTCAAAATGTAATTAAAGTATGAAGAGTAAAAATAGGCATGCATGAAAAAACATCGTTACATTTGTTCTATATTATATATTTGGATTATTATTACTGGGCCATTAACATGTGAACAGCATTGTAACATTCTAGCTGGTCAGGTTGATTTTAATTGTAAAATGTCCCTTTCTTTAATCAATAAAGCATCGTATTTTATAAGCTGTTTGTAAGTAAAATCTGAAACTGCAAAGTAACTCTAAATGTAGTACAGTAAAAAGTACAATGTTGGAGTAGAAGTCTACAAGTTCTTAAAGATTGCACTTAAAGGTTCAGTGTGTAAGATTTAGTGACATCTAGAGTTGAGGGTTGCGAATTGCAACCATCTGTCCAGTCTACCACTGCCCCCTACCCTTTTATAAAAGCGTAGGACAGCTACAGTGGCTCACAAAAGCACAAAAGCACAAAGCACAAAAAGCACAAAAGGTGTCTCTTCTGAGAGAGCAGTGAGTGGCCAATCAAGGCTTCTTTAGGTATATTTATTAAGAAATTATATTCACTTAATTATTCAGTAAAATCAAATGTTATTGTTACTTGACCACTGACAGATAACATGGAAATGTTAACCAAAATTTAAGCCAAGATTGTGACACGCTGTCACTGTTTCCATTATGTCCATTATGAGCCACACATTAAATAAAGTTTATATAAACATTGACAAAGGAAAACACATTAATTCTCTCTGTGATTATGGAACATCGCCAAAACTGCCCACCAACAATAATATTTGGCCCGATGATGACTATCAAAGCACCAGATTATGATGCTTTGATAGTGGCAAAAAATATAAACAAATAAATTATTTGATAATGATGCTGAAATAGATCTCAGTCATGACAGCAACAGTTACTCACATAAT
Organism: Micropterus dolomieu; assembly: GCF_021292245.1. Classification (NCBI taxonomy): domain Eukaryota; kingdom Metazoa; phylum Chordata; class Actinopteri; order Centrarchiformes; family Centrarchidae; genus Micropterus; species Micropterus dolomieu. Next base: position 18,383,276 of record NC_060156.1, on the reverse strand, counting down.
CACTTCCTCTTTAGTGGTTTTGCCATCAAAATAAAAGCGCGAGAAGCTTGTTTACTGTAATTCTGTATTTGGAGTTGAACTGAGCTTTTACTTTGAAAAATTCTGAATGACATTTACTAACACAGACCACGCCTACGAACATAGAAGATTGTTTGTTGCTTGTAATGGAGCCGAGATATATTGTATATATGAGGTGTGATGGATGAAGGGTTGAGGGGAAGACAGGTGAAGGATGAAGGGGAGGAGTCTGATCCGCGCCCATGGATGCATGAGTGAAGAGCAGACCGGTGTCTGCTGGCGAGAAGATGTGCGGGAACCGGTGGAGTCGAGACTCTGGGTGGGGGAGTGCGGAAAACGTGCGGAAAACCCCCAAAAGAACTTCAGATGGAAAGGTGTGTGTGAGGTATACTGGTGAGGACCAGCGGCCAAGGATTTGATTATGTTGTCTGGGATTCCCTGCTTGGAGTCGGTGGAGGCAGCTCTGATGCGGAACAGATGCCCAAAGTAGAATTTGGCGGAGGTGTTGGTGAAACCAGAGGAGTGTGGCTACTTCCCTGTCTCTGTGACGAACAGAGGATCTTGGGGGAAAGAGTGGCTGGCTATTCTCGAGTCTACGTAGAGTCGTATTGGTTCGTACGAATTGAGTCGGAAGAGGTAGATGGGTCGCGGTAGACCGGATTGGTTGGTTTCGCTGACATGAAGTGATGTAGTGTGTCTGCGGATTGTATGGGAATGTCGGGCCATATTGACGTGTAGACTCGGATGGTATTGGAGGCTGGAGGTGATGAACTCTGAGAAGCGAGAAGCTGAAAATGCCAGTAGGAACATGGATTCTAGGACTCCGTCCGTGTATAGAGTCAGATAACCTGATCTGAGCGAGAAAGAGAGTCAGCAATAGTGTTTTCGTGGCCTGGGATATGGGAGGCTCGGATGATGAATTGGTGCTGTGCTGAAAACCAAGGTGAGCCTCTGCATGAATTGAGTTATGTCTGGGCAATGGGACCGTCCTCTGTTAATTATGTCTACCACTGCACTATGTCTGAGTATATTGTGATAGTTTTGTTGGACTGTTTAGGTCCCCCAAAGAATGACTGCGATAAGACTGGGTTTGTGTCGTAGATGGTAGGGGAAGGAGGGAGGGCTGAAAATTCAGGTGTCCAGTCTGCTGTGAACCAACTACCGCCGTAGTAGCCGCAGACAACAGAAGGGGCAGCGTCTGTGAAGAGCTGGATCACTTCTGGCTTGGTGACATGGTCATCATGGAAGAAGGAGATGTCTTTCCAGGATGAAAGGAAATGTAACCATGTTTAGGCTCCATTTGCATGTGGCTTCTAGTTTGATGTGGTCATGGAGAGATAGAACGGAAGCGGCTATGGAAAGGAGATCTGACGGGAAGGACTGACCTTGTGGGATGATCCGGGTGACGTAGTTAAGTGGCCTAGTAGTGGTGGCCAGAAGGAAATTGGAAATTAGCAAGGAAATGCGGTGGATTTTCTTGAGGGCAAGGATGCCTGGAGTGACCCTGAGTCGAAGGTGATGCCCCGGAACTCCAGTGATGTGTTGGGGCCTTCTGTTTTCTCTGGGGAGAGAGGGACTCCGAGTTTGTGTAGTGCAGAAGTCGGGATGTTGAGGCCATAAGATGGTGGCATAGAGGGTGGCAAAAGTTGAGGAAGTCATCTATGACGTGAATATATGTTCAATATATATTATTCAATGTATATTAATTATTAATTAATTTAATTTAATTTAATTGTTATGTTTTATTATTGGGCTGTTCTTGCGCTCGAAGGTTAGACGAACTGCGAAGCAGTAGCGTCCTTCCAGAGAACTGCGAAAAGGTGCCAGTAGTCGGGGTGAATGGGAAACACGCGCTGGTGATATCTGCCTTGGATGGCCAGGCTCCTAGCCCTGCGGTGCGGATCTCTTTCTTTTGGTGTGTTGCTCGTGTGTTTGGCTGCAAGCAAATAATTTTTATTTTTATTTATTTTATTTTTATTTAGTTACAAAAAGTAGGTGTTCTTATCGACTGAAGTACTGTATTGACTGGAGACGTTTCGATTCTACGCGATACAGGGCTGTTTCGATCGATACAGTAAAGGTACCGAGTAGCAATACCCATCCCTACTGGTTGGGGAGTGGGGAGTGATTGATGGTAGGGGAGCTATGAGAGGCTCTCTGCGGGAAACGGTTGGGTTTGGATGTGTGGAGCTGGGGCGGGAGGCAGAGAGACTCGGCAATAAGCTTGGGGTCTAGGGTGCCGCAGTGTGTCCCTTGGTTGAACTGCTGCATGCGGCCGGCAGCTTGGGACAAAAAGGTAGATGTGTAGATTTGTAGATGTGGAAACCGCTGCCGCCAAATTGCGAGGCCAGGTCTTAGATTGGGGAAAGGGAATCGTCCAGCTCTGACCTGTGGTCGGGGAAGACTGAACTTATGTTGTCAGGGTACGAAGAAAAAGGGGAGCAAAATTCTGCTGGTGTTAGTTCTTTGGATCTGGTAGGAAGTGGTTGCTTGAGTTTGATATGGCTGAGAACGGTTTGTAGTTCGCTTGGAATGAGCAGGTTATGTGAGGATGGATTAATTGGTGAAGCGAGTTCGATGTGGTTACCAGCGAGAATCTTTGCATTAAGAGGGTGACACTGGGGATGGTCTGGCTGGGCCTGCAGGGCTCACCAGGGGTTTGAATAAATGAGTTATGTCAGGATGGATTAATCTGTGAAGCGGTGACACTGGGGATGGTCTATATGGGGAGGGGGAAGGGAGGGGGAAAAGTATCAACATGAGGAATAGTCTGGTCGATGGCGTTTCGTGGATCTCATGTGTAGGTGCGGTCTGGGCGGCTGCGGTAGCCGTTATCGGGGGTCTCATGTGTAGATGCAGTCTGGGTGGCTGTGGTTGCCGCCGGTATCGGGGAAGGAAGGACCGATGGTGCCAGAGGAGATGGGATAGGGAAAGTAGGAACAAGGGAAGAAGAAAGGATGCGGGGATGGAGGGATGTATGTGCTCGGGTTGATGGTAACGCTTGAGAAGTAGAAAAAGGATGAGAAAGCGCTTGGGGTGCAAATGGATTTGATAAGAATTGGCCCTGTGTGAGTACTGATGTGGGGTTGTATTGCTTTTGTTGCCGTGGGATACGCCGCAGAGTCGTTGGCGTTGCCCCGGAAGTAGCGCTGGTTACCCCATTATTGCTGGGGAAGCTCGGCGTTGGAGAGTTGTGTGCGAATCCTTGTACAGTTGAAAATGTTTTGCTTTGTTGTCGGAGTACTGGAAGGAGATGTTTCTCCGGTTGAGTTGTTGTTGGAGCCGGATGACTGTCCATTCAGAAATGTTTGGAGTGGGGGGACGATCGGGGTGCTGTCTCGGAGGTCTGGATATCTGACGTTAGATGCTCGTCGAACATGTCGCTGTCCGAAAGATTGAGAACGAGTTCTGAGTCCGACGTTGGAGGTAAGTGATTTCTTTTGTTTGTCATGCTCATGAGAAAGCTGGGTCAAGGGGAGGTGAACGGAAAAGGTGTGCTGAAGTACTTGGTGTGCGGAAATTGGATGAGTTCGAGGCGTGGCCTTAGTTCCCGAATCTAGTTTCCCGTGATTCCCCTAAATGTCCTCTGCCTGGAGATATTGGAGAATTGCTAAAGCGTCCGTAAGTTGATGGATGCAGATCAAACACCTAAACAAAAACAGTGCTGATCTGAGAAACATTCGCTGCAGAATCCATTTGTTGAAGAGAGAAAAAAAAAAGGTGTCTTAAGGTGAGATTAAACCCTCAACTCTTGGTTGCGAGTCCTGCATCTTACCAAATGAGCTAACCTAATAACATCTTGATGTAAGTCAATATTATGAGTTATATTCTTGTCCACCATCTAATGGTTGAAAATATTGCTCCGATGCAAAACTTATTTACAGACCCCTGCAGTATATTATTACTACTACTTCTTCTTCTAACTTACATATTCAACATAGTGATGTGTCTGCACTGCCTGAATTCTACCAGAAGTAGAACAAGAAGAACGTAGTGACGAAACGCGCTCTTTAGCGCTGTTTGTCTGTTTTCAGCTACTGTAGAAACATGACAATGCAACGTAGTGACGTGCATGGAAGGGGTTGCCCGTGGTTCTGTAGATATAAATGTCTCATTCTAAGGTAATAAAAGCATAACTGATAGTTATAGCTACTATGGCTATGTATTATGCCATTGCTAGACATTATAAAGATAAAAACCATGGTTTGGCTACTTCCCTTAAATTTATTGGCATTGAAAGATTGAGTCGTAATCAAGAGGGGGAAACCTGATTAACCAACTTTTAAGAGGGGAAGCTTTTTGGATTCATGAATTAAACACGATTGAGCCTCATGGACTTAATGTGACTAGATTTTAGCTCATTCCTGTGATTATGTAATTCTTGTGACTCATGTATGTGTAATATATATATTTTTTTATGTTTATTGATCTGTTTGGATACTACTCACATTTTTGCTGTTTGTATTATAATATTTTGCATAAGCTGTTGATTTTATAAATACACAAGACAAATGACCTACACAGTGTCTATTTAGCACACCTGTGAGAGTTTTTGTAATTTCACTGTGTGGGCCTGAAGAAGCAAGGGGCGAAACGTGTTGCTCACAATAAATGCAGTAAAGTCAGATCAGTGTGCGGTAGCTTGTTTTTGATTTTTCACAACATACAATATGTTTACTTATTGACTTGACTGAAGGATCCTTTTTGTTGGTACTTTGCAGATGGAGTTGTGTTTGATTGTTCTTTGACAGTGATTACATCAGATAGCTTTGGAAAACCCAGAGGTTACACAGTAGGCAGCACAACTACAAAGACCAGCGTTCTAGAAACCCCTTCAGGCCATTAAATCTACAATTACCCACAGTCCCCTGCCATCTCCTTCTGTCAAAGTGATATGCACTCAGTTGCTGTTGCTAGACCTTTAGAAGTACAGAACTACAAGCGCTACATACAGAAATAAACACTCACACACGCATCCCCAGTGTTTGTGTGTATCTCTCTACCATCCCTCATTAAGCAAAAACTTACAAAAAAGTGAGCTCCATGCTGTGAATGTGGGGGAGGAATCTGAGTATGTCTTCAAATGCTAATGAGAGGAGCCTGCTTCAACAGACTGCTTTGTCTTCGTGTGTATTCATCTGAGTGTGTGTGTGTGTGTGTGTGTGTGTGTGTGTGTGTTAGCATGGTATTTATGTATTTTTTTGCAAAGGTAGGGCAAAATCTAAGCACAGTTATTTTTACATATCATTAGTAGCCAGTGCAACCCCATCACCCTGACAACTACATCCCTTCCTTTCCCTTCTGCTTATCACCATAACAACTAATCTACCGTAAATAGTGCTGTCTCCCTGTCTGCCTCTGTCTCTTCCTTTCTCTGTGTATCTCCATCACTCGCTATTCCTTTTCGATCTTTTCTGCATTTCTCGCTTTTCTTTCCACTCCTCTTGTTGCCACAGCACCTTCCCCGTCCTTCACTGCCGCCGATATTCTTCCACTCCTGTTCAGTTGTTCTGTTTAGAGTTTATTTTTCTGTGCCACTGCAGATGTGGGTGGTTCTGGTGACTGCACAATAACCTTTCTACTGCTTCACGTTGTCAAGTGCCTGAGCTCAGATGGCAATCAATAAAAAAGGCAGCTATAACAAGTTATGCAGCAAACTCCCCGATCCTATATTGATTTTTTTTTACTTTTTTGCTTTTAAATAAAAAGAGCTTTAAAATGCATAGGACTTATTTGCACATACATATAGATATATAATTTGACTGTTATTTATATTTAACTTGGTGTAGGTATGTCTTTCGAAGATCAGGTCTTCTCCATGCCTTTGTGTTTGACCTAAATGTGTTATTGACGGTGAGCCTGGCCTGACAACTTGATTGGCCTACTACACTCCAGGATTAACTTGCCAGCCTGGCAAGCTTTTACAATCAAAGGTCAAGTCATTGGTCTGTTTGGTTGAGTAGCTCTGGGATTGACTTAACAGCCTGATGTGCTAATGCAGAGTTATCCCAAGGTTGAGCAGCATAGCAAGGACACCCATGCTGTTTTGTGGTCCACGTAGATCCACAATCTTAATAGAGGCACAGGACATTTATAAAGGTGACAGCAAACACTTTTCTTTGTTGAGAAAGTAGTCCTGAAACAAAAGCGAAACCTCTCTTTCAGTTAATTCATCTTGCATTTTAATTCTTTCCTCTGCCTCTATTGTTCTCCTTTGTCTCCCTCTCTCTCCCTCTCTCTCTCTCTCTCTCTCTTTTAATCACTGTTTGAAATCACTAATTATTCTGGTTTATTCTGTTTCCTTTCCCCACCCCCTCTCCTTTCCCTGACTCAATCTTTTCATCAGCAGTATATGAGAGGTCACCTTTGCTCTTTCCTTTCATTTTCTCTGAAAAGCTCAAGGGAAGCCCTCCTGGATCCCTTCTTACATAACCGCCTCCTCCTCGCTCTCATGTGTAAAAAGCAACACGAGTATTTGAGGCAGTGGGAATATTAACGTCATCAATGCTCATAAAATATTAGGTTTATCCCTCTAATGGACAACCACTTCAGAGTGAGGCAAAAAGAAAGCCTGATTAATATCCCTTCAGATTACAGCAAGGGATAATTTCTTCAACATTGACTCATAGCCATTGGAAAAGCATGAGGAAACGAGAGAAAGTGTTTGGAGCATACCACTTGAAATAAAGGATATTCTCTCAGGCTTTATTTGAAGGCATCTCCTACCACACATCTTGAATTCCTATAATGTCCCTTCTCTAGCTGGTTCCCATGCACACGCTTCAGTGGCTTGCTGTATGTGATGTTGTAGCCTGTGACGTTGGAACTCTTTTGAAGCTAAAAATGCCTATGCTCTCCTTCTCTCTCTCTCTCTCTCTCTCTCTCTCTGCCTTCATTAAGAGGTTGTCTTAAGCTACCCAGCTTAACGCTATTTACATTTTCATTATTCTACCGTTACCGGGAAGAAATGGCATGAAATCCAGCAGTGTTCAGGACATTAGACAAGCTTCATTCTCACAGCAAATGGATTTACATAAATAAGGAGGTTGATACATGGAAGCAGAGAGAAGGAGAAAGCAAAGAAAAGAGGAGATGAGGCAACAAAAGATGGGGGAAGAAGTGAAGGAGGAAAGGAGCGAGAACTTTTAAAATGGATCAAGAGGACAAGTTGCAGAGGCAGGAGGGGTGAGAGAGAGAGGGAGAGAGAGATGGGGGGATGCTGTTAGGTTCTCCAGCTGTATAAAGTGGGCTCTGAGGGACTGACAGAGGCCCTCTGATCCACTGCATGTGATCAATATAGCTCTGGGTTCCCTCATTACTGGAACAGACCTCATTGTGTTTACCATACACTGGACTAGTGGGATCAACCTCTGTCCATGTGTGTTTGTGCATAATGAGGTATCTCAGTTTTTTTCCCTTTTCTTTAGGATTTATTTGTCATTTCATGTTTACATCTTCTCTTAAGAATATTCATTGTTTCATGTCATGCAAATTTACTGTATTTACAGTATTGCAGAAAACAACGTGCAGTATTAAATGTTTCGTTTGTAAAACATCAGAAAATTATGAAAAATGTGTATCTCAGTTCCCCAGAGCCGAAGGTGATGTCTTCAAATATGTTATTTTGACCTTCCAACAGTCTAAATTTAATTCTAAAGACTTAAAGACATTTAATTTACAAAGAAAATCTGCATATCCTCACATTTAAGTTGTTTGAATCATCAATTATTTGGCATATTTGCTTTGACTTAAATTATTAATTAATACTCAAAGTAGTTGCTTTTTTATAAAAATGTTCTCTTGATTGATTAAAAGACTAATCATTGCAGCTCTAGGTTGAATTAAAGTTTGTTTCTTGATGTGTATTGCTTCTGTGGGTTCACCTAGAGTTGAGATGGGGACTTACTCATTCATTTTGTGAGCACTGTTACAGCTTAATGTTTATTGACATTTGTATGTGCTTGTTTTTGTAAACTAGTCATAAATGTGGCATTCAGGCTAATTTTGGTGTGTTTATGTGTGTTTCTTTCTGTCCAAGTCCCAGTAGTTCCTTCAGAATGCTAATGATAGATTAGCCTTTAGAGGCTTCCTCAAGCCTCACCGATTTTTCTCTGGCAGTCTCAGCCAATCACGGACAGCATTTCTCTCTTTCAACCCGCTCAGAGCACATTCCCAACCACTCTGACCTCAAGACCTTCTCTTCAAACCAGTAATAAAGACTGGACAATAAGAAGAAAGAGCTCAAGTTTCCCCTTTTTCTTCTCTCAGTTTCTTTTCATTTAGATTTTTTTCTAAGGAATTTTCTATTTAAATAAAATCTCTCTCTCACTTGTTGGTGTTGGTGTCACCCATGAGCCCAGAGCCCTCTCAGCAGTCCACAGTGAACTTGGAGCAGCAGTGGGAGGAAAATGTTCAAAAGAAGGAGAGACTCAGCAAGCACATCAGAAACAGCTCATTTCCTCAAAGACTACATATTGCTGTCAGCCTGTAACAAGTGCAATATAGTGATGTTAGGAACAACTGTTAATTTAATGGCAAATGTAGAGGAGCATGTTATGTTCTCTGTTACTGATTCTCATTTTCTAGTCTTCTTTTTAAAATACAGTCATTTACAGGTAGCTTTGTGTATCTTTTTGAATAATAATAATAATAATTTTGTTCAAAATCTGGGGAGTGAGGACTAAATTATAATGATAATTGAATATTTCTATGATAACTTGAGGACTTTCACTGAAAAATACACATCACCTAGTCTAATGAAAGGTAAACAGCATGAACACACAGACAGGAGGCAAACCATTGTGTGCACAAGAGTACACAGGCTCTGCATCCACTCTCCAAACTTTGCTGTTTGAGAACAGGGGTCAAAGTTCTCCCTCTTTATGCACTGGAAGATTGAGATGAGAGTTTGTGTGTTTATGCGAGGTCTGCGTACTGTGTATCTTCTCCAAAGCCAGTTTTAAAATCAGAGATTGCAAGCCTCTGTTTCCTGATTTTGTAACTAATGATGGCTGATAATTCTGTTTCAACCGTGGAATTTGATTTGCCCATCCCTGTTTTAGGTTTGATTTCGCCCCAAAACACACCAATCAAATTAACAGGGCAATTCAGTCCGTATCATAGCTCACTGTGAGAGTTGATCTTGATGTACTATACTATTTCATTAACAGGACATTTGCCTGATGTTGCCATCCATCATACAGCTGAAGGACTACCCCCTCCCCAGAACACACATGCTTTCATCAACCCCATCTAAAGCTCATCATTATAGTGTACGAGAGAGAAAGAGATAATGGGCGTGAAAGTGGAGTACAATGTTGTAGGTGAAAGGATAAAGGACACCTCCTCTCCACATGTGCATGCCACCCCTCCCATCCCAAAAGAGCCCTCATATCCCTGATCATGTATTCAGTCCACTTCTGTGTCCCTCTCCATCCCCTGCTCTTGTAGGTTCATTCATCAATAATTGAACCCAGAGGTTTCTGCCAAATTAGCCGAATTATTTTGAAGTAGCTGAATGCCTGCTTTACACTAATGGGATGGTGCTTTCATGCAGATGTTTTATTGAAAAGGAAGAGGTTTTAATTCACTTTAAATTTTTGATAAGTAGTGTTATACTTGGATTATAGGCAAACCGATTTTCTTCCTCTAATGGATGGGAGAGCTGTTGGAACAATTTCACAACAAACATAAATTGCTCTGGAGCTTAAGTACATTTGCTCTTTCCCATAGAATGGGAAATTTCTATTTCAGAAAGACTGTAAAAGACAGTAATGACCATAATTGCCTGCCAAGGCTCATCCACATCAACAGCTCAATAAGCTACTGGTTGTATCTGCTTCCCTCTTCTGAATCGTGACATTCTCTTTTTCTTTCTACCTCTTTTCACCTCCGCGAATGAGGTCATGTTTTCGGTGCCATTTGTTTGTTTGTTTGTTTGTTTGTCTCAGCAGGATTACAGGAAAAACTACTGGCCTGATTTTCATGAAATTTAGTGGAAGGATGTAACATGGGCCAAGGAAGAACCCAGTTAATTTTGGAGCAGATCTGAATCACAGTCATAATTGACATACAAAAAACTTAAAAAAGCCACCTGAAACAACACTATAGAAATAAATGCAGCAGATATGTAAGAAATAAACAGGGATGTCATTTTTCCTGATTTTCCAACCAGCATGAAGTACAAACAAATGCACAACTGAGATAATGAGGTTCTAATATTTTTGGGAAATATATCTAGACATATAAAGTGGTTACGCTAACCATATCGCATGGCCTCCTGCCCTCTGATGTCCATTTTTACATCCATCACTGCTCTGTGTCTGTCATCCCTGGTGCACCATTGGCATGACTGAGCAAGGCACAGCTGTTACGGAGCTGGGCAGAGTCGGTATGGGCACTGGTCCAGGCTTGCCAGCAGCTGGATTAGCAGTGCAGCTATTAGCATCTGAACTCCTGTAATGTGACAATATGACAGGGATTATGCCATTTGAGGGTGAGTGGCAGGAGTTGACAAGAAAGAAAGAGGGCCAAGCTGGGAAGTGGGGTAAAATGCACAACTGGGAAACTGGCAGGTGGGAAGCTATGTGTACTGCAGGATTATTGGATGCTGAGTGGAGAAAAGGGGCGCTAAAAGAGTGAATGGCCTGAAGTTGCAGAGTGGACAGAAAAAGGAGAGATTAGGTGGGAGACAATACGGGCTTATGCATAACAGAAGAATCCTGAATTAATAAAAGAAAACAACTGAATTTGTGCACATGTAAGAAGAAAAGATATTGTTGGGTAATGTTTTCACAAACCCCAGTAGAATCTTTTTTAAATACCTTCTTGGCAAAGGATGTATCGTGTATGTTTTACCAAACACAACCACAAAAAAGGAAGGAGATTTTATTGTATATTTACTGGTCACACTGTCAACTCTGTATTAAGGACAGATTAGGGCTACAAGTAACAATTATTTTCATAATCAAGTAATTTTTGGTGTATCAAACATCAAATGCCTGATCGCAAGTTCCTAGTGCAGAAGTGAATGTTCGAACTGGACCATATTCTTCATATTCTTCATATCACCACCTTTGCAGTGTCTCACGTCTGGACCTGGTGATGTCTAACCCTTTCTTAGCACAGATGTGCCTGTTCCCTGCAATAGGACTGGTTTTATGCTTTGTTGTTTGTTTTATCCATTCATCTTAGCTTAGCAAGTGCCTAGCAAGTAGTTTTTAAAAGCAGCTTGTTAATGCAGAAAATCATCTCTATCTAGCCTTTGTTATATATGGAAGATTTTATTGGACTTTAATATGTGTAACCCACAGAAAACAATCCACAAATGTGTACTATGATGTGCAAATATTTCATCATCACTCATCTACAAATGTGTATTTTTACATTTGTGTTGTGTAAAATCATATCCACAAAAAAACAGTGCAATTTGCAAATATGTACAGTTTACTCTGTACACACATATTTTAATTTCCCATACAAAGTGTTATTTACACATTTGTGGATCTATTTTTACACACAAAACCGTTTTTGCACATTTGCGGATAATTTCCTGTCAATTTGCAGGTCAGGTCACATTTGTGACTTCCTTTTTACGCATTTGTGGAATTTCATCCACTCTGTACCACAGAGATCTGAAAACAGAGATCTGTAAATGTGAGAGCAGTTTATTACCTACACCAGCAGGTGGCGGTAGCAACCTTGCCTCTCATGAGTTGATCGGCAAATGTGCAAAAACTGTTTTGTGTTACAAATATTAAAGTAATAAAATCTTCCATAGTTATATAGCATCATTCAAACAAGCCTCAACTGCTTCATGTGAAAACTAATTTCAGCAATTACAGGTGAAGACATAAAACAGAAACAATGATTACTTAATGCAAACAATTAAAAGCGTAATACTTAAAAAAAATCTCAACCTGTAAACCTCAAAAAAAACAAAACAAACGGGGTGATACATATAAAACTCAAATGAAAGTTGTATATCAATATCATGATAACAAAACAAACTAATAAAATATTTAAAATGTTGTTAATCACCAAATAATCTAGTGAAATAAAACAGCACCATGGAAGCTATTTATGATTCACTGTAGAGCAATTTGCTTTCCAATGAAATAAAAAGTACTTTAACTTGATCTGAGTTTTGTAATTATTCAAATGCCAATTAAAAAAGTATTCAGGCAGGCTGTTCCATGTAAGGAGCATACATACTGAACGCTGCTTCTACTAACATCTTACCTTTGGTCCAGGGGTGACTAAAAGGTCAAGTTGCCAATACATATTAGTCATATGTACAACATATGCTATAAATGAGTGATTTCTATGCAGATATTGAATATACTCAAGAAAAAAATCAAGGTCACTATTAATTTTAATGATACCGGGAGAGAAACAGAGAAACTTGGAATCTGAATGAAAAAATTATGAGAGAGCAATTATATTGACTTTAACTACAGTCTATTATATACCTGGACAGAAAGAGGACAGTCCTGTTTAACAGAGATAGAGAGTGAAGGTTTTGGAGAGGCAGTAATACTCTGGCTGATCCTGAGCCTCCACTGCCTCTTCGACATCATCTCCCTTGAAGGGAGCCGATCACCACTTACCTCCCAGACAGAAATGGTCTCTAGTTGCTGTGGTAACCAAATCTGCCGTTGGCCTCCTTGACCTTGGTTAAGTGGCTCAGATGGACTTTGGACTTGAAATGCCCCACAAAGGTGCAGCACTTTAAATAGTGTGTGATCAAACACGGACAGTTTTCCAGTAGGAGTTCCTAGCATAACTCAAGCAGAGATAAGAGCCAAGGGACCCTTTATGCAGTTTTAGCTTACAGTTTCTGTCACCAAACACATCCTAGTATACGTACAGTAGTGCTGTTTCATTTGGTGTCTTTTGGATGATAAAATAAGAAAATAGTAATTGAGATGGAACAAATCCCAAACCTAGAGTACCAAACTTCATATTCATTTCATTGTTAAGTATTTTGGTTTCTGGTCAGTCTGAGTCTTTGTCTGTGCCTAATTGACTAAGTGGTTGCTCTGAAGCATTTAAAGAATGATTCACACAGGCCCTTAAGAGTTACCTGTGAGAAAACCATTGCTGATTAAATAAGGATCTGCCATTGGCAGCTAATCAGTTATTTTAGCCCCAGTGTATCTTGGGGCTAGTCATCTGTCCTTTACTGCTAATCCTCTCCAACTCTTCAACTGTAGGACCTGCCATTTTCTGTCTATATTTGAATTTTAAAATCTTTAATCACTGTGCTGGTCAATGTTTAGCTTGAGTGACGCAGGAGTTCTCTTTTTGTACATCATGTCTCATTGCCTTTTATGTAAAAGTCACAACAGCAATGTTACTAGGTAAGACTGCAACATTTCAGTAATACTTTTAACAAGTCTGAACTGAATATCATCACATTAAATATGGCGCTTTAGCAGTTTAGCAGTCCTATACCATTGTCGGACACAGGAGAATGAGAGATATCAACTTTTTTCTGTATGCATTCTTCTTCCTTCTCAAAACCTTGTGCCAACATTACCCACAATGCAACTGGGCCGCCAACAGTTGGTTTGCAGATTTGGGTGGGTTATGCTAGTGGTGGCTAACGTAGCCTCAAGCCATTTGTCTTATGCAGAGATCAGGAGCCATCTACAGAGGTCTGGTAAACTCACTTATTTGCAACAACACACCCCCAGATTTATTTTCTTTTAAAACTTAGTCTTCAACCCCAACTGATGCTGACTGAAATTATTTCACTTGTACTCCCCAAGAACTGTAAACAGACGTTGATGTGTGAAATCAGTGGATAGAGGAGAGACTTTAGTAATAACCAGATTAGCTTGTTTTTCAACTTTCATTCATGCCAGCTGCATGGTTAAAATTATGAAGATCCAGCAAAAATACAACATATTAGGAAATAGGGATCTTATCATGCTTGATGCTTGAGCAATATCGGATTCGAAATAGGCAGCAGATTTCTCTAATACATGATAAAGGTGATGATAAAAATGATGAGTGGATGTACTGAGAAGCAGGTTGAGTGCCCTCATGCTAACAGTGGAATCAATTAAGGCTTCAACTACAAGATACTTTTTAAAATCCAACACTGATGCAGCCTGTGAGAGAACTGAGAACGCTCTTCTTTCTTCATGTAAACTAGCCCTTACCTTAACAGCTTGATGAAGCCGGCAATGTTTCATATAATATGTCTAAATGGCTTGAGATGATACAAATCACATGTATGCATCTGTGTCAGGCCAAGTCCAAGCCCAAGATATCCACCTGCCCAATCATTCATCCATCTCGCCACTGACTTGCCCCCAGAGCAAACCCAGTAGGAGCTCGCAGCCGTTGGCTTGCTTCCCTGGTTCCCTCCAGGCTGAAGTGCTTGTCACAGGCAGAGCTGCATTTAGATACAATGCTCCATTACATCAATAATAGATAGGAGGATGAAGGAGGAAGGCCAAATACGATGGGACGGCTCACTCAACAGGAGATGACAAGTTGCAATGATGGGGAAAAGTGTGTGTGTTTGTTGCGCACATGTAAAGTGTGCAAGTGTGTGCTCAGGGTTGTACATGTTATACGACATAGATGTGCATGGTAGGATGACAAGAGAGTGAAGGTCTGTGGGATACTGAAGGATATTAGTGGGTTTCTGCTATCATGGCACCATTAAGGATCAGACTGACCCAGTTTCCACAGAGCCCATACATTTTAGATAATCCCTGAGGAAACCGGGTTTGCACAGTCTGCCTCCCCTGCATGATTTTACATTGTAGCATACAGCAGGTAGAGGCAGGGACACAAAATGAAGCACTTAAACGTACATGCTGAATCATGCACGGTTATGTTAAAGAGAGGATATTCATTTCCCTCCCTCTGCTAAACCACCTTCCTTTGCTCTTTCCTCCTCCTCCTCCTCCTCCTCCTCCTCCTTCTTCTCCTCCTCCTCCCTTTCCCTATTGCACCAGTTGAAGTGGTTATGTGGCTTTATGCAGCAGCCATTTAAATCATTACCTTTCCCACATTGATCCAGCCAGAAGGTAATTGGCTCAATCAAGAGAATTAAAAGCCCGGGTAAAATGGAATAATTCAGCTCACACATCAAAAGAGGTTTGGAAGATGAGAGAAAGAAGACAGGGGGAGGGGAATAAGAGGAATGCCGATATTAACACGGTGGATGAGAGTGGAAGTGAACACTGCGAGTAAAAGGGAGGGCAAAAAAGGAATAAAATTAGAATATTAGCACATGAATGTGACGGAAGTGTAGGCTGAGTGAAAGAAAAAATACGTAAAATCATACATACATTGTTTGTACGAGGTAAATACTAAAGCAAAGATGAATGGGAAGACAGCTGTTGTCTAGGCTTCACAAATGTTATGTCAGGACACATTTTCATCTTTGGTAATCACTAAACATCCCCCTGACTGTGTTTAACTTGCTGTCCCTGTCTCTTTTTGATTTAGTTTAGAAATACACTCAGACTCTTTGTTTACCCCAGAGCCATAATATTCTTTTAGTAATGACGTATCGAGCTGCATTTCTGTCTTCCTCTCAGAATTCTTACTTACCATCTTTTGTCTGTTTGGAAGGCCAGCAGTACTGTATTTCCTGCAAGCTGCATTCTGGAGCTAGCTAGGTCTTGCCTTGGTTAATCCTTCAATTAGAGAACAGACAGTGGTGATTAGGGTGTTGCAGAGGCTTCAGGAGGCGATAATTTCACTGGTCTGGCAAGGAACATGGCATGATTTTGAGTGTAGTGTAGAGATTTTATTTCTAAACTTTATTTTTTCAATTTGGTGCTTCTGCAGTTTTGTCCATCATTCTTATCAGTTATGGAAACACTGTACAAAAAGAATCTGCCTGGTTTTGAAGTAATCCACAGTCTAGCCACCTTATCTGAGCAATTTTATTAGGGAATACACTCGTATTTATTACATTCATCCACTGTGATGTCAGACTGTGTGTACCTACAATTACAGTAAAGCCACTTTCAGATGAACTTCAGCCCTGAATGAAAAAACACAAACCCCTCATTCATTGGAATTGGGCCTCTTAACCAGTGCTGTGGGGCTGCCAGAGAGCTGTGACTATATAGTTTAGAGAATATTATAGATCCAAGACTAAACTGACAGAAGAGTGGGACTCAATTACAAAAACAGTCAGCTACTTTAGCACCATGGACAGCGTAATGACCAAGCCATGCTTTGGGCCATAGATTCTACTGTAACTTGCAAAAACCTCAGTCAGATAAAGGATCAATGAATCAGGCAGAGGGATCTAACATATTCAACTAAACAACCCCTCTGCCCCTGCACTTTCTCTGCTGCTCATTTGCTAACAAGGGGGATGGCATACCCCCTCAAATTGACTACTGGTTACAGTACATGTGTCTAATATCAGCAATGATGTTGTTCAGTAAAGCGTTACCCAAAACAAAATTTTCCTTTGCTGTTCATTGCTGTGTTGTGAGAGTGATGCTCTAGCATAAGTTTGTCATTCACAACCTTTTGTTACATATATTGAATTGAATGTCCGATTTTCTTATTGTGATCAACAGCATTCAGGAGCACCAAACCTTGCAAATATGCAAGCTGCTCCTGTCATACTGTTATGTAAAGCCCTCAAGCCCATGGTAAAGCCTTATCATAACCATCCACCATTACCAGTCTGTGATGCTAATATGGTTGTATGGGTTGGCTGTATGCCTTGTACTTTCATACTTGCTGTGTGTGCATTTTTGTGTGTATGTGTACTGTATGTGAGTTGGATTTAAAGTACCAGTAGTTGCCGTATGACACACAGATGAGCAAACCTGACACAGGCATTACCCCCATCCTGATTAGGATGAGGGATGAATGCATGTAGAGAAAACAAGAACAGGAGGCATGAAAGGATCACTCCATGACAATTAATGATGTCAATTCTTGTTGTGACATTTTGAAGAAAAAGGACCAGGAGGAGAGTTATGAGAAAATTGCGTGAGTATGTGTGTGTTTTAGTGTGTGTGTGTGTGTGTGTGTCTTTTAGTGCATGTGCGTGCGTTGGAATTTTTCACTATCAAGAGATAAGAGAGCCGAAATAAACGCTGCCCCTTCTTGATCCTTGATTTCAAAGCTAAATAATTTAATTTATCGATGTAGCCGGTAAGGAAGATCAATGAAATACAAGGATTAAAGACCAGATGTTTATTAGCATGAATGTCAGCATTGCTTTTTAATTACAGATGGAAAGTTAGAAGGGCAATTGTCCTTGTCCTAAGCTTTAGTTTTATACTTGCACTGTTGAGTAAATCTTTGTATTTGATGTCAGGTCATTTCAGTCCATGCGATAAAGCTGTGGTTTAGATGTGAATTTGGAAGTAGATGCAGAAATTGGAGTCCATTTTAACTAGGCAGATGCTTTTGTGTAATTCAGTTCCAGTTCCCCCAAGCATATCTGCAGTAGCCTCGCAGGAGTCTTCCTGTCAACTTAACTGCAGTCCCAGTTGTGTGTGCCAGCCTGTCAGTTTGCTGCCTCTTTCTCACCAGTAGTAGAGTCACATGAGCCCGGTCCCCCCGCTGCGTTTCCCTGGTTGCTGTGCACACTGCTACAGAAAAACTCCAGAGGAGATGTCTGCACCTTGAAAGCACCATCCAGCCGGGCTGAGAGAAGGAACACGGTAGAGAGATGAATATCTAGCATGTACAAACAGCTGCTAATCCACACGGACTATGTGAGCCTTAATAAGCGAGTGAGTGCGTGGTATAAGCAGCTGATTGTAGTGTTAAACGTGGCATACACAGGCCTGTTTGTGGATGGGTTTTAATTGATGCTTGTAATTACCTTGTGACTAAATGCATCATCTTCATCAGAATGTTTGTTTTTCATTCAGGCCATTTGTGTAGTGTGTTGTAGTGTGTAAAGTGCACTCCCCTATTCTCTCATGCAAATGCACCCAATCATGTACACACACATACGGTGTCATCTCAATAACACAGCATGGTAATATGGAAATACAAAGGCAGGAAGGTTAGGATTTGTTAAGAAGATGACCAGCCAAGTCCAGGACATTTTATTGGCATCCATGCTAAATATTTCATGCAGCACACACCATGCTCCTTCATCCACTTCTGAAGACACACCTACACTGTGCAAGCGCAAAAAGCATAAATGACAGCTTAGGACTTCTTTTATGCTTTCACCCAGCACTAACTTTACTAAGAAAGCAGATATCAGTATAGAGTTGTGTTCAAGCATGTCACTGGTAATGGCTCCTGAATTATGGACATGGTTCATACATCACCCTCATGTTCGCACTGTAGCATGCACCAATTTGCATATGAGATTAGTGAAAGCTGCTTGACCTCTAACCAAGGGCATGATGGGTGGTGGAAGGATGTGATGTGGGAGATGAAGCTCTAAAATACGAGTCAATTTCCTGTGGGGCTTATCAGAGCTGTTTGACTGGCGGGTGAGCAGCGAGCGGCCGTCAGTTGTCAGGATTTAAACTTAGGGAGGAAATGAGACACTGGGGTGTGCTCTGAATATCCTATAATGATCGGATAAGTGTGGGAGAGAGGGAAGAGAAAACCCACATACCAAAATACTTTATATCACTGTAGAAAGGAATGCATGCGTCAGTGGTATGGTTAGTATTTACAAATCATCTAAATAGAAGTGGAGGGCTAATCTGTAGTTCTTCCCAGCTGGAAGAGTATTAGTGCAAAGCTTTCCCTGGTGTGTTTTGAATAGATCCAGTACTTCAATGGCTGTGGTGGCTGCATCAGACTGTCTGGATGACAGACACATCTTCCTCCCTTCATTAATCTCCATTTAGTTCTGCACTGGAGAGGAGAGGGGAAGGGAGGGAGGGCAGCGAGGGGGCATTGGACAGGGGAAAAGGGGGAAGAGCAAGATTAAAGATATGACTGGCCATGAAATCGAAAAGGAGATGGAAGATGGGGGAAGAGGGAGAAAAGATGGAGAGAAAGAAGATGAGGAGAACCAGAAATTAATATTGAAAGGGAAGGTATAGTTGCCTAGAAGACGAGTGAGGAAAGTGAGGAAAAATAGAGAAAGGTGGGAGCACAGACAAGCTAAGGAATATAGGTATAAATTGAAGAAAAATTGAAGCAGGAGAGAACGTAAGGAGGAGGGGAAAGGGAGCCCGCTGTTTGATCTTTAACAGGATTATTTTTCCCTGCTTTCCTTTTATTTATTAGATTTTTCCTCATATTTATTCATATAAAAATGCTGGCTATGTGCCAGCAGAAAACCATATCGGAGTTCTGCGCTACACTGAGCCCACCCTGTGACTGTGCACCACCGATACACACACAGCCATACTGGGTAATCCTGAAGGGATTTCTGTGGACTTCTGCAGTAGGCTTGGACTCACGCCGGGATGCAGCAGACTAGAGTAGTTGTGGACTCACTATGGACTGCATATTTTAGTGCTTTGAGTTCTTTTGTTTTCACAGCTCAACCTTTAGGAAATTATGTTTGACTATGTGACCATCTGTTTGTTTGCTCTCTCTCCATATATGGTGAGAGATGCTGGTCCGGCATCCACTCTCTGCACTCTCCATCAGCCCATATTGAAAGACACAAAAAAAAACGATGCCAAGGCCAGCCTGTGCCCTTATGATTATTTTGATTCCCTTATTAAAACCGAGGGTTTGGGATTTGTCTGGTAGTTGGCCTGCGAGGTTGATGGAGCTTTTCAGGCTCCTGTTTGAGTGGGTTAAACCCTCATCTGAGTGGTAGGTGCTGGATCCGATAGTGGATATTGATTTGGCATTTGCTTTAGATCATACAAGTCTGGCTCTGTCGATTGTCAATAAGGCCATGATTGGAGGACAATACTTAATCTCTGTGGCCTGTAGCCCAAACAGGATTTAGTTATCTCTGTGTTTTTTCTGTTTGTTTGTGCTAGTTCTTCAAGCTGATTTTTTAGGATACATAGATCCCTTACTGATGTACTAATGCACAAATCCCATTTTTTATCAGATCATTTTTTTTAGCATGTCTGTGTGTGTCTATGTGTTTGTATGTGCATACGCTTAACCTCAAAACTCTCTCATGTGATATGTAGAAGGCCATTCCAGTCAATAAGTAGAAGCGAAAGGTTGCACCCAGTCCTCTGTAACAACTGTAACTGTATGGTTCAGAGATTCACTATGTTCTTCTTTTTTGGGATATGTAAACAGACCCACATCCATACATATAAATACACATATCTCTATGACCTATATGAGTCTGCTGGTGTACCGATGCAGAACGCAGATGGGTGATGAGTCGAAAAACCAGGTGTGTGTGTGTGTGTGTGTTTGCGAGTGCATGTGCATGTGCCCTCCAACATGCATTGTCAAGCGTAGCCATTAGAGCAGTTTTGCCGATTGTCTAGAAGGGCGCTTAGGGCCAAAAAATGCAATTAGAATCTAGTATAAAATATTTATTTCCGCAACACCTACTGAGCACCAGAGAGGAGCCCACTGTTTGCTTAAATATGAAAATAGTATATAAAGTGCATGCCCGAGAGAGCAGCAGATACGATTTCTCGGTGTGGGCTTGTGCGCTGGCACTGTGTATCTGTGGGCACAGATGAGTGCATGCACATAAATGTAAGGGCAGGGCATGCTAATAGATGACTACTGGTTTTATTACTTTCTCATATATTTGAATTGGTTGCTTTACATTGCACTTTAAATGTCTGAGGTCACATTATACAGGGCTACATATTGCAATACATATTTCAATATACTTGAAATTGATTTCACTTCTTCTATGAAATTGATTGTTGTGCACTATTGTAACAAAAGGATAGGTCTAATTATAGTTAACAAACTACACCCACTTTCAAATGTGAAAGACATGAAATTATTATTGAATTTATTGATGTGCACTTTTATTTGATAACATTACACTGTATATTCAGTGGTGGACTATAACTAAGTAAGTAATTTTACTTAGTCCCATATTACAAGTATTATGTAGAATTTTCAGGTAAATAGACTTTACTTGAAGATTTACATTGTATGCTACTTTGTACTCACTATACTTATATGTCACTGTATTTCAAGGGGTTTTATTGTATTTTTTATTCCACTATGTTTATCTGAGAGCTTCATATTCAGATTTAACATAGTAGACCTATGATCAGTTTATTAGAAATTCTTTGATCCAGATTAAACTACTTGACAGTATATTATATGATTAAAACCAGCTTCAAATCTAGCAGCTGCAACATTTAAATGTTGTTTATATGTTTAGGAATCAATAAAAATAAAGGAGTAATATTATCTATGATGAAACAACACTCCCAAAAGTGTTGTACTGTGTAATACTTTTGATACTTTAACTACACTTTGTTATAACCAACTTTATTATAAAAACATAATCAAATAACAATGTAAAAACAATGTGACAATGTGAATGGGGTCACTTGTTGGGATGAATTACAGAGAATTATTACCTGATTTTGCTTCTCCCTGTGGCTTTACGGAGCATTATTGTGAGTTCTGGCTCATTGTTTAACTGTCCGGCCCACAACTTTACTGTCTGGTTCTCTCTCACCGCTCTCACAGCATCATGTTCAACTACAGCGGGTAGCTGCTTTCACAGAAAAAGCTATAAAAACTCACCTGATGCTGCCTGCCCCGCTCCAAACAGCAGACAGACAAAGTTAGCGTCTAGCTGGTGAACATAGTGGAGCAATTAGCAGCTAAAAAGCCTCAGGAGTTGGACCAACAAAAACAAGCTGAAAGAGAGTGAATATCAACTGCTGGATGTGTAAATGAGCAACTATTAGCTGATCAGCTCGCCATATCAAGTTCAAGAGGATGATATGTCAGTGTTTCGTTCAGAACTTAGTAGTCAAGTAGCCAAAAAATCTTTTATTGCACGTTTAAGTAAAATTTTAAATGCAGGACTTTTACTTGTATTGAATATATTTTCCATTTTATTTTCCATTCTTGGAGGCCTATTTCTGCTTTTATTTAAGCAAAGGATCTGGATACTTCTTCCGCCACTGATTTTATTATTGTGTATATATATATATATATATGTATGTATCTCATGGCCATGCCTACAGTTTAGCTCATCTTCACAAATTGAAGTTGGATCATCGTCTATTTTAAGTGTTTCTTGTTGTTTCGTGAATCTGCATTTTCTTTTGAAAATTGACCGGATGAGCTCGAGCAGCTGCAGTGTAGGTGGACTTAGTGGAGGTAGCCCGGAAAGCCGGAACTCTATGTGAAAGCACACGAGGTTGCGGGAATACGTCGCTATATTTTGTTCAGTATGAATGAACAAATACAGCATATTGGCTGACATTCTTTCCACGTTTATTGCGGGATCTCTGTGTGAAAGCGGCTATTGTAAACAAAATAAACAATTTTCAGTGATAAATATTCTCTTCAATGGACCTTTTTTTTCAGATAGGGTTAATCAGCATTGTGTGAACTCTTGGCAAGGGCTTTATACGTTCGTTTATATGTAAAAGCCCTGCACTCCAGCTTTAACTAGTAAAATGCACTGAAGCTATATTTTCAGTGTTGAAATATTTACATTTCGAACGTCAGTACATCCATCTATCGACTCCAGCTTGACCTTTCTATTAACACAAAGGTCAATTTATGTTGGAATACTTGGACTTAAGTTCAGAAACCACATGAGGAATTTAGCATGTCAGCTTGGTGTACTCACTGTGTGTCCCAAGGAGCAGAGATTAATGGATTATGGCTTTTACTCCTCTGAAGCTACCGTCCTCGTTGCTGTGTACTGAAAAAGGACCATACAGCAGCCTCTTCTCACCTCTGCAGTTTAGGCTGAAGTACTTACCAACGTTAACGGATCAGCATGTGATCTTTTGTGCAGGACTCAGCGAAGTTCACAAACTGGTGCTAGATTTTGAAATATGTATGTAGTGCAGAGACAGGTGAACCCTGATCGTGGGAAGCTTGGAGGAGATAGAGTCAGCAAGCAGTAAACTCATTCTACACTCTCACATGTGTCTGTGTTTTTGTGTAGGTGGATGAGTGGGTGGAGGCCAAATGTTAAGGAATGAGCAGTATAGATAGTAGTTGAACAATATGAGGAACCAAACTCTGGATAACATAGTTATATAGTTATTCTAATGATATTCACACAGGCCACAAGAGACGAACTTGGGTTCAGGCCTCTGAATATGATTTTGTGATTGATGTAAAAAAAAATTTAAAAATCCCAAGATCAGTGAGAATTAGCATGTCTCCCACTTATGTGTGTTGAGTCGAGGTGGGTGGTTAGAAAGAAATAGGCAAGCATGTATGTACAATACTTATATGCATGTGTGTATGTACAATATTCATGTATGTATTTCTGGCCTGCACTGGGAGGATTACTGTAGATTTACAAGGCCTGGTAACAATGAGCAGACCCACCCCAGGGACCCATACTCAATCACTATCACAATGAAACGTTGCTAATTCCTATTTAAAGCTGCCGCAAAGGCACTGCCCTCCCTGCTCTCCAGGCCAAGGGAGAGCAGGAATCTCAGAGACAGAGCAAGGAGGAATGTATGCTATGTTATTCAGTTTCATTTCTGTTGTCAAATGCATCTCTTAAGTCTCCATAAATCTCTCTTTTCCCATTGTTTCCTGGATGTTTATGAGGTAACTTCATGAGACTTATGTGTCTGCCACTGGAGAGCACTGCATGTTAGCATATGTGTCATTTGTCTTAGAAGTGCCCACCCAAAGGCCCTAGCCTCTCTAGCGCTGCTCCTTATTGGCCGCTGAATAATTCAGCAGTTTCAGACGTAAAGAGGATTGCTTTAATTCCTTGCTTGCAGGTTAATGTCGGGGATTTTGCTGTTGCATTAAACACAGGCAGTAATTTATAATGTCAGCACAAGCATAGAAAATAAGTACATGATTGTGTGTTTAGTGTGTTGCATTCATGGATGAAGGTGGTGTGTCTGTATATTTATTTATTTATTCTCACTGTATGTTATTGTTGCATGTACTTATGGTAGATGTGCTCCAGTTTGGTGTTATGAAATACAGACAGTAATAATAATCTTTATTTGTAGAGCACTTTTCAAAAACAAGTTACAAAGTGCTTTAACAAGTGTAAAGACAATAATAGTAAGATTGAGTAGCAGAGTTGCAGTGTTGTGTTGTTGCTTTTGCAGGCTGCTGCTGCTTTCCCTCCTGGCTCCTGCTCAAGCACATTCATTTTGAGATGAGCTTTAATTGGACTCAGAATCAGGGACAGAAATCTCCGGCTACATAAATATTTCAGAAGAACGCATCGTACGAGTCTGCCTATCTGACTGATCTCTTTTGTTTTTCTCTTGCGCTCTCCTGTCCCTGCACGTGCATGCAGGTGCACCAAAGCATGCACTTTCAGTGTGCACAGGCCCATGCAAGGTGTGCAGGTTTCTGAGAATTCCTTTGGCCATGAAGTGGGGTGAATTACTGACATCAAATCACTCAAGGAATCAATTTTACTACACTAGACACACTTGCAAGCAAAAGCTGACAAGAAAACACACATGGACATCTACAGTGTCTTTAAACTAGGGCGCTATTGTAATGGGGGTAATGATTTTTGCATTATTAATAAGCCAGGCTTCATACTCATCTTAATTGAAAGTGTTCTTTCATCTTCAGCACTCGTTTATCGGCTCCCTCAATACCAGTTGTGTAATAAATATACTGTATATAGAACATATACGCATATGATACTCACATACATAAATGGCACACATTAAACTCATGTGCACATGTTGTTCAAATCAACCTTTGTTTTTGGCTCTCAGGACTTTTTGCTGGTGTTTTACTATCACTTGGTGTTCTCGTTGTATCTGCTCTTAAACTAGCAAAGATAATGCCACTTATGTATGCAAATTAGAAAGCGTGGGGTTGAATGAGGGTCAGGGACATAGGGATGAGAGAGGTTGAGATTGAAAGGTGGGATTAAATGAGGCCTGAGTACTAGGGGGATGAACACTGGGATCAAATGAGGATCAATGATGGGTATAAGCCGGAAGATGTCATGGCAAGAAACCAAGGGAGTGAAACGGCGGGGGCATCATACTGTTGTCTGTGATTCCGGTAATGAAAGCGAGGGAGGTGAGGAAGCAGAAAGGGGTGTTTTGAGGGAGGGATGTGAGTAATAAAACTAAGTTATCAAATCAATATCATACTGTGTGTTCTTTAACGAATGTTTGCGGATGTGTATGTTGCTAAATTGTGTTGTTGCCTATTAGAGAAGCGTCTGTGTTTTAACCCACTGCTAGCACCTGAAACAACAACAAAAGAGGGGAGGAGTGGAGAAAACTGAGAATTTAAGGAGATTGTGCGAGAAGGAATGGATGGGAAATGAGGGATGAAAGAGCAGAGAGGGGATGAGGTGAAATATGAGAAATCATTTCGGGACATGTACAGGCAGAACATCAGCGACAGTTCAGCAAAGTTAATGATATAAATAATAGTTTTTTATTGGCCTGTTCAACTTTGTGTTATCAGTCAGTAACCTGCATTGGTTGATGAGTGTGGACTGATGGATAGAGCTCACTCTCACATTGTATCAGTCCTTCATGGCAGTTTACTTTCTTTAGAGGGCATGCCGGTAATGACATTTGAATAGAACTCACTTGAGCTGTGTGTGTGTGTGTGTGTGTGTGTGTGTGTGTGTGTGTGTGTGTGTGTGTGTGTGTGTGTGTGTGTGTGTGTGTTTATGATCATGGGCATAGTGCCTGGGTCTAAGCCTAGGGCAGTCTTGTCATTATCTTATCTTGCCCCGAGTGTCACTCTCACTGGAGATGTCTCTTCACTGACTGGGTAGATGGATGGGTCATTGCTTCCACCCATCTCCCACCCTCTCCTGCATTGTCAATTCTCCTGCTATCACCTTGATTTAGCATCACATTTATTATTCAACCATGGACATGATTTTATTCTTTTTTGTTGTTTTGTTTTGTTTTTAAGACACAGATGTCCTCTTCTACTGGGCTCTATTTGTTTTAGAGGTCAGAGTAAAGAAAAAAACAAACCCAGCATGAAAAATATTAAATAATCCCCTTTTAATGTTTATTTTACTTTGCCTCCAATTACTCACCACACTATATGCCATGTTTTAAACATAAAATGACTCAAAAGCACACCAAGACATTGTTCTCTTCTGACAGCAGAGAAAAAAAGAATCAAATGTGGACATATGTATTTAGCTCTTAAGCAAAAGAGCAGAACATACAGAGAACATACAAACAGTATCACTGAGATGCTTAACGTCTCAGATGAATAAATCATCCCAATGCATTATGAAACATGGTAAATAAGGGGAAAAAATGCATATTGATGACCAAAGTATTATACCAGTTTTTCTACAACTAACTAACAGCCAAGTGAGGCCCTTGCATTCAACAATGAATATTGAATACTGTGGTCTGCATCAGAGCCCTGGATAGCTCCATAGACAGAGTCACAGTCGGGTACAAGTCTGTGTGAAGGGCTAATCTGCGGGGATCAGCACAGTTAACTATTAAGGGTGGTAGCCTCTTCTTAAGACCCATTTTCTCAAATGTGTGTCCCTGTCTGCAGTTAGATTGTGTATTTTGGAGTTTCCCTCTTCAGGCTGTAAGTTGTATGCCTGTTAATAGAGGTCATGAGAAATGCTCGTTCACAAACCCTGAGGATACAAAATCCAATGGCCCACTAAACTTTTGAAGAGATGGCTCAGTTTCAGAAGGTTTTCCAGGTTGGGGGGTGGGGCTAGAGTTTTTGCCTAGAGTTGCTGTGTCTGCTTGAATCTTTAACAGAATAGATTTATCAAGCTCAGATATAGATATTGGACGACAAAAACATATTGTGCAACATCCTAACAAAGTCATAGTCATAGTACATCCAGTCACACATAATGTGAGGCTGTCCTTCGAGGAAAAATGAGCGCATCAGTCATCAGTTTGCAATTGAATTTTCGATTACCATTTTTTTTAAAGGTCTGACCTGTCGATTCCGATTTTTGCTGATTTCAATTTTCTTTCTTTCTAAGAACTGTAACTGACAGCATACACAAACGTTTTTGTAACTTTTCTTTATTGGAAAATTCTTTATTAGGATCCTAATTAGCATTGGCTTTTCTGACTGCGGTTCGTTCAACTGTACATTATAAAACACTGACTATTAAATAACGTTAACATTTTCTCTTTACATTTTCTTTTTCCAGGACCTTCTCTCACTCAGACTAATCTCAGAATAAAAAGTTCTCCAGGTTAGCTTGCTCGACAGAGCTTTCTGTACAAATAATATCTAACTGCAATATAACAGAGCTCAGTGTACATTACCCTATTTATAGAAGCCTATGTCATTGCTAATGTCACCATTTTGTTTCTACTTTTCTCCACGTTATTTTAGTATTTACTTATAAACTACAGTAATCTGCTCACCTTGCTTTTACCTTCAGACACATACACACATACACTTGTGTCTCTTTCTCTGTCCATCTCTCTCTCCCTTTATCTGTCTGCTCTTACTTTATTTGTCAGCAGTTTTACAAAGACGAGTCGCATTTTGATTCTTTTTTTTTTCATTTCAACAGCAGCAGGTGAGATGCGTGTGGAGGAGGCTTGTTGTTAATTACCGATAAAGACCACCGTGGTAGCCAACTGAATGACGTCGGTACCAAAATATCCACCGTATCCGTATCCCTCTAATGTAATACAAGACAGCGTCTTTTTCTGTGTATTTCTCTGCAGGAGTCAAGCGTCCATGGTACTTATGATGTTGAGGTGGATCGAAAATATGTCTGACTTTAACATGGGAGACTGTTCGCTTCCTATTTCCAAACGACAGTCAACAACGTTGATTTCTTTAAACCATGGTGACAAAGACCTGACCCCTGATCTTAACCAAGTAGCCTAGTTATTTTAACCCAAACCAATGTCTTTCCTTTATCCTCACCAAGTTGTTTTTGTGTCTAAAAGAGCAGAAAGAAGTTATATTTTTGAAATAGCAATGTCATCCTGTTGATAGTGCCATGTGAGAAAAAGCTTATAGTCAGTCATTCTGGAGGGCATAGACCAATGACGTATTTTGTCATTAAATTTGTAGGACTTCCCCCACCATTTTCTGTCTAATACTGAATTCCCGCCGTACTGCGGTCCTTGTCACTGCTAACTTTACTGTGAGCCTGAGGGTGTGGAGAGCCATGTGCTTCTCCCAATACACATGTAGCCACCAGGTGCTGCTTTTTAACTGAAACAGCTTCACCATGAAGGTTTTCTATCTAGATTTTGTATTTTATAAATGAAAGCAGACCTTAGGGAATTACTGTATTTGAAAGATTTGAAGTTTACAGAGACATCCGAAGCAGAATAGCCTCTGTAAGTTAATGAAAATAACATTAATCCACCCTATTCTAGCCTAGGTGTTTGGATTATCTGATTATTGAGAGCACATTTGCGTGTCTGTGAGTGGAATTTAATGCCCTTGTTTTGTCTCCTTCATTCTCCCTCCTCCTCTTTATTTTTGTGTCTCAGGCCGCAAGAGGGAAGAGGGAGAGGAACATGGGTGATAATGACTTGTCAAATTAGAAGCGATGGAACCTGCAGCGAGTGTAAACACAATTCGGAATGTTCAGATGACATTTTCCAAGCTGTATTTCTACTGGGGGAGATTAGCAGAGTGACAGCTCAGCCTGAATCTCATGGATCACAGCTGCACAATGGAGAGCAGCAGCACAAACAGACACACACACACACACGCTCACACACATAAAGACAGAGAGAGGAGAAATTACGGGCATTTTAATGCTACACAGCAGCCTTGACACCTGCATAGGCAAACACAGATTTCCCCACAGAAAAACACACGCATACTCACACTTTGCATTTGGAGATCTTGTGAAATGCTTCACCTCCTTCGGGCCTTTCCTTCAAGTCATGGTCCAAGGGGCTTGGCTCAGCCAGTCAGGCTGTGTATAAATTCATGTCTATGTAGCCTGCCCACACCCCGTCAGCGTGATGGATGGTGTTCACACACAGCCTTGACTTTATAACTTATAGGGACTTTATTTGCATGTGTTCCCATTGCCAGTAAAACTGCACATGATGTAGGGGAGCCATAGACTTTTTAGTTGTTAAGATATTAGGGGCTCCTGTTTCTTAGTGTTCTATTTTACGCATGGCCGTCCTCCCCAGTACAGCAGCAGCCATGAACGGTGCTGCTCATTTCCCAACTTCGCCTATGAAATAAAGAGCCATTTACGAGGAACAATGCCCCGGCCACCACATCTCCCTCTATCCTGCCCCCACTATTGGAGAGATACTATTGAGAGTCCCGAGCGCATCAATTTGGGCCTCAAATGACTTTCCCCAGCTGGCCAAATCCTGACAAGCTTTCTGTTCTCCTTAAAAAGAGCCCTTTATCATCAAGAGAAAGGAAGAAAGGATGAGCAAGGGAAAGAGAAAGAGAGAGAGAGAGAGTAAAGTCAAAAAGCTAATGTCTCACTGACACCCTTTCTCACACAACAGGGGAAATTTCTTTTCTATAACGGGTTCTGGTTAATTTGAAGTCAATTGGAGAGTTATTAAAAGGATCTGAGTGAGCTGTGCTGAACTTGGTCAAGGTCAACAAACTCACCCTGGTTTCTATATGAAACAATAGAAACAGGACTTTCACCTTCAGGCAAACTTGAAAGTTTGGA
The DNA here is from genome assembly GCF_021292245.1 of Micropterus dolomieu. NCBI lineage: Eukaryota > Metazoa > Chordata > Actinopteri > Centrarchiformes > Centrarchidae > Micropterus > Micropterus dolomieu. The sequence continues at coordinate 18,353,581 of NC_060156.1, read as the reverse complement.
TGATTTGCCTATAAACTACTTTTAATGCTGCGCTGTATATGTACACTTATGGATTCCATCCTATTATACTTTTTGTAGTTATTTTAACCTTACATCCACTTGCCTGCAGTTTCCTTCTGAACACCTGCTTAGATTCTGTGGGGTAAATCTCATTGTTGAGGATTTGCTTGATTTTAGGTATTGTTTTTGGTTTATCTCTCAAAGCTTTATGTTACATTTGAAATTACTCTGCCAATATGTATGCAAATGTCAACATCTCCTGCCCGAAATTAGATTAACTTTATTTTCCTACTGTTCCTGTATCCTTTCTGTGGTCCTCAGGTGCAGGTTCAGTAGCTTAATGTAACCCTGTTGTGCATTACAGCAAAATATATAGTGCATGCATTGCAAATAATGTCAGGAACAAAAATATTAAAGCAGTATGCAGGCAAATGGAAGCTCTGATTTAATTCACATACAGTGGAATACAATGAGTGTGTCATACTGTTGTGGACACATACACACACAGGTAAGGCCAGGATGTGTTTTCTAAGTAGAAGTTAATGGGGATAATGGCCTCAATTTATAGGGAATGTGTAGGGAGTGATCAGCTATTCATTGTTTTTTTGAGTTATTTTTGCATTTGTGACATAATTACCAAGCACAAAAGAACAACAGCAACAATATAGAACAACAACTTGGGAAATGTAAAATAAAGGAAATAATAGAAAAAGATTGTGTAATGCAGTACAGGCAATGGAGTAAAACAGCTATTACAGCAGACATTAAGGAATTTCATTATCATACATTTACTCATTACGTAAGGTTCCTAATAGCAGTTGCCATCTTAGTCCATTCTTGTACAGTGTTAGGGAAGGCCTTGTTAAAGCTTGCAGTGAATGACAGACAGTCAATGTTTGCATGTTTCTAAATGTTAAAATGAGAGATAAACCAATATGTGTGTGTTTGTATATATATATATATATATATATATATAGAGAGAGAGAGAGAGAGAGAGAGAGAGAGAGAGAGAGAGAGAGAGAGAGAGAGAGAGAGAGATAGATATATATCCAGAAAGGAAAATTCCAGAAAAGACAATCCTTCTCGATTAAGTGTGAAAGAGTTAACAAACAGTCTTATAATTTTAATTTTAATATAATGGATTTTGTAACGCCTAGTATTATTCCTTGTCTTACTTGTATTTAGGTTTTTTTCGTCCTCTAAGTTAGTGTATCTCAACGGGGGCGGTACCTTCCCCTAGGGGGCGTTCCGAGGATGATGGTGCACTGGAAGCAATATTTTGGAAAGCGGGGCGCTGAGCTGCTTTTGGGGGGCGTTTGTTAGTTGGAAATTCTATGGTGAGTTTACACCAAAGATTTACAACAATATGAGTTTAAACTTTAACTACTTGCAAAAAAATTTTGGTCCTGGGTTCAATTCCCACTGTGAGACATCCACCATTGTGTCTGTGAGCAAGACACTTAACCCCTAGTTGCTCCAGAGGCATGCGACCTCTGACATGTATAGCAATTGTAAGTCGCTTTGGATAAAAAGCGTCAGCTAAATGAGTAAATGTAATGGTCTGCAACATTAAAACCTGCCGATTTAGTCCACTGCGACTGGTGTATTTTTTCTCCTCCAGCTACTTGTGGCGTAGCTACGTGCTGCCTTCACGGGAACGGTTAAGTGTCTTGCTCAGGGACACATTGGTGTCTCACAGTGGATTCGAACCCAGGTCTTTCACACCAAAGGCATGCGTATCCACTGCCCCATCACCACCCCATCTCATCCAGTTCTGTGTCTGTCAGACGGTCGAGGGGATACTTCCAGTGAATCAGCAACATAATGCAGTATAGGGCATGTTAAATATTATGAATTCTCTTTAAATAGGCTAATGACGTTAGTCTCGTAATATTATGACTTTTATTCTTTACATTCCCCCTTACTTTACTAGCACCCCCTCTCGCTCGTCCCTGTCTCTCTCTCTCTCTCGCTCACCCGTCCCTCTCTCTCTCGCTCTCTCGCTCTCTCGCTCTCTCTCCCTCATGAACAACACTGCAGAATTTGTCCAACACAACACTTGCAATGTGGGAGACCCAGCTTAAAAAAATTATTAGCCAGCATGTAAGGAGCCTAGCTCATAAGGAGAGCTAAGTTAATAATGGAATACAGCTGGGTTTTCAAGGCTAGCACACTGTATATAGCTGATACAGCTTGTAGTCAATATCGACTGCAAGCATTCCCTTTGGCTTGATGAAGTCTGTACGCTCCTAATTTTATGCATAGTGATAGAGAAAAGCATGATGTCGATATTTTAGAGACCCCCCCCAAAATATTACAAATCATGCTTTTAGGGTAGCTCCCCCATAGTTTGCAGCCTGGATTTCCTGGAGAAAATTTTTAAAAGCAATATGTCTGAGAGCTTCACTACATTATATTATATTATATTTATATATTTGGAATTGTCACTTGCCAAATTAATTTTGTGTTTACCTTTATGTAATAAGACATTTCCACCATAAATTGGAACAGGTTTTCACCAGAATGCAGGAAATTAATTCTTTAATGCTCAAAATCTTCTTGGGGGAGGACCACCATACCCCCCTACTTATTAAGTGCCCCACCCAAAAATACAGTCTCTGGCTTCACATAGTTTCTGGGAGGAACATTCACTTATTAGTTAAATATAAATATTTTTCACATGGCTTTTTTGTTACCTGAGAAAGTAATTAATATGTGGTTTGTCATTCAATTATGTGTTTTTTCCATGTTTTTAATAACAATAGTAACAACAACAATAAAAAAATAATAATGAACAATATTCAGGGCAAATAGCCAACATCTTTTTTGATGGGGGGCGGTAAGGGACCTGGATAATGGATAGGGGGGAGCTGGCCCAAAAAGGGTTAAGAACCACTGCTCTAAGTGTTAACCCTACAGTTCCCATATTTGGGGGCTTTGGGGGGATGTGAACAAGAAGTATAGTGTTGCCATGGAGTCAGTTAGCAACGCTGTGGGTCTGCAACTTGTGCCCCATTTCTTTAGCCTATGTTAGTTAGAAAAAGTAGAAAGTAGAAAACTTAAAAACAAAGTGATTCTCAGACAAGTTGTGGAGTTATAAGGAGCAGCTTTTTTCATGATTTCTGCGCATATTTATGGATGTTTATCCACAACAGACATCAGAGGTTATTCTCAGGAAGGATGATTTACACATAATATAATCTAAAACTATGTGTAGCCTATTATGTGATATGACTCCAAGAAGGAGAAGGATTTTGATGCAATTTCAGATACCATAATTGTCTCCATGAGCTGTGTGTCAGAGCCGGTGCTGCAGCTGCTGACTGTGTTGTGAACAGACTAAATCAGTGGGCCAAACTACAATAACTAACCTCCCATTGTTTTTAGCGCGTCCATTTCGCCTTACTCAATATCCTTTTATGTGAGTTATGATAAGAGATGCTACATAGAAAAATGAGCTGGAATCGACTAAGTTACAAGCAGGAGTCAAGGCAGTATTCTACAAACAAAATAACATGGCTGAAAAAGAAACAAATACAGGGTAAATTACTCAAAAACGTCTTTGAACAATCAGCAAAAGCAGCCAGATTCGGGCTACAATAGCCACGTTGGCTGTGAGTCTGACAGTGGGCTGTTCAGGTGCGTTTGTGTCAGAGCTGTATGGCAGCAGTCCTGGCAGACATGCTGCTTGTTTGCTTTGCATAATGCAGCCTTCACATCACATCCCATCACATTTTCACTTGTCTCTTACCCTCTCTGTTTTTTTCTCTTTGTCTGCTCTTCCAATCCTGTTTTATAATTATATATATATGTGTACTCCACACACTTGGTAAAGTTTAAACTTAGGTGACGCAGAAGCAGTGACAACGTTGATAGCTTGGTGCATTTTTGCAGTAGGGTCTAAAGATGGCCAGTTGTTTGGTCGAGCTGTCCAACATTTTTTCTCAGAGCAAGGTATCTCGTCAACTACTGACTGGATGGCATGAAATCAGCTTCTGAGATCCATGCTTCCCCAAAAGATTTCTCATACTGCTCAAGTTAGATGCTTTGAAAATATTTACAAGCAGCAGTAAGTGTACAGTATCCCCCCATGCAGCCCCAACTAACGATGCACTACAATAACAAGAAAACAAACAGGAATCCTAAGAAAGAATATAATGAATAGGTTCATTGCTGTCAAGGGGTTTTGTAAATTAATTAAAATAAAAGATATTTTGTTTTGACTGATTGTTTCTGTGTGATATTCTTTACAGTAGGAAAACATTCTCAATATCACTGATACAATAAAAGTATGGTAAAATATGCACTCATTAAAATATGTTGACATGTTATTTAAAGTTAAATCTATACTTAAAATACAACAGAGAAAGAAAGACAGAGAGGAAGGTAGATGAAAGGCAGAGTACTATTCCATGTCTGTTTTTTGGATTGACAGCAAAGGTAGTTCACCACAATCTTTAGAGAGAAATTATCAGTATTGGTCCACATTTGCATATAAATGAACAATGGTGAACTGTCAGTGAGAGCAAATGACTTGAAGACAGAGAAATATGGAGTGACAGAGCACAGAGGGAGAGATTAAGAAGACAGATATCAAGTTACTTAGTGTAGTACAAGGACAAAAGAGGGAGACAGGGAACAAGAGAGTGTTAAATGCAAACATTAATACACAACTATGCTTCAGTGAAACATTTCATGTGTAATGTATACATCATTTATATTCTTAAAATATTGCAAAGATAATGTCAGTTGATGTATGTTCTGCCTTGAAACATTTCTAAATGATATTATTGTTAATATCAACTGAGATACATCACATGCAGAAAAGCTCTGGTATCATTGTAAATTCACGTCAGTTCCCATTTAACCAGATCTTGGCCCCACTGGACCAACAGATGACCAACTATTCCCAACAAAACCAGGCTACATTAACTGGGCTTGTTCTAGTGTTGTGGATCCCAGGCAACAAATATGGAATATACAGAAGCTTATTTTCCTTATCAGGTTGTAGTTTATTGAATATTGCAGCAAAATGGCATTTCCACTTCAAAGGTCTGGGTCTGAAAGTGTTTTTACACACAATTCAATTTTCCAAATACTAATTTGTAAGTATTTACATGAATGGATCTGATATGGTGTCCTGTTCATAAGCCTCACTTTTGGCAATAATAACGATTATTTTCATGAGCTATATAACTTGTTTATGTAGCAACAAAAACTACAACTAACAGGACAGGACAAATATAAATAGCACAATTGCTTTGTGTTAGTTCAGGCAGAGCACTGATTGCATTAACTGGCATCAACTGTTTTATTCATCCTTAAAAGTCATTTTCGTTTCTATCAACTGACTTGTAACACCCAATCACATTCATGCAGGTGTACAGTACAATAATTAACTTTCACTTCTCACTATGTAGCACAAATAATAAGAAAATAAGAATTAAAGTGCATTTCCATCTGGTATTGTGATGCAAGGAGTTGTGTACATCAAGATTAAGAGTTAGTAGTGCTAAATCTCTAAATGTGTACCACTAAACAATAGCAGACGAGTGTGCACTCACACACAACGAGATGATGTCATTAAAAAACTCAAACAGTGGAAAACAATGTGGAAAACATGATGGAAAAATGGCTTTTTTCACTCAGACAGCACAGACAGGGACACAGAGTTGGACACTGTTAGCTAAAAAGAAAAAAGACATCTACAGAGACAGCCGGGATTCTCCCACTGCAGGCTGAGACTCAGGTTCTGGTCAATTGTGCTGATCCTTTATTAACTAATCTTTGTATTTTTTGACTAATGCAAGAATGTTTTGTCGCACATAATCTACACTCTGTATATCCAACTATCCCATACTATATTATCTCAGTACAGAGGACTTTACTCAACTGTAATTTGCAGAAAGATCATGGGTGGTGTTTTTTTCTTATCCCCGGACTTACTAGAGCAGTGAACCATTTACCATAGATTCTGCGTAACTACCTTGAGGGGTCAGCACAGCTCTCAACTCAGTACCCTCACTTGTCGAGCCAGAAAATCATAGGAATCTATAGTACGTAATTTGCCTTTGCCAAGAATACATTTGTTAATTTCCATAGTGGACAATGGTGGTCATCTCTTTGCCTATTTAAGATAGTAATCTGTTTCATATGAAAATAAATTCTACAGTATAACGAATAAAGAAGGAATTATTCATTATTGTTCTAAAAATCAGTTAGAAACCATCAAATTGGTAATGGAGGAGGAAAAACATCACCGCCAAGCTAGAGCGAATGAGTCAGCTGAATAGGGAACTAGAGATGAAGTCATGTATGTGCAGTGGGTGTAAACTGAGGAGGAGAGAAAAAGAATGAGAGAGACAGAAAGTTATTAAGAGTCCTTATCCACATATAGATCATTGAATATCTTCCTGGCCTGCGAGAACCCTGCCGCCCACCCAACATCTGATAATCACACTTCATTAGGAGAGCAGGTAGTGATGAGAGAAGAGAGGGTGACTACCGAAGGCGACATGAGAGCGAGTGAGAGACATGTAAGGAGGGTAGCCAGGCACACTAGAGTGATATAATGTTGTGAAAAGATAATGGAAATTTGATTATGGGGGAAAAGAAAAGCAGGAGTTTGACTTAGATGACACTTTGCCCGCTCTGTGCTTGTGTGTGGGCTGGGTTGTTGTGAGTGTGCATTTGCTTGTTTGTGTTGCTCCATGAGTGTTTATGAATGAATGTGGGCAAATTTATTGTGGCTCAGGGGTCTGTATTTATTGCCTTGCCTTCAGTGTCACATGAAGACGGACAGGTCTGCCACAGTTCAGAATGTAATAAGGTTTCTCTGAGACACACACACACACACACACACACAGAAACGTATCCTGTAGCTTGACATTCCCCCCTTGCTATTTCCTTGCACCAGCCATACCTATGCCCTACACATCAAGTGATGTAGCAGTGTTCGGGCATCAGCTGCAGAGTAGCACTAGCCAGTAAAGGAATGCTGTAGCTTACAGTGCTGCAGTGAGATTCAGTGGAGCAAGGGCCAGTTTCCCTCAGCCATGTGGGAATGTGCCCATATGGAAACATCCTTTACACTATGGGCTTGTCTGAGAGTGGCTGAACAGAATCGCTACTAAAGGTGTGATGTCCCAGAGGTACAGGGCAGAGAAGGGAGAGATCCTGTATTTGTGTGTGTAGTTGATGTGTATGTGCTGTCAGCAGAAAGAGAGAGTGAGAGGTTAGGACTGCAGTATTCCTCTAGCAGGAAGCATTGATTTTCCGGCCCAGCGTGGGGATGTGGGAAATGTCAGCCTCTAATTGAGTTGATAAAACCGTTTTGAGTTTCAGACATAAATATGCCCCCCACCCCAAAGGCCACCACATTAGACAGCTCCCATTGGGAGGTCTGTAAGGAATGAAAGGTCTCCTTGTTGTGTGTTTACATGTGCATGCCCTTATGCATTGGGAGTTTTGTTTTTGTTTTCTGGACAGTTAACTTCTGCAAATCTGCATGGTGAAAGAAAATGGCCGGCACGCCGCCACTGACTAAAATGTTTTCTTTCATTGTGAATCTGGATACAAGCTCATTAGAATAAATAGTTTTGTTGTGGCAGGAAGGGCAGAAATGGAGAGTGTGAGAGAGAGGCAGAGGTCATATCCATTAGAGGTGTAGAGGGTGAATAAAGTAAAGGCTGAATGAAAACTCTGCTGTCCCTGCTGATTAGCAGATTTATATGCAGAGATGGCAGAGGACTTACCTGCTGCCTTCAATGGAAATTCACTCTAATGTCATAGTTGTGTGTGGTTTCTATGATATTATAAAGGGTAGGCAATGTTGTAGAACTAGAGACAGCTTTTATTCAGGCCATGGTTCGAATTATGGGGTGGATTGGGGGGGTCTGACCCCCCTAATTAAGGCTTGGACCCCCCCAAAAGAGGCAGAAACAACAGCTCAGGGGGGTCTTTCTTACCTGTCATTGTAAATATTACAATATATTTCCCATACCCATTCCTTATATTCAAAAATCTTGAAGTAGGATTTCTGACACCCCTAAAATGGATCGTACCATTTCCTAATCTTGAAGTCAGTTGAACTTGTGTCTGGTCACATCACTCGCAGCTGCTCCAGTCCAGTCCACCACACGCTGGTGGAGACACTTCAGGTTAATATCAGCAGTTAGCTATCTTGCTTCTTTAATACACTTAACTTTCCTACCTTCAGAGTTTCGTAATTAGCATTTATTTTACTTTAAATGAGCTATGTGATGTTAATTAGCTGATAGCCCACCCTATCATTTCATTACCACTATATAATTTCATATTTTATGTAGATCTAGTTGTTAGCTAACACTGGTGTTTAAACATGATGAGCAGTGAAATAGAGGATAAGTTATTGTAGATACACCTTTTGATCTCAATATAGAGTTTATTATTTCATTTTAAGTATTTTGTGAGTCTTTCTACAATAAGCATGATATTTGTTTTCACTCTGGAATTCAGGAGTTAAAATCCAGGTGTGTTATTTCAAATGTGTTCAGTTTTATTTATATAGCGCCAAATCACAACAAAAGGCATCTCATTGCACTTTATATGTACAGCAGGTCTCTGTTTAATATTATTTACAGAGACACAAAAATTCCCAATTTCCCAACAGTGTATGACAACTGCTTTATTGAACCCAGATAATTTCATTCACAGTCAACATGAGCAAGAGGAAAGGAGATATTTTCTAAAAAAAAAGTTGAAACTTAAAACTTGAAATGATAAAAAAAATAGGAATCAGATATGATAATGCAGACTGTATTTTATGATAGTGTCTTTGGTTCCAGTTCAACATTGTGTGGGTCTGGTTTGAGCGGTCATGTGACCTCTGACTACAAAAGTTGTCATGTGGTATGGGGCACCCATGAACTGTTGTAATGAATTTGATTTATCATCATCTATAGACACACATTAGTTAAATAAGCAAGGATATTGTCAGGTTTGGAAGATTTTAGTTTACTGAAGCCTGCTCCTACGCTGTACTGGGTTTCCTTTTTGACCTGAGAAAAGAAAGTTGACCCCCCCTGTTGTCACTGTATAATTCGCACCCTGATTCAGGCCATGCTTATTACAGTCCTGCATTTTTTATTTTATTTTTTGCTTGTTTTTGAGCAATGTTTGAATAATTTAACCACACCAACCAAAGTATATCTTGTGTTCTGTACTGAAATTGCCAGTAGTGTTAATGCTAACAGTTGTAAAATCAACTTTAAAGTTGAGTGCATTTGAACACATATGAGAGTGCATGTGTGCCTGTTTGCATCTATAGGGGCCCTGCACTCATTATTAGGAGTGATAATTAGACAGGGTTTCACACATTACGCTTTGCACACATACACAGTTTCTGTTTCTTTCACATTCATATGTGAGCACACACACATTTGTGGCTAAGCCTACTGGTAATTAACAGACATAATTAGGCAGACTACCATTCGTATAGGGAATGCACGCTCATGCAAACACACACGTACATGTACACACTCACACACACAAAGACACACATTACTTCCCTGGTAATTAAGAGTATTAATTACAAGCATAGCTGTCCCTGTGAGGCTTTGTATCACTCACAGACTGGCACGCAGCAGGGTTCTTATTACTTTATCTCACCACACCATCACCTCTCTCTCTCAGTTTCTCTGGTTACACATGCACACACATGTACTCCCTAATATACAGTTTCTAGATAAACAAATGGTAGCTAATTAGTCAGAGACTGATAGCTGGCCATAGGTTAACCTTTGTTACCTTGGGAATTGAGAGAGATCTGCTCACTAGAATTAGAACAGACTAGTGTGCCTGAGGGGCTGTGCCAGTGTCTTTGATTTTTGTCAAATGTACTTTAAGCTGCTGTGCCCTCTGCCTCAGCACTTTGTTATACTGCAGCAGCAGAAATATACATTTCACAAATTAGGCCGGGAGATACAGTTTCCATCTGTTTTGCACATGTTAGCTTGAGGTTTGTATCTCTAAAATGAGCCACTCTACTTTCACTGTAGTTTGCACACTAACCTAGGTTGACATGTAGGCCAAACTCCAGACAGGGTAGAGTATCTTTAGAGAGTGGCTTGCAGTACGTAGAGAATGGAGCTAGCTAGCTGAGCTAGCTTGTTAGCTCAAGAGAAAAACTGTGAGACAAAGGGCCTAAGGAAAAATATCTTGTTGTTAGACAAGGAACACTTTGTGCTTTTAAGAGCTCGAGGCATATTCCCAGTTAATGAACATGCCTTGCACTCTTTGGCACTGGAGCTGTGGCACACCCTCAGCACTTAGAGGAGCCAGACATCATTTATGGAGACCTTTTACAGTTCATTCCAAAATTTCACAGTGGTTGTGTGTTTGGATATTGCAGGATAGCATCAAAGCTGTCTCAGCAGAGGCCGAGGTGGCACACATGCCGCCAGCAGCATCAACTTAGGAGAGGAGAGGAGATGTGTCTATTGCATTGCACAGTGAAACTGCAATCCTCCAAATGCTCAAACACATTATGTAGCAAAAATACTTTGAACTACATTAATATCCATGCACCCTGAGATAAAATTATTCTGTACACAGCTAAGTGTATCATTAGAAATAAGCTATTTAAGTGATGTTTTTCTAATAAATAAGTATTGTTGTGGGGTGGTACATGACCTGGTAATCAATATCCTTCTCATTTGTTCTTGTAAAGTGACGTGATGATGATACAACATTGCTATATTGTTTTGCTGTAAATAAAATATTTCTATGTGCTGTAATCACACTGCAACCAATTATGTATGTGTACATATTTATGATTTATTAATTAGTTTGCTCTCTCTGTGTCTGTTTCTCTGTAGTGGACGGCTGTACAGATTGGTCAGTGGACTACCTTAAGTACCGAGTGCTGCAGGGTGAGCCGGTGCGGCTGAAGTGCGCACTGTTCTATGGTTACATCCGGGCCAACTACAGCCAGGCACAGAGTGTGGGCCTCAGCCTCATGTGGTATCGCAGCTCTGGCCTGGGCCACAGCGACTTTGAGGAGCCCATCTCTTTCGACGGTATACGTATGAGCAAGGAGGAGGATGCCATCTGGTTCAGACCTGCTGACCTCCAGGATGCGGGACTCTACTCTTGCGTCTTACGGTAGGAGGGGATGGGGATGATCTATATTAAACTCCACTTTAACAAGTTATCTACTGGTCTTTGTGTTGTGCTGTAGTTTTTACTCTCCTGTTTTTCTCTAAAATATTCTCTAAGATATTTTGGGACTTAATTGCTTTCTTGCTGAGAGTCACATGTTCAGTTCAATTCAATTCAGTTTAATTTATATAGTGCCAAATCACAACAGCTAAGCGATTAGCGTAGCTTAGCATAGAAGACTGGAAGCAGCTGGCCTAGCTCTCTCTAAAATCTTAAATGTTTAAAACACAATTTGTGGATTAAGCTGAAGTTACATGCTGTAACAAGCTGTTAACCCCTGCGTAGCTTAAGCTAAGCTTATTCCCTTTCGGTCTGGCTCTGTACTGTACTTGACTGAAAGACATGAGTAGTCTAGAAATCATCTGCAGGATGCACTTTGTAATTGTAATTGATTTCTCTGACTGTATTCGTTCCTGAAACTTGAAACTGGTGTTTACTTTTAAATCAAATTAAATCATCAGATCCCAAGAGCACATTCATCTTTCTTAAACTGTAAGTTAATAATGAAATACTTATGACTAATGACTAAGTAAAACTGTCAGTTTTCCATTATTTGAAAAACTCATTGATAAAGCTATCTTTGTGTTTTGTGCATTTGTGTGTTCGTATAGTGTGTGCGCGCGCACGCGTGCCTGTGTGAGAGAAGAGGAGTAAGCAGTGAAGGATAGGTTATGTGAAGTGGCGAGAGGTGAAACAGTGTATAGACAAAGAGAGATAACTGAATGCAAACACAAGCAAAAACACAAACACCCACACATACATACACCGTTACAGAGAGACTGTTTCCTAATAGAAGATGCATTATTATGTGGCAGTAAGTTATTAACCTTTACAGCTGAAGAACATCCCTCAATTAATGGCTCATTGCAGCTCTTCATTTCAGAGAGTTTTTAATAAACCCAGTTGAAGACCTCTTAAAGACCCAGAGAGGCTTGCAGGTTACATTGAGTGTGACAGGGTGGGGTGGGGGGGTGGTGTTTGTGTGCAATGATATTCCAGCCTATACTTAAATTCATTACTGCACTCTGTATTGTCATTGATTATAGACAATTTTGTCTAACAAGGCTTTGTTCCTATTCAAATGTGTTTGAAATTCAGAGCATACTGTAGTTCTGTAGAGCACTACGTTTTAAAAAGTGCCCCTAGCTCTGTGTTTCTCAGTCTACTCATGTTGAGCTGGGGAGATTTCAAACTTCTCAGATACCCTAAGCAAAAGACTGCAAGAGATTTGCCTTTGAGCTGAAATCAATTGTCTTTTTGTTCGGGAGTAAGCTTTTGAGTCACACATTTTAGAACTTATGACCCTGACCTATAAACACTCTCCTTTAAAACTCCCTTCAGGCAAAGAGAGGGAAAATATGCCATCGTCTTCGCCCCATTCAGATTTTATATATTGCAGCAGTAGTGATCTTAATTTATCCAAACCTCAGAGATCTAATTGACACCTAATATTATGACAACCGCAAATGACATTACTGGGGATGGACAAGTATAACACAACCATATGACAGTAGAGTTGATTCAACACCTCTGTTATGTATTATCATCAAAAATGATATATAAAATATCTATACAGTAAGGTTTGTAAAGACCATAATGAATTACTGGGTTGAAGAAGAATTTCATCATTAATACATGCAGTTAAAAACACATTACATGCCACTGGTACTGTATAACATTTTAGAATGAGCACACACAGTATGTATCATATTTCACAAATGTTATTTCAATGTAAATTAGTCCTGAGACCTAATGTAGTGGTTTCAGTTACCTCCACAAAAGTGTGTTTCATTTTGTCCTACATGATTTTCCTTTCTCTAAATCTGTTTACAGATTTTTTTGTTTTAACATTTGAATGGCAAAATGTCAGTCATTCAATTGCAATTATGATGCATTCAAGTGCTTCTCAAATGGTCCCAATACCACATTACAAATTACATGCGAGCAAAGCATTGAAATACAATACATGAATTAATAAAAAACATTTACTTTCATCTGCCATGTTTCTGCGCAATATTATGTCAGCTCAGCAAGTCACGTACCAAAAATTTCCCCGACTTTCTGAGTTCCGACTCAAGTAAATTTTCCCAGTTGATTATTCCGACACCACAGGAATGCAGGATTAATGAAGTATATTCATTATCACATGTAATGCTTCACACCATACCACCAAGACTCAACAGTAAAATAAAATAACAAGTCCAACACAAGACAACTTGCTGCAGCACTTTAATGTTGATTAATGTAATATTCAAGCTCAAGTCACATGAAAAATTAAAACATTTACCTGAGTGGTGTCCAGCAGCCTATGTTATCAGCCTTTAGCTGCTCAGACTTGTGGATTTTATGCAAGTCCTTAATATGTGAAATAATTTTTCTTGGATAAGGATTGGATCGGATGTGGATCGGATAATGGCTGTCATCCCGTTATCTTTAATTTTATTTAGAAATTGACCCTCCTTAATAAAGGTTATCCGTGTTTTTACCACATTAAGGAAAATGTGGTTATCTACAGTTTTGTCAAATAACCAGAGGTACTGCAGGAGCGAATGTGCACAGCCTGGAAAATGTAACTACATCCTAGGGCTGTGTGATACAAGATATTTTTGACCACAATGACGATTGGTCAGATAGAATGCTTTTGTTTCCTTGAGCCAGTATCAGAAATATGGCGGTCGTGATGGCACTGAGCTACTTAGAAGTGACGATGGCGCACACGATGCTATAATTATTTTATTTTATCGCAATTCAATCTGATCTTGATGTAAGCACCCTCAAATTAAAGCTGATAGTCAGTACTTTAAAACAATAGTCAGTGTTTCATTTCAGATGAAGTGCGCATGAGTATACAACACAAAGCCAACACAACAAAATAATATGTCACTGCCCAAATACCTTCTGACAGCACTGTATATATGGCAGATTAGTTTCTAATAGCTCTAGGCGTGTTGTGTACTGGCCATAAATATAGGTAAATCCCTCTGTCTTGAGTTCAGCTTCTCACAAAAGCCATCCAGATGTTTTTCTCAGAAAGACACCAAAGTGTGTGTCGTTCGGTGCTGCATAATGTGTGCCTTTAGTGTGTGCATGTGTGTGAATAGATATCTTTGTCCTTCTCTGTCTGGAAATTTAAGTCTAATCGCCAGTTTTCATGTGAAAGTGACTTCATTTACATAGCAATCTCTATGTGCTTTCTTTTGCTCTCCCTCTCTTTTTTACTGCCCCTCTTCCCTCTGCATGCCATCTCACCTAAGGTCTGTAACATCGATTCAGATCTGTCAATCATTTTCCTCTTTTCCAAGCTCTGTCTCTCTTTCACACACTCACACACACACAGTCCCTCTATGTTTATCCCTCTATTTTATAATAATTCTAGTTATGAACCTGTGTTCTGGAGTGGGCCAAACCATGTGTATTTCCATTTCCTTCCCATGATTATAATTTCCAACATGTGGGATAATGTGTAAAGAATTACAGCTAATGTGAGTCGCAGATTAATTTCCAAAGCATCTACACTAAAATAGAATGTGACAGACATGAAAGACACCACAGGACTGTGCCTCGACCCCCAGCTGTCCATCAATCAAGCACCACCACTGACACCTTCCCACAATGCCACAGGCTGCCTGCTGTGAATATTTAACATGTAGAGATGTCTCCTATTGGCTCTGACTTTAATGGCTAAGGTGCATGACTTTGAGAGGTATTTTCTGATCATGTGTGTGTGTGTGTGTGTGTGTGTTTGCATGGTCGTATTTGTTCTTTAAACAAGTATATTGTCCAAGTGGACCAAGCCTACAGCATCACATCCTCCCACTCTATTCCCTCCAGATAGGAGGCATTCAGTTGATAATGTTAGATTTCAGCAGGGCAACAGGGCATAACAATATCTTGCATGTTACGTTTTCGAGATGCCATTTTAGTCATCTTCTATGTTGCAGAAGTATACAGTATCTTTTTTTTTCATCCCAAGTTACTATTCTCCTTCTGTTCCTCTCATCGCTATCTCTACCCAGTCTTCCATGACTGCACACAGCCACATTTTTCTTTTAAGTGTGTGTGTGTCTGCATCTGCGTTTTATGGTCCCAGGGGGTCAGAGGTGTTTATAGGAGCGAGGTGACTCCCTTATTGCCTCCATAACCTGAGTAGATCATATGAAACCCTGTTATTTACAGTGAATGGAAGCATCTGGCAAGCCGTAAATGTAATGTAATGAAATGAAATGAAAGCCCATATGGCTGTATGTACAACCTCCCATTCAACGGACAGAGTGACTGACTGAGTAAGATCACAGCCTGGCGGTGAAGGATGGAAACACTGACAGACATACATAAAAGTATGTGCAGCTTAGTTTAAATGGCTTGGTCAAGAATGCTTACCACTAATTAAGGAAAAGGTATGAAAAGTGAAGCCAATGCAGGAAGTGCCTTAAACCTACTTTTTTGTCATGGCCAGCAGGTGGCAACTCCACTGGTTGCAAACGTCCTATTGCGTTGGAGTCTTCTCACTTGATTTACTAGCTCAGTAAACACTTTCCTAATGAGTTTATGGTCTCAATTGCTAGTTTCAAGTCTTCATTTTGTAAATTATGGTACCATTTAGAGTAAAATAGACAATAAAGTAGGTATGCTTTTGTGCGTGGCCACCTTGTAATTGACAACTACTCAAGCTAGGTCCACCCTCTTGTCTAAATATGGTCACCTCTGGTTCCAAAAACCCAAAACCACCAGCATCAACTTCTGCAAAAGCTCATGGTAAAGTGTCCAAAGTTCTTATTAAACCCCAATACTCACAGTATACACTCACTCCTGTCACCACATCACTCCTGTCCTAAAGAACCTCTACTGGCTCCCTGTCCCAGAACAGATTCAGTTGGACCACCTTCTCTTCTCTCCCAAAGCCCTGCATAACCAGGCCTTCTCCTGCCTCGCTCATCCTGCAGCCTCAGTTACTCGAATGCCAACCTCCTGCCCCCACCATTCAGTACCAAGAACTGGAACTGGGGTGACTTTCTCTATAAATCTCTCCCCAAAGACATCCATGATTTCACCTTGTAATATTCAAGAAGTCACCCAAAACTCACCAAACGGCTTTTAATTGTTGATTTAATTTCCTGAGCCTTTAATGTGTTTTATATCTCTAAGGTATTTTATTCAAATTACTTTGAGTATCTTGAAAGGTGCTCTATAAATAAAAATGTATTATTGTAAGGACTTTACTGTCCTGCACAGAGACCTGGACTCATCGATGAAATTTGGGATAAATTGGAATGTAGACTGACTTATTACCCTACATCCTTTGACCAACCTCACTAATGCTCATGTGGCTGAATGTGAGCAAATCCATGCAGAAAGGTTCCAAAATCTTGTGGAAAGAAATCTCCAAAGAGTGGCAGCTGTTACAGCAGCAAAATGTGTCCACATACTTTTGTAGAGTACGTTTTGTAGGGAATACCCATTGTGTCAATAATGATGGGGTTTGAAAGGATGGTGGCTTCGATGATGATGATTATGACTACTTCAATACCACAGTAAGAGAGAGGGACATTCCTCTCTGCAAGCAAGTGTGCATCAGAGGTGAAGTATGTTGATGGTTTCTAGGAGACGAGAGGGTATGTGTAGTGGGGACTAACTCCTTGTGATGACCAAGCAGCTTTCTCTTCCTTCATGTCATGAGGCCCCTCTCAGAGTTCGTCTCTTTTCTGATTAGCATTCCCCGGCCCGGCCGACTCCCCCCATAAATCCAATAGTGGTCGTGAGCGTGAGTCATTGACTCGGTAAAGCTGCTGAACACATCGTTATTGCTTACTCCACAAACATAGGGAAGAGGGAGGGAGTCAGAGGGATGGAAAAGGATAAAAATAACTAAAAGGGTATCAAAGAGAGTAAACTTAAAATTCCACCTGTTTGAGTGTGTGTAGTAGTGTCAATTTTTTATAACGTAACATCAGTATTGCTAATGTAGCCGTATCACATATGATAAACACATGTTCTTACTGAACTCCGAGTATCAGACACTAAAGAAAGTAAAGATTAATCTTAACCTTCATTTATTGTTGTTCTCTGCCCACAGGAACTCCACGTACTGCATGAAGGTGTCTATGTCTCTGACTGTGGCAGAGAATGACACAAACCTGTGCTTCAACTCCAATATGAGACGAACTGAGAAGGCTGAGCTCAGCAAGAGCAAAGACATCCTCTGTCCTGACATAGATGACTATGTTGAACCTGGCAAAGGGCCGGACATCATCTGGTACAAGGTGGATTGGCTCTCTGATCAAGCATGATAATATTTATTTTTATGGCTGTATGATTTGTGAATCATGTGTATACTTTCCTGAAGGTTCATTGATGTTGTGTATTGAATACAGTTATTCATTATGTGTTAGGGAAAAGTAATAAGGAGGCCGTCACTCTTTGTGATTATACAACCGAGAAGTATTATTGAATTGGTTTAAAAGCCTTGTTGGAAACGTGGTTCCAGATCACTTAGGCAGATTATGTATGGATGCATATGGTCATGATGAATTACATTAAGTGAGTTTGCACTGTGAGTGTCATCCAAAGATGACAAGGACTGAGCAATGCTCAGGCCACAGAGATGGCTTTCATAATGAACACAAAACCTGTATGAGGAGAAAATTGTGCGATTTCGCATTCTGCCCTGCGGAATGAGTGAATGTCCTCCAAATGCTCCATGCGCTCCTGATCTTTATTCAGCATGCACCTTCTCCTCTCTCACCTGGGTTCTTGCCTTTCCCAGGTCAGGCACTGCCTGCGGACAACAAAGTGCATCCCAAAGAAGGGCTCAGGCCAGACTAATCACAGGCAGATCAGCAGTAGATTAGCTGGCCGGGCTCGACCTCTAGGTTTTTCCAGAATTCAATTACGGTCTGGGTAATGACTGGGAGTGCTGGAACCCAGACTTATTTGAACCACTGCAGAGCCACAGTGATTGAATTCGAAGGTTGCCGGGAGCAATGGTGGAATACAATCTGCCGAGCCATCGTTGTCCCTGCCAGAGTACCGAGGGGCTGGAGAGAGGATCGTGTCATGGAGTCACTCACTGTGGCTGCTCACACATATACTCGCACACGCGCACAGACGCAGCACAAACACACTTATTTTGCCAGCGGAGACTACTGTAAATAACATTCTCTGTCCTCTGTGGCTCTACTGAAATGGTGAATGGAGAATGTTTAGTTCAGTGCAATAAATCTTGATCAGATAAATAGGATAATGGCAAAGCCTTATCATTTTACTGTATGGAGTTTTGTATGGAGCACAAAGCTAGGCAACCCTACCATGTCATCCACTTTCCTAACATTCAATGAAGTTTGAAAGCTTTTGTGTCCAGCTCTGCCCGCTTGAAACCTAATGGATCTAGTTCATTATGAAGCAGAGTGAAGTGTTGGATTTTATGTCAGGCTTGCCCATAACATTGAATTCCTTGCTTGGTGCAGTACACAGTACCTTTCCATCTGTCTACTGCCAGTCATTTTGTGTTTCACTTCTATTGTGATTTATTAATATCAGCCTTGCGTAGGAGTTTTAAGTTAACCTTCCTGTCCGTCTCTAATGTACAGGAGTGCCGTCCAAAGCAGTGGCGCGCCAGTATCATCCAGAAGAGAGACATTCTGTCTATACAGGAGGTAAAGGAAGATGACATTGGGAATTACACCTGTGAAGTCCAGTTTGGTGGCTTTGTGGTCAGGAGGACAACAGAACTCACAGTCACTGGTAAGTTTTCAGGAGAAACAAAAAAACATGAAAGAAATATGTTTTTGTGTGTGTGAAAGGGCTATTGTGGTCTTCTTTACAAACTCAACTGTTGTTGAATGTTGAAAGAATCATTAGAGTCAATGGATGGTAACAAATACACACAGCACTGCAGCGATGTCCTGCTGCTGTGTTAATTGCTGGGGAAGGTTGAATGCTGTGGCTTGGCCTCTATCTCATCTTCTAACTCAGCACTTTCCAGCCAGCCAAGCAGTGTTGAAATATTTAAGGCTGTAGGCTAAACCCCTTCACACAGCGAGCTAAAGAGCTAGGGCCAAGGTCAGGAGATTTACAGTTCTCTTACTCTGCTCTCTGTGTTTCTATCCATCTCTCTCGCTCTCTTTCTCTCTCTCTCTCTCTTTCTCACTCTTTGCCTTGCACAGCTGCAAGGTGAGCACATGACAAATAATTCATTTGTTCTTTCTCAGTGTGAGTTGACTCCGGGGTGAGACCCGGGCATCGGGTGCTCTGAGCTTGTGTGTTCTGCCAGGTCAACTGCTCAGATTAGGGTTGATGAATAGGTCACATCCTCTTTTTTTGCCCCTCCCCTTTTCTTTCTCTTAAATCAGTCGAGATAGTCCCACCCATTGTATTCCAGTGTGTACATCTGATGCCAAATAGTATTTTGTGACCACTAGGGTCACATCATATGAATCAAACCCTAAATTGTGCCCTGTGATGCTGTTGCAAATGAAATTACCTTTAATTTGTAGTAATCATATGGCACCAAACTGAAGTATTTTCAGAAATACTCACACATGCCTCCATTGCATCAGTTTGGTTCTGCTTAGGATGTTGTGTGTGGTAAATCATTAAGATTAATGGATGAAAGGGTGTAAGCTCAAAAAGGTGGACACCTTGATTTTCATTGGATTTCCCTTTGCTACAAGCCCAGTTGATTGGTCATTGCATCATGTAGGGTGTGTGGTTATGTGTTTGGTTTTATATCTAACTCTAGACAACAATCTTGCCCAAGTTGCCATGCTGTTTGTTTGTGTTTCCAACTAGGCAATGTAGTAAAGGTCTATTACCGGATTCATCAACTCACTGAGCATCTTAGTGTGTTAGCATTTGTTAAGTATCTTGTTTTGTGTTTATTTGTATGGCTGGCCATTGCTCTTGTTTGATATGAGGGCGATAGCAGTGTGAGATATACAGGCTATTTGCTATCTAGCGAACAGGAAGATACATACCTCAACCTCAGCATGGTGTACTGTGCTGGATGAGGCTAAATTGTGATCCTGGAGATGTGGCTTCCAGATTGGCTGCTCTTGTGATTGATGGCCCAGCATTTTATCCCTAGTGGGGCTCAATAAATATAAGGCAGATAAGAGGAAGATACACTAGATTTCATTTTATTATGACATATACTCCAAGTGCTTAGTGTTTCCATGATTCAATGTGAAGTACCTACATTAGAAATTTCTCAGGATAGGCATAGGTAGAATATTACTATATGCAGTATGAGACAGAGATGCTCAGAAGTCTTTGAGTTAGAGTCAAAGTCAAGTCTCTGAGCAAGAGTCCTAGTCAAGTCTCAAGTCTTTGAGCTAGAGTCCAAGTCAAGTCTCTCGTGGTTATTAAGAATGCTGTATCACCTGCTGCATTCAATCCAGGTTGTTAATAAAACTGCATGGCTATAAGGAATTCTGTAACTGTAACCTGTTTTTCATTTTCAGAGCACAAGCATGTAATGTGCAATGCAATTATTGACCACCACAAGTTTGGCAAGTAAAAAAACGCTCATTCATCTTTTCATAACAAACGACAGTCGGAGTAAACCTCGAGTCGGTTGTAGCTGAAGCAAGAAGCAAGCTAACATTAGATGGCCAATGCTGAGCTAAACATGTTTACTCACCACAGGTTACTAACCTATTTGCGTTCAGCGCTTCTTTGTTTGGGTCTTGTTTTATGAAGTTTTAAAGCCAAAGTTTATGATGAATGGCGGAGCAGCTGCTTCCTAAAAATAAACATTGTTCACGAGTCCCGCACCTGGAGTCCGAGTCGAGTCTGAAGTCTTTTGAGGACGAGTCTCAAGTCGAGTCTGAAGTCACTGTGTGTGCAACTTAAGTCGCACTCGAGTCCGAGTCTCTAACTCGAGTCCCCATCTCTGGTATGAGATAATAGAAGGTCAATTAGACTAGTTTGGGTACTGTATCAGAGTGTAAAGGGTGACTTTACCAAATATTGGGCAGCATGGCTAGTACCATAAGCGATACCTGGGATAATATATTTATTCATTTATTTTGTGATTTAGGTGATTTAGTTGTCTCTGTATTTTTTTATATCTGACCTATTTGAGTGAATTCCATGTTGGCTATACTGTATGTACTTTGGCTTTATCCTTGTGTGTTTGTCAGCATGACCTCAATGTTTTATAATGACTGTGGTCATAAAAACTTTATTGGGTTATAAATATACACAGTTCACATTAATGATACAGAGAGGAAGAAGGAGACAGTGGAAAGAGGGAGAGAAAGACGGAGAGGCAAAAAGAAAGCGACAGAAACTCTGGTCAAGTGAAGACAGCGCATTTAACTGCAATTTTCTTTCCATTTATGAGTCTAGCATGTTGCCTGTATGCAATGTGAGGTATTAATATCTAATAAACCTATGAACAAGAGTGATTTAGAGAGAATATAGAAAAGAAAAGTGATTTTACTCTTGATTTTTTCTCACTCTGGATCCATTTTCCATTCTTCTTACTAAAGTATTCTTACGAAACCAAGTTTTCTTGCATAATGCTTGAAGGCACACATATGCACCCATATAGAGCCACATAGAAACACCTACACACTGTCTAGGCATTCCACAATTATTTATTCTTCTTGTAGTACATTAAATAATTTACATGAGACACATTTTGAAAATGAAGACAGACTGTCTTCGGTGTGACTGACCCAATGTCCCATATTTATTAGAAGACTTGCTACCAGCAGAAAACCATCAATGGCTTTTTTTATACAGCATTACAATAGGTTCATGTCTCAGTCACCAGTTCAGTGTCATCAGTTATGCTGATACTGCTGTAAAAATATGGCTTGCGCTATTACCACAGTATTTTGCCTTATTACGATAACAGAGGGGTACCGCTTAAAGCTGTAGTATCCTGGTAGAATTTGATTAGCTCACTCTGACCATAGGCTCATTTCCTTTTAATAAACCTACACCATCATCCCCTCAAGTGGGCGTGAGATTATCCACATTTTATCACATAGTTTTAAAACCGACATTGCCTGGACGGCAAGAATAAAAGCCCAAACTATGCCTGAGATCTGAGGGCTAATGTTGTAGTTTATTTGATAGGCCAAGAGGATGAAGGAGGTCATTAAGTTTAACTGATCTTAAATATAGCGCATCAGACACTGGCCTTTGCTTTGACCCTGCCTTGCTGCAAATTGTGTGTACGTGTGTGGTGTGTGTGGTGTGTGTGTGTGTGTGTGTGTGTGTGTGTGTGTGTGTGTCTTTTGTTCTGACCCCGCTGCAATATGTAACGGCCTCCATTAGAAGCAGTAGAAGAGTCTTGTAATAGAGGTTAACTATGGGCATAAACACAGGCTCACCTAGATCAGGCCGATCCAGGAGACCCTTAATCAAGCACTGATGCTCCTCAGGTTAATATAAATGTAAAGGAAACAGCAACCCCATGCCTCATTCCCCCCCCCCAGTTTATGTAAGGATGCATTTAAATGTCCTTATCTCATTCTGAGCATGTGCACACGGCGAAGTACTGCCTCTGCAGAATCGGTATATGTATTTAGAATAAAAACACAATTATCAACAGATGGAAAGATTTTGTTTTTTCTCTCCCCTCCATAGACCTTCACCTGGACCCCCCATCTGTAAAGAGAGTGCCTTTTTGTGTTCTCTTATAATGGCTTTCATACCAACAACAAGTTCACCATTTCCCAATTCCACTGGGGAATTCAGAGCGTGGTCAGATTAGTCTACTCTTGTGTTTACTCCTTTCTACTGTTGGAAACACGAGAAGCAATGCCTCAGCTAAAATGACCCAGCTATGATTAATTGATACATGCATGTACAATTCGGGCCACTCTATGGATGTATGAGTATGTATATGTGTATGTATGCCTGTTTGTGTGTTCATCTTCTTAAAGTTATTTATGTAGACCTACGAATGTCTGGTATGATATGTCTGTTTTTTAATAGTACATCTGAATCATTTCAATTCATTTTTTATGGTTCTCCCAGGGGTCATACCATGGTAATGCTACAATAGTATACCAGATAAAAACCGTGTTCAGCTGATGTATGCAGCTCCCTCTGCGTTCTGTGGGAAGAAAAAATATTATACAGTGAGAGCGCAAAAGGATAAAGAGAACAAGGGAGTGAAAGTGACTGATAACAGCAAAGGAGAGAGAGGAGAAGAGATAGAAAGAATGAAAAAGATAGAGAGGTTGCTGCTCCTGTATCTTATCTGTATTCATTGCCAGTGTTTCCCAGCAGAAACAGTGTGTCCAGGACTATAAACAGACTATTATCCTAGTGTTTATCACAGCGCACATTACCGTTTGCCTCTGTCGGACTTACTGTAATGGAGTCGTTTGGTTTGATGGATGCCTCGGGCTTGGATTTCTATCTATTGCTCCCATTATACCTCTGTCTCCATCCCCTCACTGTAGAAATGTCTGTCTGCACATTCAGCATAGCCTGCAAGCATGGTGATTGAGGTTATGACCAATGTAAATGTACCATTTGGCACAGTGAATTGGAGATGTAGAGGGCAAGAGGAAATCGAGGGGAGGAGAGGAATCATCTAGTTTACATTTCCTCTTGTACAATATCCACAGTGAGAGGGGAGGTGCTTGGGAAACTTGCTTTATGTACTGTGAATAAATATATATGTGTGAAAATATAATGTGACTATGTTGCAGGTGTTTTGTTTGTTTGCATGTGGTGTTTGTTTTAGTGCCTGCTCACTGTATCGGAACATATTTGGTCTGGATTTCACATCTTCAGCAGGCGCTGTTAAATTTCATCCATCAGGGTTCACAGTAAACTGATTGTCCTTGCCTCTCTGGGCTGGATCTCACATTTGAGATAGGACAACATGCATACTATATGTGTGTGTGTGTGTGTGTGTGTGTTTGTGTGTGTAATGGGGAGCTGAGGTGTGGGGAGGTGATCCAGGACATCGTCTCATCGCAGTAAAAGGTTCCCTACAGTTCTTCTGCTATACGGTCACCTTCAGAAACATGAACACATCACAGCCTTATAAAATGTTACTGCCTGTGTGCACACATGTGAGCGGGACTTTGTGGCTGTCTCTTTGTGGCTGTCTCTTTGTGATTTTTTTTATTTTTTTATTTATTATACCGATAGCTTGACTTTTAACCTGGCCAGATGGGCGTAATCTCATCACCACAGCGGATGTTGGAATGGTGGGAAAGGAAGGAGGCAGAAGCAGTCAGCAGAGACTCAAGAAAAGTGGACTGTGGCATCCACACCTCCTCCGACTGTTCTCATTCCCTGTCTATTAGCTATATGTGGATAGATGGATGGAGAGGCAGCGATTAGCGCTGATATTATCCTGGAGAGCGGGGAGAAGAGAAACGAGCAGGGCAAGATAAGAGGTGTGGGGTGAGAAATGGGATGGGGTTGCTCTTGACAGAAACCTTCTCCATTTCTCGGACTTTATGCTCGAGTCTAGCGTGAAGATATCGCGCCTGTGCTGGCCTGTCATGGTCACGCTAAACACTCAGCTTCAGCCACATGTCCTTGGGGAGAATATGATAAAATCACACCTGAGATAAGTGTTACTGCAGCAGTTGACTTTTCCTGACTCACCCTACTCACATTTATGCACCTGTGTACACACACCACGAGGGGCAGATGCAGATAGTGTAAAAGCATTTAAGATGTGTGAGATGTACAGTATAACCTATTGTCTGTCACAACCTACTGTTATCCATGTAGCAAGTCTGGTCTGAGAATTAGCAATGAGACATGTAGGTCTACACACTTTTAATGCCTGAGCAGTGTAGGGTGGGGCAGAATGGCTCATTAATTTAAGGTCAACTATCACTCTCATCATTAACTAATCTCTCGCTCTCTCTTTCTCAACCCTAACCTCTCTGCCCCCTCCCCCTTCTCTCAAGTGTTCTCCAATTCACTTCATCACTATTCACCAGCTGTCCTCCTAGTCTCTAAGCAGGCCAGGGTTCACATTGTTTTAATTCAATTAAAATTGACATCAATCTGCATGTGACGAATGAAATTTACATCCCCTACAATTAATCTTGCCTGACCTACCCCACTCCACCCACACACGTACCCTCAGTCACTGGCTATTATCATTATGTAGGTCTATAGTGCTGGTGCCAGAGCAGCAGTGGTGAATTAAAATTAGAATTCTGTCTTTTGAAGCATTTTAAAGTGTAGGTAGCTGGAAATGCACATCTGGAAACTTTTGAGGCCAGTGAAGTGGTCTGCTTTGGATGAGATATTTAGCGGCTAAATATTTTTGAATAGCATTTAACACTATATATCATATCTATGTGGATCACACACAACTCTACATTTTATTATCTCCTGATAACAGGAGTACATTAGGCTGCTTGAAAGACATTAATCTCTGTATTAGATGAACTAGAAATTCTAGTGTTGGGTGCAAAGGCATAGAGGCAGCAGATATGTCCCTTACTACAACAGACCAAGTCAAAAAACTCAAAGTTATGATTGATGCCTGCATTTCTATTCACACCTCAGCTCGTCGCTAAAATAGCCTTCTGCCATGTCAGCAATATTTAAAAAATATATATTTCTATCCTAGTTCTTAAACACGTTTATTACAGAACTGCCTTTGAGGTCCTGCTCCTGGTTTACAAAGCTCTTAAATGTGTATTCTTTGGGGGAAATAAGCTTATTTCTTTCTTGTCAGAATGAGAAGTCCAAGTTATAACCCCCAGGAAATGGCCCCTTATAAAACCACAAATAGTTGTTTTCACTTTGGCTGTTGTAACGACTACACAAACAAGAGTAATATGTTACGTATTATGCTTTAGAGGTGCCGGTAAGCAGATCTTTGGAAAGAGCCAGGCTAGCTGTTTCCGCCAGTTTCCAGACCTTCTGCTAAGCTAAGCTAACTATCTCCTGACTCCAGTTTCATGTTTAACATATGGATATGATATTGGCATCAAGCTCCTCATCTAACTCTCAACAAGAAAGTGAATATGCGCGTTTCCTAAAATGTTGAACTATACCTTTAATGTGTGCACCCAGATTATGCAGTATATCTGACATGCTTCTGTTTTATCAACTAACAGATTTTGCAGATCACTGGATGGCCATCTTCAAATTCTCAGAATTAATTTAAAGCATATAGCAATTTAAACTTCTTTTGACATTGTGCTCGTGTTGAATTTGAACTTGAAATTTTGAAATAAATTGTTTAAATCCCATTAATTAATTAATTTCTTAAATCCTCTATAAAAGTCTTTGAATATGCCTTTAATTTGTCCAGATAGGAACCCAAAACCACTTAATGTTATTACAGCTATTTGTGTCTTTCTGTATTAAACAACAATCCTTCACAGAAATAGGTTATTGGGCTGTTCTTTCTCTAAAATCAAAGTAATTTGGTGAGAGCAGGTGAACAGACCAGAACTCAAGAGAATCAAATTATTTTGCCGCTTTAAATCTACAGAATCTACAGTATCACATATGACTGGCCTTCTTTTGAAAACATTTTCACGAGTGCTGCCTTTGTGTCTCTGCTGAACACTGCATGTTTACCTCTCAATAGTGCAGCAGTACATCCAATGTGCTGAATAGAAAAACAAAGCTTTGTTGTCATGTATTGTATTGTCATGTATCCTGACGTAAATGGCGCATGTTGTGGGTATTTTGCTTTCAATCCTCTATATCTGTAGAGGACAAATCTAGGCTTTCTTTCTTTGTGTCTTCCTCTCTCTCTCCTCCTCTGTATGCAACTTATTATTAACCATTTACCTTACCATGCATGTTCAAGCTGCTGCTGTAAATTTATCATTTTGCTTCCATTTTATGTTCATTTCCTGCTCTAAAACATGTGGTCCTTTTGAACTGGACACTGGGATGATGGCGCACTTGGAATTTGAACTATAAAGCTATGTTAGTGTTAATATAATTTTGAAGCACAGTAGCTGCAGTAACAATGGTGGGCTCCGTGTGTGGTTTAATTCCAACAACTTGCAGGGAAGTTTTGTGGGTGAGGTTTTGCTAATAGTAACTCCCCAAATATCCCTTTTAACGGGGGAAAAATTGAAGGTACCTCAGAAAGAGCAACAGAGGAGGGATCCCTCTCCCAGGATGGAAAGACATGCAATAGATGCCGTGTGTGCAGAATAGAATCACAACAGAAAAGTAAATAGTATATACAGTTGTGGTGACAAAATGTAAATTGTTAAACATAAGTAAAGAGGAGAACTGAGGAGCTTCAGGTGTCGCCCACTAAGTAGGATCTGAGCCACAACAGCTCCTCTCCACCATAAAATCCTGGAAAGAGGACAGGCCACACAAACACAGAAGAGGACAACAGCATTCACACAGCGATAAGAAACAAACAAACACACAGTGGAAGAGAGAGCTATGATAAGATGCAAACCAAGGAGAGAGGGGTAGAAAGGGAGAGGCTGAATCTCCTGGGGGATGAAGATCCAGATCAACGACTGGATGAGGCATAGACAACCAGGAGAGAGAGGTCCCAGGACGATGATCCAGCACAGAGAAGCAAGAGTGCAAGAGAAGAGAAGGCTGAGAAGGCTAGGGAGAGCGAGGGAGCGAGGGGTGGGGGCATGCACTGCTTTTAGGGCACATAAACAAAAACAGAAGAGGAGAAATACAGTCAATATCAAAAAGTTTGCAACATGTTAGTTGAATTCCTGTTGGCAGGATAAACATGGCCTATGAGTACTAATGGTAATAGATTCTTTCATAATAGTTTCACCTTGTTCAAAAATGAGTGCTTTTTATCTCATTCTCTACCTGCAACCTCCCTGTTATATGTTCACTAATAAAGCTACAATGCTATGTTGGCCATTTTGACACTGATCATGTTATGGCCTTTCTTACTCTGATCTCTCTGCTGTCCTTGTTCTCCATGCCAGCAGTCCAGTGGTAATTGGCCCTTTATATCCTGACTCACTTCTCCCTTCATACATCAGCCTTTCCTCTCCTCTTTTCCTCTCCTCCAACAGGCAGTTACCAGGTAACTTTGGGTTTTTAGTTGCTGTATCAACAGAATGAAATTTGCAGTTAGTTTTGTGTTATAATAAAAACGTCTCGGGTTACGTATGTAACCCTTGTTCCCCGAGAAGGGTAACGAGACACTGCGTCGGTGACGACACTATGGGAACGCCTCTGGGCGTGGCAGGGCTGAACTATGAATGAAACTACTCCAATCCTATTGGTTTTACTAGAACGGTAGTGTGTGACGGCGTAACCGGAGGGGGTATATAAGCACGCCGGCACATAGGACACATTAGGCCCTATCTATGAAGCAAGGCACTCCAGGCGGGGTGAGGTGTGGCGGACCGACGCAGTGTCTCGTTCCCCTTCTCGGGGAACAAGGGTTACATACGTAACCCGAGACGTTCCCCTTCGAGGGAACTCGAAATGCGTCAGTGACGACACTATGGGAACGAGATACCCACTTAGGCCGCGCCGAAACCCCACCTGCCCCCAGCGTGCAGAACCTGACGGCACGACTAGGAGGAGAGCGCACGGGTGCAGGGTGCAGAAGGAAGGTCCAGACTGTAAAACCGGATGAAAGTGTGAGGGGTGTGGCCCAGCCAGCCACATCACACAAATCCTGGAGTGACGCCCCTGCGAGGAGGGCCCTAGAAGCCGCCATGCCTCAAGTAGAGTGCGCCCTTACGGCCATAGGTGAAGGCAAACCGCGCACCTGATAGGCCAGGGAAATAGTCTGAACGATCCAGTTGCTGATGGTGTGTTTAGAAGCGGGGAGCCCAGCCTTGGGGGACCCGAAACACACCAGCAACTGGTCTGCTTTCCTCCACCGGGAAGACCTCAGAGTGTAAATACTCAGTGCTCTGACAGGGCAGAGCAGATGAAGACTCCCGTCCTCCGCCGTCACATGAGGTGGGGGATGAAACGCCTGCAGCACCATGGACCCTCCCAGTCTGGCCGGAACCTTAGGGACATAACCTGGACAAGGGTGCAGGATGGCCCTGACCCTCCCGGGGCAAACTCCAGGCATCGGGGAGACACCTCCTCAGAAAGGTGATAGCGAGGAGAAAGGTCATTTTAAGGGTCAGGTGCTTGGCCTCAGCTGACTCCAGGGGTTCAAAGGGGGCCTCAGCCAGCGCTTCGAGAACCACTGCCAGGTCCCAGGTGGGAACCCTGGAACGAGTCACGGGTCTCATCCTCCGGGCTCCATGGAGGAAGCGCACGACCAGCGGAAGCCTCCCCAAGGGCCCATCACTCCGAGGGGCGTGGAATGCTGCAATGGCAGCCACATATACTTTGAGCGTGGACGGGGAGAGGCCAGCGGAGAAACGGTGCTGGAGGAACTCCAGTATCACAATTACCGAGCAGGTAACTGGGTCCACCGCCCGTTCTCTGCACCAGGTGGTGAACACATTCCACTTTAGGCTGTACATCCTTCTCGTGGACGGAGCTCTGGAGCTGAGCAGCGTTTCGACTGCTCCTGTCGTCAGACCCGCCTCTAAGAACTGCGCCCCCTCAGGGGCCAGACCCATAGCTGCCACAGGGCGGGGTGCGGGTGAAAGATCTGGCCCTCCGCCTGGGACAGCAGGTCACTCCTCAGAGGGACCTGCCAGGGCGGGCCCTCGAGGAGCGATATTAAATCCGAGAACCACACTCGTGCCGGCCAAAACGGGGCTACTAGTAGTAGGCTGACGCCGTCCTCGCGGACTCGCTCCAGAACCCCCAGGAGCAGAGCGACTAGGGGAAACGCATACAGACGCAGCCTCGGCCACGTCTGTACCATGGCATCCAGCCCTAGCGGGGCTGGGGGTGATAGGGAGAACCACAGGGGACAGTGTGCCGTCTCTCGGGACGCAAACAAGTCCACGTCTATGGGGCCGAACTCTTCGCATAATAACTCCACCACCTCGGGGTGGAGTCTCCATTCCCCGGGCCTCAACCCCTGTCTCGACAGCAGGTCTGCTCCTTGATTCTGGGTCCCAGGGATGTACATCGCTCTGAGGGACAGCAGTCTCTCCTGGGACCA
>NC_060156.1:18158928-18323288 GCF_021292245.1 Micropterus dolomieu | reverse complement strand
GTGGGGGATGAAACGCCTGCAGCACCGTGGACCCTGCCAATCTGGCCGGAACCTTAGGGACATAACCTGGACAAGGGTGCAGGATGGCCCTGACCCTCACCGGGGCAAACTCCAGGCATCGGGGAGAAACCGAAAGTGCCTGGAGATCCCCCACCCTCCTCGGAGAGGTGATAGTGAGGAGAAAGGTCATCTTAAGGGTCAGGTGCTTGGCCTCAGCCGACTCCAGGGGTTTGAAGGGGGCCTCAGCCAGCGCTTCGAGAACCACTGCCAGGTCCCAGGTGGGAACCCTGGAACGAGTCACGAGTCTCATCCACCAGGCTCCACGGAGGAAGCACACGACCAGTGGAAGCCTCCCCAAGGGCCCATCACTCAGAGGGGCGTGGAATGCTGCAATGGCAGCCACATACACTTTGAGCGTGGACGGGGAGAGGCCAGCGGAGAAACGGTGCTGGAGGAACTCCAGTATCACAATTACTGAGCAGGTAACTGGGTCCACCGCCCGTTCTCTGCACCAGGTGGTGAACACATTCCACTTTAGGCCGTACATCCTTCTCGTGGACGGGGCTTTGTAGCTGAGCAGTGTCTCGACTGCTCCTGTCGTCAGGCCCGCCACTAGAAACTGCGCCCCCTCAGGGGCCAGACCCATAGCTGCCACAGGGCATGGTGCGGGTGAAAGATCCGGCCCTCTGCCTGGGCAAGCCAGGGCGGGCCCTCGAGGAGCGATATTGAACCCGAGAACCACACTCGTGCCGGCCAAAACGGGGCTACTTGTAGTAGACTGATGCCGTCCTGGCGGACCCGCTCCAGAACCCCCGGGAGCAGAGCGACTGGGGGAAATGCATACGCAGACGCTGCCTCGGCCACGTCTGCACCATGGCATCCAGCCCTAGCGGGGCTGGGGGCGAGAAGAAGAACCACAGGGGACAGTGCGCCGTGTCTCGGGAAACAAACAAGTCCACGTCTATGGGGCCGAACTCTTCGCATAATAACTCCACCACCTCGGGGTGGAGTCTCCATTCCCCGGGCCTCAGCCCCTGTTTCTCGACAGCAGGTCTGCTCCTTGATTCTGGGTCCCAGGGATGTACATCGCTCTGAGGGACAGCAGTCTCTGCTGGGACCACAGGAGGATCTGATGTGCCAGTTTGCATAATGGGTGCAAGCGCAGACCCCCCTGGTGATTCAAATAGGCCACCACTGCCGTATTGTTGGTTCTGACAAGGATGTGGCGACTGCGGAGGGCGGGCAAAAAACACCCGTTCGTAACCCGTATCAGACGGAGGGGATTTCCTCTCGGGGAGAATCCCTTGGATTTTAGCCACCACTGCAAGGCTCTCACGTGCAGTAGCCCGGAAGTTATTATACTGGACGCTGCTTCCAGGAAACCCAACACCCTCTGAAAGTGTTTTACAGTGATGCCGCGGCCTAACTGCACTCCGGTCACTGTGGACAAAATGAACTCGATGCGTGCGGGAGACAGGTGGGCCCGCATCGTCCCACACCACCCCTAGGAACGTAGTCCGTTGGGTGGGTGTCAGTACGCTCTTCTTCGCGTTGAGCCGCAGCCCCAAACGCTGAAGGTGGGCGAGGACGACATCTCGATGCCGAACCGCTAACTCTCGAGACTGGGCCAGGACGAGCCAGTCGTCGATGTAGTTCAGTATGCGGATGCCCTCGAGCCTCAATGGAGCCAGAGCTGCATCCATGCATTTGGTGAACGTGCGGGGAGATAGTGCTAGGCTGAACGGAAGAACCCGATACTGGTAAGCCGTGCCCCCGAAGACGAACCTCAGGAACTTCCTGTGAGAGGGACGGATGGAGATGTGGAAATAAGCGTCTTGCAGATCTATTGTGACAAACCAATCCTCGGATTGGATGTGACTGATGATGGCGGGGATGGTAAGCATCCTGAACCTGAATCTCCTCCGTCCTTCTTGGGAACCAGGAACCTACCGACCTGTAGAAGCCGGCTTCTCTGACCAGCGGGGAAATGAGTTCTATGGCCCCTTTCTTTAGCAGAGAGCGGACTTCCTGTCCCAACACCTGGCTCTGTTCTGCGTGTACTGCAGTCCCGACCATCCCGCAGAATCTGGGGGGGCGAATCCGGAACTGCAGCCTGTAGCCATCTACTACTGTGCGCAGGACCCACGGGGAAATTTTCCCCTCGGGGCTGGTGGCCGGTGTCCCGCGGGAATCCCCAGTGGCGCCCTGAAGCGGAGGACCGCCAGGGAAAGCTCGCCAGTGAACCACGGTTTGTGAGCCCAGTCGTGTTCCGGCTGCCGCCCCTCGGGGTGGACAGATCGGTGAGGGCCTGCCAGTGGCTAGCGCGTCCCGAGCGCTGAAGCGGTGGGAGAAACAACGCCTGTTGCCGGAGCCACCATGAGAGAGGGGACCTCAGTCGGCCTCTCTCAGTGGAAGGGGGGCAGGGAGGGGGAGGAGGCGGGGGGTGGTGGAAGCCTCAGGACCTCTTCCCCCGGGCCCGCCGAGACTGAATGACGGTCCTCAGATCCGTCTTCCCGGGGGGCTGTGGGCGAGAGCGCCGTCTTGCGTCCCAGGTTGGTTGAGGGGGATCCCATGACGCTCTGCTTCTGGCTGCGGCGGTAGGTGCTGGACGAAGGCTGCGTCCGCCTTTCCTGAGCCGTCACGGTCCTGGAGTCTGACCAGCGGGGGAGATATCGCTCAAACGCCTCTCCCTGAGTTTTGGCATGCTGGAACCTGTTGACGACAGCATCCACTGCTTCGCCAAACAGGCCAGTAGGCGAGAGGGGCGCATCCAGGAGAAAAGTCCTCTCCTTCCCCTGGATGCCCGAGAGGTTGAGCCACAGATGGCGCTCCGTAGCCATGGATTGGCCGATGGAACGGGCCGTTTCCTTGGTCACACGGAGAGCTAAGTCCGTCGTTCTACGGAGCTCAGTCAGGTCCTCCTCAGAGGGACCTCCCCCTACGTCACAGTCCCGAAGGAGATCAGCCTGGTATGCCTGCAAGACGGCCATCGTGTGCAGGCTGGCACCAGCTCGACCCGCTGCCATGTAGGCCTTGCCCACCAAATCGGACGTCATCCGACACGGCTTGGTGGGGAGTGCCGGCATCCGGAGGGATGAGGCGAGGTTGGGAGAGAGGTAGCTAGCCAGCACCTCCTCCACTCGTGGCATCGCTCCGTAGCCGTGCTGTCTGATCTCCGTCACGTTGCTGTAGTCCAGCCGGGGGGACGTAGACAGCCATGCAGAGAAGGGTTTGTTCCACGATTTTTTTTTTTAAATGGTAGGGGCCGACGCGGGGGTGGTGCTCGGTGTTGCAGAAACCGCTCATCTAGTTTGCTGCCAACCGATGGCTGCTGCACCACCTGTGGCCAATCAATGTGCAGCTTGGCCACAGCCCGCGTCACCACATCTAACAACTCCTCGTATCCTGGTGAGGGCTGATGTCGTTCCGTTTCCCCGAAGTCATTCTCCATGCTAAGCACATCTAGCTCCTCAGAGCCAGATCGTGCAAGCCTCTCCGGACTCACCCCTCGAGTGGGAGAAACCGAGAAACGGGCTCCCGATCAGGGATGAGGATTCCGTGGACCAGGACCGGAAAAAGGCCTCAGCCGTTCCGGCACCCTCGGCGATCTCGCGTTGCGATCCCCAGGATCGGAGTCGCCGCGACGCCTCAGCGACTGCGGGGCCTGTGCCACGGGGGGAGTGCATCCGACCATCCTCTAGAAAAAGAGCAGGTCAAGACCTCAGCACCCTCAGGGGCAGGGCCTTGCAATGGCGTGCGACATCCCCAGGCATGAGACGCACATCCCATGGGTATCACCTTCCGTGATGAAATGCTCACATGGAAAGACACACTGTCGGAATCGCTTCGACATGATCTGCTTCGTCTCGACTTCAGGTAGGATGATGTAGCTTCCAAACATAGCCAGAGTGCCTGCTGAATCGAAAGAAGCTAATGTGTCCTATGTGCCGGTGTGCTTATATACCCCCTCCGGTTACGCCGTCACACACTACCGTTCTAGTAACACCAATAGGATTGGAGTAGTTTCATTCATAGTTCAGCCCTGCCACGCCCAGAGGCGTTCCCATAGTGTCGTCACCGACGCAGTTCGAGTTCCCTCGAAGGGGAACCATGGCATCTGCAATGTGGTTCTCATGACAGGATATGAAAGGCTGAAGGTCAATTAGGGGGACCTTAATAATCCACAGAGCAATTGTGGACACACTATTCAGCAAGCCACGAAGAGTCAAAATGAATGAAGGGTTGTAGTAGTATAGTAGGTATGTATGAGCATTTGTGTGCCTATTTGCATACAATTTTAGACGTGTTCAAGTGTAAGTATGCACCTAGAGTTTGTAAATGTGGTATGTTATGCAGAGTGTTTTCTGAAAGGAGTTGGAGAGTGTTTTTCCTGTTTCCTGTAACATAGCATAAACCCAACTAAACCACGTGACTATACATGAGGTAACGACAATTGATAATTATGACGAGTGTCAAACAACAATATTGCCAAAGCTTAAAATATAATACAATTCATTTTATACAGGTCAATAAATAAAAATAAATAAAACTGTAAACGTGGGTGTTAAAATAAAATAAAACAGTGTGTGTGTTTGTGTGAGTGTGTGTGTGTGTGTGTGTGTGTGTGTGTGTGTGTGTGTGTGTGTGTGTGCCATAGGTCAGTAGTATGTAGAAGTAACTTTATGTTTAGGATCAATAAAGAAACAACACTTTATTAATAAACAAAAACAAATAATCAGTATCAAATGAAAATAAAAATCAAGTATCAAATGTAAAATAAAATTAAAAAAAATAAAACAAATAAACCCACCATGTCTCTTACTCACACTTTTTCCTCGTGTCTCTGTTTCTCTGTATGCCCTTACGTGTAGCTGTTTTTCTTGCTGGAGTTGTGCATATTCAAAGGTTGATGCAACCTCTGCCCTTTTCTTGTCACTCAATATTCTAAATCATACATATAGTGTGCAGTCAAAGCCTGTCAGCCCCGGGGTGGAGACACAAAGAGATCTCTGTAAGACTGTCTGATGTAGAAGAGTAAGTGTCGCCATGTCTGTGTATACACACTACTGTCCTGTGAATGCATGTATGCATGTTTGTGTGCACACATAGGTGTATTTGCTATCCTGCCCACTCTCTTTGAGATGCACTGAATGGTATACAGTGTGTATGTCCTACATCATAGTTATTTTGGACCCAGTAGTGATGCCTCAGAGAATGTCAAAATGAGGGGTTTTTTTCAGTTCCTTCCAGTGAGTCTGTGACTAAACGCCTTAACTGTCATTACCATTTTGTGTTGCCACCACTTTCCCTGGTACACAGTGGAAATTATGTCTTTACAGCAGTAAAGCAGTACAGCATTGCTGCCTGCCTTGCTCTCTCATCTCTACTCCTCTGGCATCACAGTTAGAGAGGCTGTCCAGGAAGCCAGTGCCAGCATCCACAGTTAGCTTTCAGTGTGTGTGTGTGTGTGTGTGTGTGTGTGTGTGTGTGTGTGTGTGTGTGTGTGTGTGTGTGTGTTGCCTGCTTGGCTCTATTGCCGCATATAGGTATAGGTGTATGGGGCCAGTTGCCACTTAGTCTAAGTCTTATCTTCTTCTCAGCTTCTCTCAACTAAAGACGAGCTGGTTTCTTTAAGTAGGTGGTGCACCAAAAAAATGGATGAGATGATGCTAATATGTGCCAGCAGCACCCATATAGGTGTTTTCTTTGCTATAGCAGTGATGACAAGGAGCCAAGCTACAGGTGGCCAGCAGATATGTGGGCTGATGGTGTGGGTGAGATCATGTTGCTCAGTGTCTCTGATTGCCACATTCACCTTACTGAGATTACACCCTCACATTTCAGTCTGGCTAGTCACATAAATAGATAAACAATAGGAAATGTCCTTTGTGACTCATTAGTTGTCTACATGACCACCTCTGCTCCTTGACGTGTCTAGCTCAAGATCAGATTTCTACTGTACCCTAATCATATGTGTGAGGAACAAAGAGAAAGGTGCAAAATGTGCTTGGCTGGAAGAGGTTGAGTCAGCCTTTATTAGTGACTTGCCAGTTTGCTACAGAATGATGTGGGTGTCCAGCCTGTTCTCATGCTCAGGCATCATATAATAATAATAATAATCTTTATTTGTAGAGTACTTTTCAAAAACAAGTTACAAAGTGCTTTAACAAGTGTAAAGACAATAATACCCCAAAAACAATAATACAAAAACAATACAAGATAAAAGCAAGAAAACATTGAAAAGACTAAAATACATGTTTAAGATAAATATAAAATAACTAAAATAGAATAAAATAAAAGGGATAAAATAAAGTCAAATAAGATCGGGAAAGGCTCTCCTATAAAAGTATGTTTTAAGAAGGGACTTAAAAGAGTTCACTGACTCAGCCGACCTGATTTCCTCGGGCAGGCTGTTCCAGAGCCTCGGGGCCCTGACAGCAAACGCTCTGTCCCCTTTAGTTTTCAGTCGAGACTCTGGAACAGACAACAGACCTCTGCCCCAGGATCTCAAGGTACGTGCTGGTGTGTATGGGACTAAAAGGTCAGAAATATAACAAGGCGAGAGGCCATGAAGAGCTTTAAAGTCAATTCTAAAACATACTGGGAGCCAGTGTAATGAAGCTAAAATAGGGGTAATGTGGTCATATTTCTTTGTTCTGGTTAAAAACCTGGCAGCTGAGTTCTGGACGCAAAACGTCAATTCTGCGAATATAGGAGACATCCCCAGGTTCATTTGTTTGAGACACATCCAGGCCTTGTGTATATGGCGCCCTGGGGTGACCGGAAACGCTAGTTGCGCTTCCAGTCGCTAAATAGCTAGCTTGCTAGTGAAGTTTGTGTTTAAGGCGTTGACAGTCCCCCGAGGCAACTTACCCTAACCATAACCGTCACAGAAGTTTGTGCCTAAACCCAAGTCAGTAAATATATGCATGTCGACTGGCTAACCCTACAGCT
Organism: Micropterus dolomieu; assembly: GCF_021292245.1. Lineage (NCBI taxonomy): Eukaryota > Metazoa > Chordata > Actinopteri > Centrarchiformes > Centrarchidae > Micropterus > Micropterus dolomieu. The sequence continues at coordinate 18,316,334 of NC_060156.1, read as the reverse complement.
GTGCATATCAGCCTCACAGACGATGTGCTAGGAGGTAGGGTTAGCCCCTTTGTGCAACGCAATAGCAAACTGCAGTGTATCATACACACGCAAAAACGATGTTTTGCATTCAATAGCCACGGTTTTGTCAAAGTGTGTCTATATGACGCCTGAGATGAGAACGGGTTGGGGTGACAGGAGTGTCAAACTAGTTTTCCTCCTCCTGTATATGCTCACCTATTTCTCCTCTCACTCGGCTTTGGTCTCCCTCATTCTGCTCTCCTCCACCTGTCTCCTGTCTCCCGTTTTCTCTCCTAACATCTTTTGTTGCCGCTCAAAAAAAATATGAAGTAGAGACAGGTAATTACCGTGGGCGAAGGCTCTGTTCTCTCTTTTTCTTTATATTCTCTCCCACAATCCCCTTACCTTTCTCGCTCTCACCATATTACTCTCTCTACAGCTGTAGTTATTTTTAAATCCTCTTTAATTACCAATTTTAAAGAGAATAGAGAAACTACCAGGTATTGTAATTTCTCTTAGAATTCTAGACAATGGTGTAGACTAATTGTATCTCTCCTCTATGCCTACATGTTGGGTCCTAGTATAGACCCAACCCTCACAGTGTGAGGGTTTGGTCTATTCCTGCAGTTGTTGTTTAGCAGTGCACTGGAGCAGGCTTTATGCTGATTAACTGCATCACATCTGATGGATTCCCAGCAACCTCTCAACCCTTCAATATAGCTCTGGGAGCCTTTCAGGGGGAAACACTTCCCTTTTTAATTAGGAGAGAATAGGAAATCTATTAGTGAATGCAGAGAAGGTTCAGCGTTGAATGAGGTATTGCAGAGTTCGGTTAGTGTTGAACTAACAGTCATCTTCTCTGCCATTACTGCATTCATAAGTAAACATCTCTGTCTACCAGAAGAAAAAAGAAAGTTGATAAAGGGTACTAAAACTTCTGGCCACCAATGGGCCTTTTTTCACAGCAGACATTTTGACTTGTAATAGTAGGAGAAGCACCATGTTACTTATAACACTAGCGATGGGTCCATTCAAGGTAAGTGTCTCGCTAAGCAGTGACAGTGAGCCAGAATGCACAATACCAGGACCCTGAAACTGAGGCAGCTAAATGGGATTCACCCAACATTAATTTTGCCATTGTCAAAATGTCTTCTATAGGCCTTGAAAAAGCACTGCACTTCACCTGATAAAGTTGTCGTCGTTTTGTTACTCGACATTGACTTACTGCTGTGAGTTTGTCTTTTCAGCATTCCCAAATTGAATGAATGCCAAATGTCCTTAATTACAGGTTCACTCAGATAGAACTGTAAAACCATGATTTGTAGTTTGACAGTCCTGGATCAGGGTGACCCTCCAGAAGGGTAACAATTTTCTGTATTTTCCTGACTGTTAAAAAAACAACACCAACAGTGCATTTCCACATTGTGGCACAAGATTAAATGAACATGGGCACTGTAGATTATTCGGAGTAAATTCGGAGTATGCTATACAGTGTCATAGCATAGTAAATACTCAGTGGCGGCAGAAAAGAGTCCCCAACCTATGCACTATTTATTGTTGTCTAAAGATTATCCAGTGGCCACCTGTGTTCTAAGAATAAAACATAGCCTCTTTTAAAAATTATATTTTGGACACATGTTTAAAGATTTATTTATTTTGCAGAAACAAATGGGCTTGGGGCTGAGTGCTACAGACAAGATAGAGAAGTCAGACAGTATTGAAAAAGAGTAACGCATCGTTGGTTTGGGGATTTTTGTGGGATTTGTTGACAATAACAAAAACATAGAAAACAACAGCCTTTTCCTTTAATGGAAGTGTGGCGTTCCTACTGCACACAAAGACCTACAAACACTGTCATGTAATAAGAAAGCACTACAGACACATTCCTATATCCTAATACCCCCTCTGGTGCCCATGCAGAGTATTCTACAGTGTATGTTGTATAAGGCTCTATGATTTTGATAAATAAAAGAGCAGATCTTCTTCATAATCATGTTATATTTATGTTGAAGCACAAACAGAGCAGAGGGAGAAATCTTCAGTGCCCCAGCACTGCCCCTGGCCCAGCCACTCACTGCCTGCAAAGACATAACCCAGCTTCAGTGTTTGTTACTTTCACAGTAAAAAAAAAATCTGTTTAATTTTTAATGTAGCGGCCAAACCTTTACTGGGAAATGTTTGTTGAATGATTAATTCAAAGAGTCTTGCTTGTAGAGAGGAATATTTGTTTAACAATCAGTTGTGGTTCATGTGAGGATGGCCTTATTACTGAAAATACACAGTGTTTTTCTTAACTTGATTGAATGGTTCTTAATGCAGAATGTGTATTTTTTTTACTACATAGTGACTCATTGAATTGAGGAAGCAGATGCAGACCGGCTCTCTCTTAGTGTCTCCCTAAATGCTTTGCTTTGCGATTCTCCACACTCTTACACACGCCTTTTTCTCGTGGCATCTGGGAGGTCTCACTGGGATAACATGTTACATAATTAGCACCAAATTAACACTCAATTAGGCAACCCGTGTTGAGAGGGTGGGGACAGACTGTCTTCAGAAGCTTTAGATTTCACATCTGAGCCTCAAACACCACCTGGCCTACTGAGAACATACTGTATATCACTTGCATATAAACTTCTTCATTCCTTCGTGTTCATGTTGACAATATCCTGATAATTTAAGCTGAGTGTGTGCTTGGCTGCAATGTTCAGGAATCCTCAAAGGAAGGAATGATCAGGGTTGATGTTTTCCAATAAGATGTACTTTATGTTGTTTCAGCAAAAAGCTTTGATTTATAAATTGAGCCACTACAAAGCTGGGTAGTTTGTGATACTGCTTCTCTTGAGAGTAAAGTGATAAAGAAAAAGTGATAAAGTTTGGATAAAGTTCAACTTGAGTGTACTTTTGCTGAGATTCTTCTGTGTTATTAGGCCAAATATGAAGAAATAAGACAGTTTTCATATGAAAGCCACCAAGTTGTGTTTGAATATCAACTCTCACCCATCTCTTTCTCTCTCCTCACTTCTCTAACTTCCTCTGTCTTGTCTGCTCCCTCTTTCTTTTGCACACATGCTTGCACACTCCAGCACACACACATTCACACCTCTGTTGGGGTGGGGTTCTTTATTTCATTAACAGCCGCTTGTACGCCAAAATTCATTATGCCAGCCTTCTGTTCTCGCGCACCCAAGCATGCCAGCTAACTTGCGGAACAAATTTCTCTCTCCCCCCTTCACCCTTCCTCCCTCACTCTCCTCCCCCACTCCTGCTAATAAGTATGTTTAGGATGTGATTCACCTGCATCAAAGGCTCCCTGGGAAGAGGCCCGCTTTGTATCGCTGGTCCATGATTAGTCATTACTGTCAAACCCTCAGTGTTTGCCTCTGCTGCGATGCTTTGAAGCCAAAAGGTAGTTGTATCCGAAATGCAAATAATGCGGATATCGCTACATTCTGTCATGTACCTTAGCTGTTAGAGAATGTGATGGTACAGTGCTGATGGTGCTTCTTTGTGAAACATAACTCTATGGAGTGATTGCATAGTATTTGTTGTTTTAGGATAGAACTGTGGGACCTCATACAGTAGGTCATTATTAATGAAGTGCATCATGTTTGCTGTGGAGCAGATGCTTTGTTGAATTAAAGGTAGGAAATAGTTGGTTTTGTTTTGTCTATGTTAATACAATCCATACATTAAAAACATATTGTTCAGTGTGCACGCTCCTCTTGTCCATACAGAATGTGAAGTGATCCTTCAACTATATAGATTTTGCCATTTGAAATACATAAAATGCTTCCTTTGTTCCATCTGAATCTCAAGTGAATAGCGACCTCCAGAGAGACTGCCCTAAAGGACTGCCCACTGTACTCTTTTCTACATTTGCCAATGCCACCCACCCTGTTGCCATGGAAATTGATATGATGGCACCTTGGGTTTGGCTGTGTTGTGACAAGTTATTCCGGGTGGAATAAAAAGAGGCTTTGTCTTGAAACAAAGCGGTGGCTTAGGAGGGCTTTCCAGCCCTTTGGGACTTGCCTTATTTATGAGACAGGAGTGAACACATTGCCTTAGAATAAACATGACTGCCACTCAGACCACAGTGCTTTTTCTTTCAACATGTTTGGGTGGAGGACTATATATCAGTATATTTCTTTTAGTCCATTTGTGTGTTTTTTCACATACAACATCCCAGACATTCTGTAGTTAACTAGACTGAACTAAATGTTAGAGGAATGACACATCATTACATTTTTGGGTTTTCAGAATTAAAGTGATGGGGCCAAAGAAGACGTTACCATCACAGTAAAAGGCAAAACAAGGTGACACATACTACTTGGCCATATACATAGCTCTTCATACACACTTGGCTTCTCTTCTCTTTGCTTCTCTTCTTTCTACTTGCCATCCCATCCTGTGCTTCTATTCCTGATGTTACACTTTGCCTCTTTTACAAATATATTGCTTTACTTTTTTGTTTCTGGTCTGCGCAGCAACACTGGTATGCATGTTTCTATGTATACTGTGTGTATGCGAGCGGGTTTTAGAAGGTTGTAATTGCTGGTTGATTTGTGGTCAGACAGGGTCAGACATCCCGCAGGGAATATGTCAGGCTTTTAAAGGCAGAGAAAGAGAGCCTGGCCCTGCACCCGTTTAACCTAGACCACCTCCAGGGATTTCAAAGCACTCAATCAGCTCCTCTACTTTTATTAGCTTAGGATTCAATGTAAAATACTGGCAGTGTGGCTGTTAGTCTAGTCCAGTGCATGTATGCACCTGTGAATACATACAGTATGTGTTATTTGCGTAAATCTATTAAATACTGTAGACAGTGGTTTTAAGGCATAATATTTAACATTTCTGCTTTTAAGTGTGTAAAAGCAACTAAACCTGTTTTATATTTTATTGGGTCATGTACTGACATTATCCCAAGTGTTTCCAACAGTGTTCAAACCCAGAGAAATCTGTAATTGTATTCAAGCTTACAGTGCATTTCTTTTGGTTGCCTGTCAATGGCGTCATATCCCTTTTACCCCCTCTAGTTGCTAAATTTTCTGGGTAAACATGGGAAATGATACATCAGCAGGTGAGGAAGGAAGTCAGTAAACTAGCTAGTTAGCCACTCTATTGTTTACAATTTTTTGTATTACTCACTCTGTATGGAGCCCAATTATTTATTGCTGTGTGCTGCGGGTTCTGTGGCCGAAGCTGTCCACATAAGACTTTATGAAATTACCTCGCCTGTGAGCTCTGCCAGATAGATTTTCATCAGCAATGGTGGTTATGAAGACAACATCTCAAATGATCCCATGCTAATTCACAACATCATCGAAGTCTGTCTTTTGTTATTGTTTTGATTGCAGAAGAAATTACATACTGTGCGTTTAAACCATGAAATAAGTGAACGTAGTCATCGTGACATGATCTGTTGGTTGGTGGACTGCCATTTTGAAGCCTCAAGTTTGGCATTTTAGTCACCGTATTGGTTTTTTGCACGTGACCATATTTGGATGAGACTGTGGAGCTAGCTAGCTTGGTTAGCAAGGTACATTTGTAATTTACATTAACTGTGATTTTAACCAGGATGCTAATTTAGGCTACTGAAAAACAGGCTTAAAACAAACTGTACTTACCAAAGAAAATGAACAGCCAACACCTAGTAAGCTTTTTCAGTGGTGCGGGTTAAATTTACACAGTGCAGTGCAAAGGAGTCACTCTAGTCTAAATGGGAACAAAATTTACTAAATGAACGTCGTGCTGTATTGATGAAGACTTGAAACTAGTGACTGAGAACATAAACTCGTTGGGAAAGTGTTTACTGAGGTAATAAATCAAGTGAGAAGGAGGATCAATTTTGCCATTATTTCTCATGGAACTGAACTTCTTTTTGCAACCAGTGGAGTCACCCCCTGCTGGCTGTTGGAAAGAATGAACCCTGGCACCTATTTCCAGGAAAAACGCCTAAAATAACATACCCAAAATAAATCAGTAATAACTCCTCAACCATTAGGCCTAGATACATAATTCTCTTCTCCTTTGAAAGGTCAGAAGCTAAGGAACATAAATCCATTGTACATTAACATATTTATTTTACCATTACAGACTACATGGAGATGAAATACAGAAAAAATATGATATTTTCATCCTTGCCTGGAAAAAAAGCTATATTTTAATGCAATAAACCATCAAAACCATCGTAAGGTAGATTATAATGCACTTGAATATCTTCTAATACACCTGGAATACAACTGTAACTGTAAATTTGATGAAAAGAAACTAATATACACCAGTTATTACACAATCTTTCAAAAATATGCCAGGCTAATGTCCATGTTTTGGCCATATTTACTGTTTAAATGTTCACTTTTATTGGGAGTTATCTTCAAAACATTATTTCTCTCCATTCAACCACATTCCAAATAACATAAAGCTTCCAAAACATTGAAATATTGATAAAAACAATATTTCTGTGACCAAAAGCACTCCCATGCTTTACAGGCCATAGCTTGAGAACAGAACATCCTACAGGGCTGCAGTGGGCTCTTTTTGTTCGTCTCGACGAGACGAATCCGTACATATCCTGGATGTCTGTGTAGCTCCTACGGGTCGCCAGCAGAGGCCGATAAAGACTGCCTCTGCCAAAGCAAACTCTTCTTCTGTACTTCAATCTGACGACAGAAATGAAACTTAGAGCTAAGGCGACCTCACCACCCCACCAGATGGTCTCTGTTGACACAAAGGGCCGCTGTTTTTTGGACAGAAAACAGCTAGAACAGCGAAAATCGATTACGTCCCCTGTATCGGGTCAGTCCGTTTCCAGGTGGTTAAGGGACTTCCCCATTAGCTTCACATTTCAAACCCGGAGGTTCCAGCTTGGTTTAAAAGGAGAAGTGCAGCAAAGAAACCGGGGAGGAGCTATAAGGGTATGGTGTAAGGCTGAATTAAATTGGGATTCTGGTATTTAAAGTCATTTCCTTACAATGTTGATTACCCACATAGTTCGCCAAATATTTTTTGACAAATAGCTTAATTATGTGATCAAAGTTGCAAAAGTTGCTTAATTGTTAAAACGGGGTGGTGACTATATTAATTCCATAAGTCATATGTCATTCTCCAAGCTTGCACAGGCGCACTGTCATGCCTCGTTAAAAACTGTCACGCTGTCACGCCTCGTTAAGTCAGAGCATCAAACCGATAACATCGTTGTGAGCTAGCTAACCAATTTATCATGTAATTAACTTAGAACTTACAGTAGGTATGTCTGTCTGTGTCTGATTGTTGGTTTTTCTTTCTAGTTTAGTTTGCAAAGTTGTGATGACGCATGGATAAGCCGCCTGTCTTTGATGTGAGAGACTCGGGTTCAATCCCCCACTGTGACACAGCCACCATTGTTGTAGCCACCAGAGTAAGACATTTAACCCCTAGTCGCTCCAGAGGTGTGCTTGTAAGTTGCTTTTGATAAAAGCGTCAGCTAAATGAATAAATGTAAGTTAACTAAGGTGTAGTTAGCTAGCATAGTTATTGCAGAAAGTTAGCTAAAAGAGGGTCTTCATTTTATTTTTGAGTTTACTCCTCTTGGTTTAGTGTGTTCATTTTCATTATGGCATCTGTGCGTTCGGTGTTGGAGGACAGATGACAGAATATGCGTCGCACTTTCACCTGCCACCGTCTTATATACAGTTTGCAACATGCATTTCACTGACGGCCGTTTTACCAATGCATCGGCGGAGGCAATGGTATCAAAAGTCTTTACATACAGTTCAACAGAGTAATAGACCCCCCGCCCCGCGGTAAAGTAAGCGCACCATAAAATGTAGTGGGAGTTATCGTGTGCAGTGCGTGACAGGACCATCGATTGTATGATTGATAACAGACACATTAGTTTCTATCATGGGTAATAGCTACTCCTGCCAGACAGTAAACTTTACAGTGTAGTGATGTTAACACAGCATATCGTTAGTGAACACTCCAGCCGGTCAGTTTTTGGTTGTCATGGTAATTGATTATGTCTGACTATTAACCACACCCCCATTCTCTGTTTGAGAAAGAACATTAACCAAAAACGGCAGTTAAAACTGGCTGGAGGGGGGCTAAATTCTCACCAAAATTTACTACATTTTCTAGGGACAAATGCCTGCAGGAACCAAGGCTTTATTAGCGTGTATTCACCCACTGAAGCCACATGCACTGAAACAAAGTCAATAACTTCTCCAAACCTCATTAACTCTAACATGCCACTATCATAGCCAAATATTGTCATTACAGTACATAAGTACATGTTGAAATGGATCAACTTTTCATTGCAGTGGTGGCTTCTAATTATTTTTCATGTTAAAATGGCAGCTTACCTTTCAGCTGTGTGGCAAAATATTTTTTAGAATAAATGAACACAACCTGTGAATGCAAACATGCAGTGACTTGCAGTGACCTAATCCATCAGTGGGAATTTTACAGAAGCATTCAATAGAGCATGGAGTGTGTCAGTGCCAAATCCCTACCGCCTGCCGGATCCATTCTGCACATGCGCAAAAGTGGTCAGTCAAAGAAGAAATCTGCCAATTCAAAATGATCCAACTAAATCTTTCAAATCAAGATAACAAAATGTTTTTTTAATAACTGGAGATTAAACTGTTCCCTATGATGTAATAGGAATATACTTAAGATATGAAAAACACAGAGGAGGCTAACCCCAGCTGTCAGTGCATCGGCCGTTTTAGGTTTAGGCACACACCCCTGTGATGGTTAGGGTAAGGGTAAGGGGCTTTGGGAAGCTGTCAATGCCTTTTATACTAACATAGCTAGCTACCTACGAGTGCTACCAGTCTATACAGGGCGTCTCATACAGACACGCCCGGTGGCGTCTAATACGCACGCTGTTACCTTTTGCATCAAATACTATGATCAAACAATGCTTTGACAGCCTTTCTGAAAGCGTCAGTATTTGACGCCCTGAGATGAGAACAGACAACAACACACGAGTAATTATGAACAGACACATTTGTGGTAACCTTCTTTGACAGACAGGACCACTTTTGCGCATGTGTATTGAGTGCATTACTACCAATTTAAGTCGAAGAACAATAATCTTGTGCCTCAATCAAACTGAGAATGTTTTTAAAATCAAATTTCATTTATAGCAAGATTTTAAATCACAGGAAATATTGAACCCTAGTATGGGGGAATATGGGGATACATTTAATATCCATTCCCTTGCTCGGCTGTTTTTGTTTGACTTTATATGGAAAAATTAAATATTTTAGTTATCCAAACACAACACCAAGAGAACACGGCTTTGACAATCAGCTCATCGGCTTGCTGCTAAGTGGCCCCTCCTATTGCTGGTTCAACAACCATGGTGTCATAATGAGAAATTAGGAGTCAGTGACACGAAGGACGTGCAGGAGGAAGTGATAGATTCAGCCCAGATGGTCACCAGCGCAGGCAGGACAGCAGGAGCTCTGTTAACACTTTTCAACACTACTGCCAACAGGCACACAGCAAAAAACTGTTATAATACTAACAATAAGCCCCATCACTTCTCACCGGGTGGTATTTATTTTGCCATGTGTCTCCTTATAATGCCATCAATGACAGAGATTCATTAATAATTAATTCTACATGTCTTTGGAAGATTTGTGCTAACGGGGGAATCGCAATCTGAACCTTTTGGCAGATGCTGTGGCAATCACAGCTGTGAAGTTCAGTTTGAACAATAGGGTTTTACTTTCCCCAATTGCCTACAGAACAAAACTTTCCTCACACATTTGCAGTTACAGTGTATGGGTGTGAAGAAAATGTGCGTCTTACACGTGTCCAAAGAATGGCTTGTGTCCATGCTTCTATGTCAAGGAGTAGAGGAATGCAGTGATGGAGGCCTTCCTGTTCACTCCAGGATCAGCAGAGTCTAATGGCTTCTCATCAATTCCTCCTGTCTAGGGAAGTGTGTGTCATGACTCCTGTAACTACTTCTGACAAGAGTGATGAAGCACTAGTTAAAGTTGTAAGATTCTGCAGGAGTTTGAAACCTTTAGATATAAATCTGTGTAGAGGGAGATGGACAGAGACAGCGAGTGAGCGGCAAACAGAGAAGGGGATGTGTGAAAAGACAAGACAGAGAGCGCCTGTGGTTTGGACCTGACAGATCGGAGAGAGTGGAGAGAGGGGTTGGTAGGGAGTGGGGTGGTGGGGGAGTTAATGATTTCCATCTGTCTTAGAAGGCTGGTAGAGAAGAGCATCGTTAGGCTTTTGGAATAAGGAGACGCAAACAAACACATGATTTGCAGATTTCACCCTGGCACTGTGTTATGTGACTGGCTTCGTTTGTGTCAGCTGGTAAAACATAGCTTAGAGACAGTTTACACCATTAGTTCTCTCATGCTAATGATTGCGGATGAGGACAATGACAGTAGGTTTCCATACTGTATGTATGCCATAGTCTATTTTGGTATGTAGGTTTTTGTATGTGTGTGAATGTGTACAGTATCTATGTTAATGCTTGTTTGCATATTTAGTTTTGAGTGTGCATCATGATTTCCGATGAGAGTTCTGAATCTCTAAATAGAATTTGTCACAGACAATAGTGGCACTTACATCAAGGGGAAGGAATGTGTGACCAGTGGCCACTTTTGCTGGAACAAAGTGTTTGTTTGTGTCTGGTTATGAGAATACTTTCTGTTCTGCTTTGCCTAGTTATGTTTTCTTGTTTTACTGGACATACTGTTTATGTCAAACAAGTGTTCCATATAAAATGAAAAAATGCATCATTGAGTCTACTGGGTTATGGTTGCACGCAGATCCATGTGGAGAGCAAAATAAACACTTGGGGAACAATCGTGATCATAGCTAAAAGAAACCAATGTTGCCTGCTGGTTAGAAATGGGAAACAAGCCATGTACCCCCATCCATCCCAAGCTCCTCCCTATGCAGACTTTGTCATGGCTCACTAATGCTGGTGAGATTTACTCCTTAGGTATCGAAATGTGGTACATTGTGTGAGTGACATTTTTGATACTCATTAGAATTGAAGCAATGCGGTATAAAGGTAGCAAAGTTTGGTACCCAGCCCTAGTCTCTGCAGATTCATCAGCTGTATCATTTCACCAGCTTCATCAGCCTATCAGCTTCAGCAGTTATCACCCACCACCACCACCAGTGTCTGGACTCCATGGGGAGATTTATCTAGCTGCCGCTCAGGGCAGACGTCCCTTGATTTAAAAAAATCTCCCCGTAGAGTCTAAGCGCTAAAGACTTTCTGTGAAGGCTTAATTATCACATATCATCTGTTAAAATAAACATTTTCTTTACTTCATTCACTTGTCTCACCTGACTTCCTCTTTTTTCCCCGATGATAATTTCTACAGCCAGTAGTGGTTAGTTTTGTCACTTGAACATAAACATATGTAATTTTGCAACATTGGCTGAAATGAATGATGCTGTCATTCTTCTTTGAAGGACAGTCTCTTTAAGTCAGTTTTACTTAAGCAAGCATCTCTTGGCATGTAGGAGTTACTATATGAAGATGAGAATAGAGACAAATGTGTTATGTAAGAAACAGAGGCACAGCAAAATGACTATTGTGGCTTATTTTGGGATATTGCTCGGCTGCTGTAACTCAAGCAAGTTTTTGTGTGTTTTTCAGATAGAGGCCCATCTCTTTTAAACTGTGAGCTGATTGACAGGGTAAAAAGAAGCAAGTTGTTTCTCACTTCCTGCTCCTCTGCTATTTTACTTTTTATGGAAGGAGCCTATTGTCCGCCTGTCCTCATCAGCTGGTCTAACATCACTACCTGTTTTACCTGAGCAAGATCCATTTTGCATGTCTGCCCTATCAAAAAATAACCAACAGGCTGCCAATTAACAGTTACGCTACTCTGAGGGAAATACTGTGAGAAATGGATCTGCTGACAAACAATTATCACTGTTTGAATAATAATCCATTCTTTTTGTTCACTTGTTGAAGTGTTTGAAAATTTGATGTCTAAAGCTGGTTTTTAATTATATTTTCAATGATTAGTCTGAAAAGTGGAATTCCTCCAGAAGGACAGCATTTCATTAAAGTATTAAATAAACACTTGCAAAGGTTGATGAAAAATATGAATTCTTATTTTACCACCATTACCAACATTTCAGTGACTGTCTAAGGAAAGATTAGCACTAGTGGTCTGCATAGCCCCAGGAAAATGTTTTGAGTGGTGGGTACTATGCTCCCACCAGACCAATTAGCCCTCCAACTCCCATCATCCTTATACAACTGTGTTTGAACAACATACATGTGATTTCAATATGACGAACCTATAGCACAATAAATCATCAAATGAGTGCACTGTGGGACCCTCACAACATTGTAAATAAGATCTTGACAGCAACATATAATGTTATGACAGCCAAACTACATAACATTGTGAAAACAACCTACAGTAGTAAAGAAACCTTTTGTTGAAAACTGCTTTTAAACATTAGAACAGGTTCATTCTGGAGATTTAGAGAGGTTTAAATCCTAAATCCTGAATAGATCAAAATCGACATTAGATAAAATACTATGGGACACTATAAATTGTTATTAGAAACCATAAATGAAAAGCTGTGACGCAGCTTGTGTTTTCTTTATTCAAACCTATTCTGCTGTTAAATATATCGAAATGCTTTACTAATTGAATTAAATTTAGATCTTAAGCCTGACACATAGCAGAAATGCATTTTTAATTTCCCTATATTTAACCAGATAAAGGTCCTTTCAAGATTATAACCTGGCCAAGAGGGTAGCATAAATACCACAATAATTACAAATAACATAAACAGACTAAAACAACCTTGATGTCAATGAACCTGTTGCATTCACACACAACAAATCTTGCAACAACTAAAATATAACCTACCTTAACCACCCTCAGCACCCCTACCTCTCGCAAGTATGGGTGTCTAGAAATATGAATTACTCATTGCATACATACCTGTCCACAAACAGAAACTTTGGGACCATAAAATAGAGGTACAGTCCATAATCTGTCAGAAGCTATGCAGAATTCAAGCATATTATTTGTGTCCAATTCAGATGATAAGCATTGTGATAAGCATATTGCAATGACTCCCTCAGGTAGAGCTCATTTCTTCAGTTACTGCATTTTAACTCAAGGTTGACATTGACGTACTATCTTGCAAAGTGAACAATATAATTCAACTTTTTATGATAAAAATATATGTGCATATACATGTGAAGCAGTAAAGTTATTATATAGACACATTTTGTATGTTGTAACTGTGTGCATTCATCACTTATTCTACACAGATGAGAAGGAACAGTGGATTCTGTGAACTGCTGAGGTTGCTGTGGAGACGGGTCAAAGGGAGCTGATGGAGCAGATGGCAGTGAGGTGACCCTGCAGGCTACCTATCTGTTCCTCTGTTACTTCATGTAAATCTCAGCCCTATATGTGTCACATTGCCTACTGGCACTAACAGTGTGTTAAAACACCTGGACAGACCTGAAGCTGGTATACAGCATGGCAAAACAGACACACGCACCCTTCCAGTGGGATTATACACTGTGCGTACTGGTTGTAATGTGCCAGGACTGTGTTAATCCTGTCCCTCAGGTGTGTATTCACCTGCTTTGGCTCTCCCCTGCAGTTGACTGGGTCAGCCTTGTCCTCCTGCTCTGAGCGGGTAACAGAATGGACACCGTGCCACTAGGGCTTCCCTCTGAATAGCCCACAGAGATTGGCACTGATTAGAGAGCTAATCCTCTTTCATTGCCTACTGTAGGACTAGCTGCTGGACGTTTTGATGGCTAGTATCTGCCTTGTCTGAAAATGTTTTTGCATCGTCAAGTGTCACGTCTCCCTTGTCGAATACACCCCACCTATCTGGAGTCTATCTGCATAAGCTCCACACAGGTGTATCTGTTTGTACATTTCACTCTTTCATTTAACAGGAATAACTTCTTTATCACCACTCCACCACGGGTTTCTATTATCTGAGGCTGACAGGAAGGTGTGTGTTCTATGAGTGTGCGTTGTGCCTGTGTGTGAGCAAGGATCAGCACCCTATGTTTGCAACAGGACCACTTGCAAATGTTTGAATGTTTGCATCTGTGTTTGTGCGTGCGTGTGGTGTGGTTGGGTCACAAAGGATGACAAGATGACACTGGGGGAGAAAGGGCATCGCTTCTTAGTGAGATAGATTGAAAGAAAATATCACTCCAACCTCCTGTAAGAGAGGTTAAGAACAGAGCAGAGTTGAGGACAGATGAAATGAGTGAGCTGTTGAGCTCAGAAGGGCCACAAAGCAGACTGTGCTAAGCTACACCCAAACAGACAGTATGGTAGAGGCTGGGGTCTAGCAGACGCCGACTGTAAGCACAAGGATCTTTTCCCCATTACATTCTCCTCCTTACTATCTTCTTTATTTTCCTTTTCTTCTGTCTCTTTACCTCTTCTATCCTTCTCGATCCTCATTAATCTTTGTCTGCATTTCGTCTTCATCTTTATTTCTTTCCACTTCACATCCTTCCAAGGTCCCAGAAGCAGTAATGTTCAGCGCTTGCTCATAAAACAAACACAGACCTACACATACTACTTGTTGTATGCCCTCCCATTTATTTACACATCATCACATGCCTGTTTCTATGTATCCTCACAGGTGCATAACCCTGGGAAGATCATAAATGTGCAGCATGTTCTTGCCCTCTTCTTCTTATCTTTCTTTTGCTCTCTGTTTGGCAATTGTAGTTACCAGTCTTCTCTTCCAGTACATTTATATGAACATGCATGCACACTTGCAGGTGTTTGAAATATGCATACATGCATGCTCACACCTGTGGTTCACAATGGTGGGTTTGCTGGGTTTTCTAATGTCTTTGCTGTATGACTTTACAGTACATTCAAAAATCTGAATCTTGAAATTCACTTTACACGTCTGTGATGTTTTGGTGCCAAGCGCAGAGCATACTGCGCATGAGAGGTTCATTCAAATGAGGCAGCGCAAAGCCAGTTGATGGTATTTTGGTGGAAAATGTGTCTTAGACATTACACTGAGTATAGACGTCCCAGAACCATGTCTGCCTCTTTGGTGATTTTATCAATAACACCAAACAAGCAATTTTAATTAAACACTTCCCAGTCAGTAGATGCATTTAAATTGGCATAAAAAATTACAGTGAATGTTGTTAAAGCAGGAAATTCAGTCAGTCAGTCTGCATTTATCTAGAAATGACTGTAATATGAGTGGTTCTTACAGTATCTGTTATCCACAGCTGCTTTATACTGTATGAAAATCTTCTACTTCAGTTCACTAATTCCCTGCAGCCATCTAAAGGCAGCAGAACAGATATGTCGATAAATCTGCAGCCTCCAATTTGAGAGGTGCTGCACCAGAGCGCAGTGCCATTACACACGGTGTCCACTGTGTTTACCTTCATTAAATCAGGTGCAAATAACACCAGGCTTCTACACAATAAAACCATACGCCTCTACACAAATGGGTCTGTCATAACTTTCACTGTTTATGCAAGAGACATCGGATTACTGGCGCTCATTAATCAAGTGCATCACAGCCTCCTTTCCAAAGAAAAATCATCTGTTCATGTTTAACTCTTGAAACGCACTACAGAGCAAGCACTGGTGTATCACATTTAATATGTGATGTGACCATTTACAATGTGAAATACATTACAGTTTGTCTTATTATTTTCTATCATCATTGTACAAATTGACTATTGTATTATCTATAGTGTTTGCATACAAAATGCAAGTATTTTGTAGAGTGCTCAACTCTGATGCATAGGGGAGACCATCAAACCTTGAGGACACCTCTGACTCTCTTCTCCCCGTGCCTCAGCATCCCTGCTTTCTGCTCACTATCCTGTAAACAACAGTCCCATAAAAATGCTCCTCGTTCATTTCAAACACTCTTCACATTCCCTAACTGCTTAATTGAACCTCTTACTGTGAATACAATGCAAGTTATTCTATCAACCTGTGTGAAGTATAATCCTTGTTGCGAGTCTGAAAAAATAAATTAAGACAGTCTTAACGAGGTTGCTTTGTAAGTAGAGAATAATACATTATAATAGTCATTCGTTTTCACAGCCACTTGAAGCCTGACTAAAGAAAATGCTCTGGCTAATTGATGTTATGTTATCGTAAAGGGCCTGTTAAAGTTTGTTAGGAGAGGAGGCCTGTCTCCTGTATAAGGAGACCAGTAAGATTATTGGATTGAGCAGAGGCATTTGTAAGGGGCAAAGATCTGTGATTGCACACAAACGAACACAAGTATACACACCATGTACACCCACAGACCCATGAACACACACACCTCCTTAGAGGGCCGAATCGTGGTAAACCTCCAGCGATCAATAACATGTTTTATGTTCCCTTCCCTCTGTGTCTATGTCCCTATCTCTGTATCGCTCTTTTGCTTCATCTTTCACTTTCTCTAACAATTTCCTCCTCTTTTAGTCAAATGAATTTTTAATTGGTCTCCATTTAGTACTTATTAGGTAATGAATTGTTAAATGTAGTTCCCATTGGTTAGTTAACATGCTCTCCAAATGAGCAAGAAACTGAGCAGGCACTAGCTTTTAATTTCCTCTTTCTTCTTACTTTGCAAAGATATGGATTATTGAGGACTCCCAGCTGGAATCCTACTTTGAACAGCTTGATCATTGTCATGTTTCATCATCAGATAGTCTCTTAGAGAGCTGCTTAGTCGGAAGAGCTCGACTGGCCACTTGGCCAAACGGGGCCAATTGTTCTCACTTTTCGTGATGATAGCCGTTTGACAGTGCAAATGACTATGATGCAGCAACCTGTCTAGCCATATTTGTGGGACAGAATGCACGTGCTTGTTGCTTTGAAGTATTTCAGCTTTGCCAGAGGCAGGTCTCTTAGAGAGCACAACAGTGGGGGAGCGAATTAGCTTCCTCTGGGTGACACCATCCAGGTCCCTGCTCAGCTTCTCTCATGAGGGAAATGGTTGGGTCTTGAATTGAATTCTGAATACTCTGAGGTGAATTTATAAGGGAATCATACAGGACAGTTATTGCACCATCAGGAATGTAATGAAACTGGCTCAAAGATGACGATTGTTCAGAGGAAGGTCACTGTTAATTTATGGTGATCTCCTGCACTACAATATAGGAGTCTGCCAGCCGTAGAGGAGAACCGAGACTTCTCTAGTCAAGCACAGCAGTCTTGGGAGACTCACAAGGACTTTGTGTTTCCTCAAGTCTCCATCCTTGCATTTCTTCGCTAGCTTGACTGCCTTTGTTGGTAAACATACTAAAAAACCTTTGGGAGTCAATTTTCTGAGACCAAAAAACAATGCGGGACTGTGTGGGTGTGCCTGTCCATGCATGAATGTGTGCATGAATGCCTGTTACTGTGACTGCCCATGTGCCATGTTCATTTGTATGCCTGTATTAGTAACTAAACACTCATATGCTGCATGTGCAAGTCATTTATAAATTTTATTTGTTCTTATTTTCACCTTTGTCACCAATTTTCCAACAGCATATTTCTCTCTTGCAAATCCCCCACACCCAACCCCACAAACTGAATGACTAACAGAAAAAGCCAAGTGATCCAAGTATCTCAGCTCCATCCTTAATTCATTAATTTGCTGTTTCCCTACAGTCAGTCACCCAGAATAATCCATCTGGAAAGTCCAGTGAGCTTTTACGCCACCAAGCAGAAATGGGATTGTGGATGACTGATCACAAAGCTTATATCCACAGAGTCCCACTCTACACTACACACTAATGTATCCACATGTAGACCTGCACATGCACACACACACATACAAAGCTTGAGTTAGCCTCTCCTCAATAGCACTTAAAACCTACTTAGTGAAGCAGAGCATATTAGGCTTTGAAAACATCATAAACACCAACATAGCCATGCTTGCAATTACTTTGCATTACTTTACATTTTTCACACAATTAGGCATAAGCAGAGGCTCTGCCATTTTCCCTTCTATATATTACAAGTTCCTTAACTTTATACGTATAGCATACATCCCAAGTTAAAGGAATACCGACCAGCTGTCATGTGGTTGAAGAGTTTACTTTGTGTCACCTTCTGAAATGAATTCGCCCTGGTTTGCAGCAGAGCATGCTTCTGCCCTGAAGATACTTAGACATCAATGTTTTTAAGATGATTCATTGTTCCCAGAGCATTTAATTGCATGGCCGTGCCAGCCCGGCTTTTCCAGTCCTCTAAAGACACATATTCATACAGATAACCATGACATACCTATACAGTAAGGCGTTTACACCATGTGTCCACTTTTAACCAGTCTTCAAACTAGCAACGCTGCATTTTCTGAAACATTAAATGTATACTTTAAAAGCGTCATCCATTTTGTTGAGAGCTGTGGTTCAGAAGGTTGTCCATTAATTGCAGCAATTGCTTGTGTTTTTCCCACCCCTTCCAGTCCACATGTTAGGGCGTGGGGCGGCTGTGGCTCAGGAGTAGAGCGGTCATGTTGAAATGTCCTTGGGCAAGACACTGAACCTCAAATTGCTCCCAGTGGCTGTGCCATCAGTGTGTGAATGTGTTTGAATGTTATTTCCTTCCTGATGTGTAGTTGGCTTAACCTTTCTGCCATTAGTGTCTGAATGCGTGTGAATGGGTGAATGTGATGTAGTGTAAAAGCCTTTTGGGTGGTCGCAAAGACTACTAGACTAGAAGGCACTATACAAATACATTTAAAGTGTCCTTTATCAAGATACTGAACACCAGCGCCTTGCATGTCCATCTCCATGTGAATGACGGTCAAATTATAAAGCAGTTTGCCCATTAAGCTAGAAAAGCAATAAAAATAAAGTACAGTTCATTTACCACTTTCCAAATATGCAGGCACTGAATAATGTTTAGCGCCCAACCTGGAAGTGGTATAGACTTGCAATTAGAACTTTCAACCATCACATGAATACAGCATAAAAGTGTCACAACACAAATCCTACCAATATCTTTTCAAATGATCCTCCGGCCAAGAATTGATTTACATGTCTTTTGAGCAGAGAGACAAATAAAACCTTGCATTTAAAGCATATAATCACCAACAGTCTTTTTAGAAATAAGAGACATAAAACATCTATTTCTTTTCTCATGATGCTCTCACAACCTTTCATTAATATCACCAGATATATTTGCATGTTTAATTACCTGTTTATGTCTACTGTTGCTTATTTACAGACTTTGCCTGGTAATGTCAATCAGAGACTCTTTCCTTTGTTAGATGGTGCTCCCAATCCTCCACATTTTAAATGGTGCCCCCCGAACTATGATAATTGATGTATTTCCCATAAAGGAGTGGTAATTAAGATAATGAGATTTTCAGAAGCAAGTGTAGCATGCCAAAATGAGGGGGAGCATGTTTCTTGACTGGTTCACTTTAGCCATATACATTTTCCTGTTCTCTTCATTTCACCAGCTCTACTTTCCTTTTGCTGATGTCTGCCTCCTATCTGTGTTCCCCTTACCACATCTGCTTCCCTGTCTCTCTCCCATACACAGCTTGTCCTCATTTGTTTGCCCAGTGCATAATTAGCTATAGGATCACCCATTGTGTAATTATGTATTGCAGTTTGATATGTAATTAAAATTGTATCAGTATCCAGTGTAATTTGTGTTGTGTGATTGCCTATTAACAGTGCAAACAGTTGTGCCTAAAAGCCTGTGACCGCCCCTCTCATAGATGTCACTGTACTTCTCTGTCAGTATTTACATACCAGCAGGTGCTACATCTGAGCAAAGCTCTCTTCATATCATCACATAATGAACATTTTGGTCTACATCTCCTCACATGAACACTTCTTGAGTAATTAAAATATGTTAAATATGTTATACCGCAGCCTTAAACCAAGAACTTTACAAGACCATGCACTTTACTTCAAACAACACCACACACTTAACTGCACATCACTGTGCTGAGTGAGCAACATTGCATGGCTCCCAAATGCAGACACCAAAACAGAGTAGGGCTTTCAAACAGCTTGTTACAGCACCCTTATAACAAGACTACAGGCTTGTGAGGACACTCTAAGAAAACATCTTAATGAACACACCAGGCTACAAACTGTCCTGAATAAGCCACCTTTGCAAATTCACCACAAAATAATTAGATGTGCCTGAATGGTCTGCTGTTGGGAGTTGCTTCTGTTTTATTCAATAAAGGGGTTTCTGTCGTCATAGCTGGTTTGGGAAGTGCAGAATAAGTGTTTGCATCCTTAGTGCATATGATTATATGAAGTATGTAAGCTTGTTTTGTCTGTCTCTCTGTGTTTTCTGCTGCTGTGCGCATGGTCAAAGGTCATACCCTTCTTATCTAACCTACTGTAAAAGTATAATGTGTCGAGTTCTACGGTGGCCCGTAGGTTTCAGGTCTAATACAAAAGCCACAACATGAATACAAATCCCACAACACAAATACAAATGCCACAACACAATTCCAAAAGCCACAACATGAACAAAAAAGCCACAACACAAATAGAAACGCCACAACACAATTACAAAAGCCACAACACGAACACAAAAGCCACAAAACAAATTCAAAAACCACAATGGAAATACAAACGCCACAACACAAATACAAACGCCACAACACAAATACAAACGCCACAACACAAATACAAAAGCCACAAAACAAATTCAAAAACCACAATGGAAATACAAACGCCACAACACAAATACAAAAGCCACAAAACAAATTCAAAAACCACAATGGAAATACAAAAAGCCACAACACAAATACAAAAGGCCACAACGGAAGTGAACCACAACGGAAGTTGACAACGGAAGAGACGCTTAGTAAGAGTGGATTACTCTCTGTGGAATGCAGCTACATAGTAGTACAGCGCAGTGTAGCTGTCCTGCATTCAGGAGGTCTGGTTTCGAATTGTAGAAAGAACATTCTTCTTCGGGTGACTTTTTTCCCGCATAATAGTGTCTGCCAAATTAGTAAATGTAGGCCTACGTGGAAGAAGAACTTCTTACCCGTTTGATAAATAAGTAATACTTTGTTCTGGTCAAATAATATACAGCGGAATATTTGTGTGAATTAAACAGCTGTCTGTGCAGATTAGCTTCATGTCCCAGGATAGCCTATTTGCTGTGACATTACAGCGCCAATGGAAACGTTTAAAATGACTGACAGACACCTTTCTAATCATGAAAGTAAACCGTTAAACAAAAACACTCAACATCAACATCAACATCAACACAATGAAGAAATCACCTGGAAAGTTAAAAGGACAGGTAGAGGTGGGATAAATCTGAGAAAATAATTAGTTTGAGTGTGGGTGGATGATTTGTGCGTACATGATTATTCAGATATTTTCAGAGCCAATTCGCGCATCACACCAATGTAGCTCATTTAATTGTGACAAAACAGTGCAAACAGCTGCTGATGTCAAATTATTAGGCTGTATAACATAAAGAGCATCTTTTGCATTCAGCACTAACCTGGTGTATTTTATGTTGTCATATTGTTACAATAGTTAGAAGTGTTCCTCCCTGTCAATTCATAGTTTTCAGTCACATGACATTCACGGTAGGCTACCTGGAGGGCAAAAACAACAGACCAACACAACGGCTCACGCCGCGACTCCCCCTTAGAGACGTCACAAAAGCAGTTACATTTATTTGGATCACCTCTCAACTTAAGAAAAAGAAAGATATAAACACAAACTGCAAGTGTTGGGCACGTCCGATCCATGTTACTGCACCCGCTGCCATTTTTCTGTCGTTAAAAAGCGTCAGGTCCCTGCCGCCGCTCGACTGCAGTAATGTTTACATTTATCTTGTGGGGAATCCCTCACCTAACACAGCTCAGGCTTGTCTCTTCCTCAATTTGTGCATCAGAAAGTACAACTACCATCCAGCATTTTGGAAATGCAGTAGTAAAAAACTCATAGTAACAGTGTATCACTTGCTTCCTGGCAGTGGAAAATAACATATTTTTTGCCCTCCAAGGGAGCGTTTTTCATGGAATGTGACGTCACGTGAAAACTATGAATAGGGGGTGCTGCAGCACCCTACGCACCCCTTTTTTTAAGTATAAAGTCATCTCTGTGGTAACCTGAGACTCCTTGCTTTTTGTTTAGCAAATAGAGTCTATTTTTTATGCTAATCTGCACAGACAGCTGTTTAATTCACACAAATATCCCGCTGTATATTATTTGACCAGAACAAAGTATTACTTATTTATCAAACAGGTAAAAAGTTCTTCTTCCACGTAGGCCTACATTTACTAATTTGGCAGACACTATTATGCCTAAAAAAGAATGTTCTTTCTACAATTTGAACCCAGACCTCCAGAATGTGGGACAGCTACACTGCCACTGTACTACTGTGTAGCTGTGTTCTGTGGAGAGTAATCCACTATTAAGACGCACTACTATAAGCGTCTCTTTCGTTGTGGTTCACTTCTGTTGTGGCCTTTTGTATTTGTGTTGTGCTGTTTGTATTTCCCTTGTGGCTTTTGTAATCGTGTTGTGGCGTTTGTATTTCCGTTGTGGTTTTTAATTTGTTTTGTGGCTTTTGTGTTCGTGTTGTGGCTTTTGTAATTGTGTTGTGGCGTTTGTATTTGTGTTGTGGCGTTTGTATTTGTGTTGTGGCGTTTGTAATCGTGTTGTGTCTTTTGTGTTCATGTTGTGGCGTTTGTATTCGTGTTGTGGGATTTGTGTTCGTGTTGTGGCTTTTGTATTAGACCTGAAACCTACGGGCCACCATAGAGTTCCGACCATAAATAAATACATACACAGAGTTCTGCACTCCTTTTAACAGAGAAGAAGACATTCAAAAGTCTGCAGGTATATCAAACATGTAATACCATGTAATGCCAGAAGCCAAATGTGGGTTATCATGAGCTTATCATTGGTCCTAATGTTTCCTCATGACGTTATGCCACAGCAACAGAAAATGGTGTCATAGGTTTGAATGGCTCACTGTAAATGCCAAACTCAAACAAAGTGTTAAAATGAACAGAGAAAGAATGTGTACATGGCTTGGTGTTAGAGTTCATCATTGAAAGCTTTGACAAATCTTGCTAGCTAGCATTGGCAAAAACATTCTTGAGTTACTGACTTATGGTCACAACTCATTGTCATGGTAATTACATCGCACTCTTGGTGCTTGCTGGTCCAGATTGAATGCACGCACAGAGACCGCCAACACTCAAATACAAGAAAACATATCCTCACAGAATACACACACACATGATCTGGTCCAGATGAAGTTGCAGTTTGGTCTGGATCAAGAGCTTGGTCTGAACTTAAGCAGCCACGGGATACAACAAAGCTTGGTGTGCTATATGAAAACCTTACAGCACTCTGTTGAAGTGCTTTGGAACAATGACTGCAGCAGCTCAGTGGCCAGTGGTGTCAAACTGTGGCTGTTACAGGGCAACTACCAACGTTGAATATAAATGCAATGGTTGTTTATGTCTCTCTGAGTGGAAGTACCTTGTGATCAAGACAATGAACATGTAGACACAGCCCTTCCATTTCTCTCCCCTCATGTCACGTTTAGTTAAGTCATGTACTTACAAGATCCTCTTTCTGTTCTCTGAACCCCTCAACTCTAAAGAGCACAGTCTTTTTTGTGGAACACACAAACGCTTTCAACAGCAATAAAACTGGTGCATGTTTTGGCATTCCCCAGAGGAAGGACTTCAGCAGCAGGTCTGACATTCGCCGTATGGATGATTAGCATCATTAGAGCATCAGCTGCTCCCTCTCACTCAGACATACACACTCCATGATGGCTCTTCAAATACCTAACACTCAGGCAGATTAAATGGTGGCTTGTTCTTGGCAAAGCAGTGATTAATTTATGATTAGAAGTAGGTCAGATGAATGGAACCCAAGGTCTATAGACACCAGAGAGCTGTGTGTCTGCAAAGACACAGAGCAAGTTGGAAAGGTGATAGGAATTAGGTCAGACAGAAAGAGGTTGAGTAAATTTTAATTTTGAAGAGGTGGTAAAAGATTGGAGATCTCTGTAAGGCAGAGGAGGATGGAAAATAATATTTTGGACCAAGTGCAAGAAGGCCTTCGGGAACAAACCTAAAAATAGCTCAATCAAAAGTCCTCACTAGTTTGCCTGTATTGTTGGTTTGTCTTGAATCACACTGTATTTAAATTGTGTCCTTTCTCCATTTCAGCACCTTTGACTGACAAACCGCCAAAGATCCTGTTTCCCTCGGAAAACAAGATTAGCAACATGGAGCTGCAGCTAGGTAAGAGCATCATGGGATTTCCTCCAGCTGCAGTCAGTACTATCTGTGTCATTTCCAAATGACAGGAAATAGATGACTTTACAAATCCACTCCAACACACCTTCAGGCGCCGAACACAGATTGATGATGGCACTTTTATTTGCTAGAGAAACAGCAGAAGAAAAAAAAGTCTTGTAAAAGTGTTTTCCATATTTGCAAATGGTGGGTGCTAATGTCCCTAAGGCTGTTTTGTCAACAATGAAGAGCCCATATGGTGCCAGGGTTCCATACGCTGGCTCGCCAAATGGAAAGGCGGCTGCTTTCACTCGTCGCTGTTTGTCTTCTTTGACGTGGGGTCACGATGGGCCTACCATGTGTGCATGCGAGTGTGAGTGAATATATGCGTGTGGTTGTGGTTGGGTGTTTTTTTTCTGTGACAGCATATTGCTTGAATTCTGGGCACAGTCGGCTGTCCACATGGTGCTTGTCGCTCCATGAATGGCTTACATGTCTGTCATGGTGAAGCTGATCGGACAAGACAAAGAAGGTGCAATGATTCAGTGAGAGGTTACCTTTTGTCTTTTGTCTATCTGATGCTGTTGGAATCCAGGTAGTTCATTTAAATGCCTCCACAGTTGGCTGATCAAGAGTGACGAATTGCTGCTGTTGATGAACTGACAAGCACAGCCTCACATGTCAGCATACTTACACCCGTGCATGAACAGGTTGCACAACGCTTCAGCTGTTTTTGTTTGTCTCAATCTTGATTTCACTGGGATTTTAACCTTTAAACCTTCGCAATTACTTAAAACCTATGTCAGTATTTTCTGCTTCGCTTTGTGTTTTCATGTTTTGTGGAGTGTGCGTTAAAAGATTAGTGCACTCACTATTGCACTTACATAAAATTGGGACAGTTGTGAGAGACAGTTTTAAGAAAGATTTGATGCAGCAGATGTTGACTTTTAGTCCCACTCAAAGTCCCAAAAGTCTACATTTCCCATAATGCAATTCAGTGATGTCTCTTTATTAAACCCATCATGTCTGGTAAATGTCCCCAGTTTGTAATGCAGTTTATCTCTAAGCGTAACCCAAGACATCACTAGGGTTATTATTTCAGATTTAACAAAACTCCTCTCAGAGCCAAGACATTATAAAACTGGCTTATTAGTGCTCCCCACGACAAGTGATCTTGACAAGCAGTGGCATTCCTCTCTAATGGTATGGTACACAAGGGTTTGGCATTGCCATGACAAAAAGATAGTCATAAGCGAAGCAGAGAGGAGAGAAAGTGAAAGTATGTGTGATGTCGTGCAGTGACCCCCCACTGGCTCCCCGCAGAGTGTCTAAAGCACAGAGACACAGAGGTAAATATTTTACAGCCAGGCCCAATTTTGTGTGCAGAAAAGTTGTCTCTCCCTCCAGACCAGAGTTTCTCTTTTATTTAGCTTTATTTATTTATTCTCCTCCTCCTTAATATTTGTTGAGTCATGCCCTAAGCAGCTTTATGGAGCAACGTGGCAGATTTATAGTAGCCAGAACGTGCAGAGAGCGAGGCCGGTCCCTTATGGCAAGTGGGAGATAGAGAGAGAAAAAGATGGGATCCAGAGGAGGCTAGTGCATGGGCAGTAAAATCAGAGCCATAAGCAGAGAGATAAATCTGCAACATTGCCGGGAAACACGGCCCCACTTTATCTCCTCTGCTGCAACCAGGTAAGGTCTCAGACAGTCGCCATCACGGCCAGCTTTAACACAACATACACACACACACACACGCTGACATAAATAAAATACAAATGTTACATAAACTCTCACAGAGGACATGCAGCAGGGATGTAGTGGAAAGTCAACGAGCAAGATGCAGAGGGGAGAAAACAAAAGTCCATGAAAAGGAATTAAATTAAAAATGAGAAACAAGAGTGGTCATAGAAGCAAAGGGTTGTCAGAGTGAAGAAAGGATTGGGTATGCTGGGAGAAAAAGATGATGAAAGGGAAATGGAGTCAGGGGCATGAGAGGGAGTTTGCTTGTATCAGGAGAGGGGCGTCTTGTCAGAGGGCCCCTTCTCCTGCTCTCCAAAGGTTTCCTTGTGCATGTGTGCGTGCGTGCGTGCATACGTGTGTGTGTGCTGCTATCAACACCGATCTACAAGGCTTCAGGGCTTCAGGAGTCATCAGGGATGGGTGTGAATACTGAAAGCAGGCCTGTTTTCTGTCTCAAATATTACTTTTACACATGACACTTTTCAATGTGGTTTTCAAAGGACACAAAATTAAGTTTGTGTAGGATGGTTTGAATTTTCATCAGTAGCTATCCAGTTTCTCTATTGCCAGATTTACTGCTGTCCCCCAGTGGTCATTTGGTGTAGTCCATACCCACTTCTCCAGAATGGGAGGATGATTCATTGTGGGGTTTGAATTTGTGAAAACACGTTAGGGTCCGTGAGAGGGAGCTACACAAAAATACACACACACGCACACACACACACACACATACTTACAGTATGTGACATATTACACAAAGCTCCAAATTTAAAACACACACATACACCCACACACAGACTCACTGACTTAGTGTTGATTCCCTCGGGATGATTTGTCATGGATTCGCTGTCCCAGAGGATGGGGTGGAGGGATTCAACTCATGCTTACTCAGCAATACGCTTTGAGCATCTCTCTTTCTCGCTAGCTCTCCCCCTTCGTCACATACACATACACACGCACGCACAGCAATTTGCACATGCCCCTGCACCACTTGGGGGGGGGGGGGGGTAGGTCACACTCACACACACACTTGCGGTGCACTCCTCGGTAACTGTGTGATAATTGTAACTGATAGAGGATTTTACTGTCCCCCATAGCCAGCAGATGGGTGCACTCTAGTGGAAAAGCATTAGAATCAATTATTTCTCAGAGCGGGACGCAACAGCACAGAATGGTTGGCAGGAGGGAGATGACTCTTATGTCTACTTCACTTCAACATGGACTATGTAGAAGCACAAACACAGCCATGCACACTTAGATATGTACAATTTCATAAGCCAGTGGTAGCCATCTGTAATAGACTTATACTCAAAGCTGCTGACATTCCTGATTTTCCTGGTGTTTTTGCAATATGTTTATGACAAGCTCACACAAACAGCCAGGCAGTGTGGCTGTCCCACTATGATCCCAATCTCTCCTCCCCAGTTACCTCCATCTTCTTTCCTCACGATTTGGAAACATCTGTGTGCTGACCAAGACAGGCAAACAGATTGGAATCCCTCCGATCAGTGGATTTGCTTGTGTAAGCAAAGTAAATCAATGCAGGGCTTTCATGTAGAGTTCAACTTCGGTAAACTTTGATACACAAACTTATACGCTGACTAATTGCAAACAGTCTGACATTAAAAGGAAAAGAAATCCAGAGGAACCTAAATTCAAGAAGATACATATAGGATCTGTCACACCATGCAATTCTATATAACTCTTATATAAGTAATATTAGTAAAAACTGCTCAACAAAAAAAGATGCTGTATGGTTGTCATTCAGTCATCAACAGTACAAATACTGTAATTCTGAACAGTCTTGAATAAAAATGGTTAATTAGCGAGATAGCCTGCTAACAGGCAAGTAGCAAGATTTGGCCAATACCAGCATGTTAACCAGCAGCTGCTAGCATGTTAACAGTTAGCCTGCCAGCCGCTAAGTTACCAAGTTCCCAGCACCATTTATTTCAATAACTATTGTTTTGACACAATTATAATACTGCTCCTTTCATCTACTATAACTCAGTTTAAGTTTCACATTAAAGGAGGGTATGCTCCTATTTTTCTGACAGGTTGCTATGACAACTGTATATAGTAATTTTTATCAAAAATGGCGTGCTTCCACCCAAATAGTTTTGTTTGCAAAGCTCCCCACATACCTTTACTAAAACCAGCTGTTTTCGAGTTTATTAATATATCCATTATACTGATAGGCTGATTATGCTTATGACAGCGATATTGTTACATAATAGCAATAGTAAAACAGTGAGGTGTACCAGAAATATCCAGAGGTAATTTTTTAAATACTGCCTTTGTAAAAACCTACTGTAGCTTTGACTTCATCATTTCATTTGAAGATATGTATTTGAAGCACACTCTTACACATAGTTTTCCTCCTCCCCTCCTCCTGATTCCTCATGCCTAACCCCTTATCGATGTTCTTGCTTCCCCCCTCTCTTTTTTCTATTGCTACATGCTCTTATACCTTATCTCTCTTCTCTCCTCACCGCCTCACACATTGACCTCAGCTTACTTGAAGTGATGAAGATTTGAGGATTTGCCATTGTGAAGTATGTGGAAGTGGTTAATACTCCATCTTCTCTTCTCTACTCTTCCCATCTCTTCTTCAAAACTTCAGTCTACAATACTGAAGACATTTTTGATATCGAACACCTAGCTGTGACACCAGACATGTC
This sequence comes from Micropterus dolomieu, assembly GCF_021292245.1. Lineage (NCBI taxonomy): Eukaryota > Metazoa > Chordata > Actinopteri > Centrarchiformes > Centrarchidae > Micropterus > Micropterus dolomieu. The sequence continues at coordinate 18,287,685 of NC_060156.1, read as the reverse complement.
ACCTTTCCATGGAGAAGGGTGAAATTGAAATTGACATTGCTCGGGGGAGTTACTAAAGGTCAATGCAGAGTCACTTCACTGAATTACTCTCTGTGTCTCTCTTGCTCTCTGTCTGTCTGTCTGTCTGTTACACTCTCTCACACACACACACTTTTTCATTCTTTCACTTGAAAGCCACATCTCTCATTCCCTCTCACCTCAGTTCCTGTCGTGTTTCTTTTTACAGCCCAGACATGATTGGTGTATTTATATGTTTGAATGTGGGTGCGTGTGTGACGGCAGTGTCCATATAAAAATAGGAGATGTTGATGATAATGGTGTTAGCTGTAATGGTGATGGAAATGATGGTAATCTTACAGAGATTCCGTGGAAAAGAAAACAGTATGTGGTCCAACTGCACTCTCAATATACAGTGAAATGGTCACTTTGCTCATTTAATGAGATTAATCTATCAGTATCAGTAGAGGATGTTTAATTAACGAAGTACATATATCTGTATCTTTACGGGGCACAAGGCACTTTCCCTGCGTCAATATGTTATTTTTTGTGATAAATGACATATTTACATCCTAACACAGAGGAAAAAAATCAAAGAGAAAACCAGCCTTTAAAGTACACAGTGCAGATACAGGGGGGAAAAATGTTTATGTCGTCATTTAATTTGGTTTCAGTCCCACAGTGACCCAGCATTAAGTAACCCATGGTGACCAGTATGGTAACTAGTGTGTCAGCGAAACAAAGCTAAATGTTTAAGTGTGTGAACGGTCGTCATTAATCACTGAGTCTTGAGCTGAGAGCAGGAGTCTGTAGTATGATAAATGAACTAACAATGCCTCTACACATGCCAACAGGAAAGGGAGAGGGAGGAAAGCAGGGAATAAGAAAATACACAAAGGCAGAGAGGGAAACAGCACCACATAGCAGGCAATAAAGTTAGACACAACGCCCCACTGTGCATCACATACAGCTGCTTGTTTATTGCTGCCTTGACATTAATCACCACAGCCAGTGAGGCAGGTAAGAAGATGCAAGAAAGGTGTGAACCTATTCTTGATTCATACCAGGCAATTTGTTTTCTCTCAGGTACCAGGCTGGCGTTGGACTGTCAGGCGCTGTCTTTGAGCAGCTGTAGTTTTAGCGCTGTGTCCAGCACCGTTGGTTTTAATAGACCTTATCAGTAGCCGTTCAGAAGTTCCAGCACATTGAATCAGCGTCACAGGCAGACGGTGAGAAAGAGTTTGTCTGACTGGCTGCTCAGCCCAGTGAATCAGTGATTTCATCCATTTAGTGTGGTTTCTCCTTAGATTTTTTTTATGTCTTCTACTTCTTCCACAGGCAGCACAGAAGAACAGTGCAGAGCAAAGCATAACTTTTACACTGACAGTGCCAATTTTTTTTCAGACATATTCTCAATTTGTCTGCAGTCTGCAGAGGATTTTTTTTGGATTTGACTTGTGTTCCATTTAATTGAATCAAACTTTCTTGTATATTAACCAGAGTACTCACAGGTCCAGGAGGCAGGAAGAAAGTTTAATGAGGGTTTATTTGAAGGTTTAGATCACAGCAGTCTTTTTTCTACTTAGTAGCACCATGTTGTTCCTAAATTTTACTCATACTCAGAAAAAACTGCACCATCGCCTGTTGAATGTACCTGTATTCTAGCACTGAAAGACAAACTACTGACATGTCATTTCTTGTCATGCATGTGCAGAATGTGCACGCATGTTGGCATGACTCTGTTCAGCAGTCATGTGTTTGTGCATGTGTCTTTGTGCGTGTGCCAGTATTTATAACACAATAATTTCCAGGCCGTACAGTTGTGTTAAATCAGTCAACGGTGAGAGTTTCTCCACCTTTTAAGCCAAGGGATGTCTTTAAAGAGAGAGGATTTAGGTAATGGTAGCTTTTAACTCGTCTGCCTCTGATGTTCAGGCTCTCTGACAGGTAATCAAAGAGAAGGAGCACCACACTCATCCCTGCATCACTCTGTATTTGATACAACAAGGGCAGACAGGAGGAAGAGGCAGACATAATGACCCATCTCCTTTTCAGAGGGTCTCTGCTTCCAGAAACTGCCCTTTCATCCCCTTCCTCCGGTCACTGCCACGTCTGTTTGGTCAAGGTGGCAATGACGAGGTCTAGGGATCATCACCTAAAAGGGTAACTTATAGACTACATACTGCAGGAAATGCAGTGAAAATTAAGTAATTGTCCGAATGGGCTGTAATGTACAGTAATAAGAAAAGATGGAGTAAGAAGTGAGAAAAGAAAGACAAGGATAAAGAGAGATGGAGGGAAAGGGGGGAGGGAGCTGGCACTGGAATGACATGCATGAACAGCAAAGCGAGCAGGGAAAAAGGCGGCTTTGCCATTCACTTTGAAGCTTGCTCCACTTCTGTCTGTCTTACGTAACAGAAAAATGAAGAAAAACAAGTGCCAAAAAAAAACTAGGCAGGGTGGAGAGAGAGGGGAAAAAAGGAGGCAAGACAGAACTTCCAAACTTCAGTTCTCTGATGTTTCCGGCAAGCGAGTGGTTGTATCTGGACGATGGAGTTAGTCACCGTGTCACGCCGAGCACTGGCATTGAATGAGGTGTAAAAGAGTTAGCAGAAATAGGGGGAGATCAGTCAGTGGTATGAAGGGAGACAAGAAAGGAGAGTTGAGAGAAGGCTGTTGGACAGAAAAAGATAAGGAGACAGAGGAGGGAGGATAAACAAAAAGGAGAGGAGAGGGACCACACACACACACATCTGAACCCCAGAGAGCTATCTACAGTTCTGTCTTCTTCTCTTTCTCCATGTTACATAAGCCAATGTCTCCATCCTCACTGCTGACCAGTATTTAGAGACCAGCTGAGGCCCTTCACATATGTCTGTTCTTTATTAACCAAAGAAGACCCCCACCTAGAGTCCACAGCTTCATCCAGCAGCGAGGAGCACTGTTGCACTTTAGCTAACACCTCTGTTACAGTTGCCCTCTTTCTGCTGTACAGTTGCCTTTTTATTTCAATCAATCTTCATGATGTCATCATCGCCCACGGCAGTGAAGGTTGCTATGGAGATCAGTAGATCTGCACCGAACTGCTGCCTTAGGGAGAGTGTATGCATGCTTACTTTAGTGCATGTGTTTGTGTGTGCGTCTTTCTGTGTGTGTCTGTGCACACAGTTCATCTTTAATTGCCATCTGCAATCTGCATCCTGAACACAGTCAGTAATTCGAGAGGCCCAGCGTGGGGTAAATAGCTGAGACTCATTTACAAGTGTGTTAATGGACTTTCTCTATCTTTGTCTTTCTTGTTTCCCTTTCTCTCTATCACTTACTTCCTCTTCCAGGCTTTCTATACCCCCCCACCTCCACTTCCACATAGCAGTCACACATTGTACAGTGAATCAAAATATACTGCAGAGTAACAGAAGCATTATATAAGTGGTTTGTGCATAATTTGCATAATTTTATGAATAAACACACTGTTTCAGGCAGATAATCATCTTCAATTTTGTCATTACCATAAATGTTGTTAGATTGACTATGATTGGCTGCTGCTGAAGAATAGAAGTTAACAGGGTCGGCCCTGGCCTTACGGGAAAGTATAGCCAGTTGAAATTATTTAGTTGACATCGGTTGTTATTCTTACCAATGTTCAGCAAAGTGCTTAGAATGAAAGGGAAATTGTGGTAAATTTGAAATGACAAACAGATAAACCCTCATTTCCTTTCGCTATTTTAGCATCTTCTTGCAATTTCTCCCTACTTTTCTCCTCTCCACTTCTTTCCTTCCTCCCTTAACTACACTCTTCAACCCCTGAAATGTGTTATTAGTATTAAACAATGGAAGAATAGGCATTTTAAGTACCAGCTTTACTTTCCGTAATAACTACCCGCCATGGTAATAATTACACCCTTTAAAACAAAAGAAAAAACCCTTCTTGGGTTACTAGGCAGTATGCGTGCAGCTAAGATTGTGTGTTTTATGTGTTTGTGTGTGGGTGCACACTTACTGTTGCATATACAGTATATAGTTGAGCAGATTGCAGACCCTTTCTCTTTATTTTCAACTTGTTTTTTTTCCCACTTTACTGACAGCTTACACTTGTTTTAACAGGGCAAAAGACCAAAGCAAAAACCAAAATAACTTATTCACAGTGCATTTCCATTGAGCGGAGAGGATTTCTCGGTCTGAATCAGTCAAATCAAGTGGGCATCGCTGTCCTGACAGAATGTATCTCCACCAGGACATATCCCTTCACTGCCATTCAGCTGAGAAACAAAGAAGGATTTCCAAAATAAAAAGACTAACTTTGGTAATGTATTTTTGCACAGAAAAAGAACTGTGGCTTTTGTCTGTTATCTTGCTAAGAGTGAAGTAAATACTGACCTGTATTTAATAAGGTCAGTATTGGTACTGATACTGATTCCCCAATTAACAGAAGTGAGTACTGTATTTAAATCCCAGTCTATCCTTAAACTCTGTCATCCCTGTGGGCTAATAACATTGGCCACATGTCACAATAACACATCCTTGCTGTCATTAATTACCACTTAACTGGCTAACTGGCTCATGTTGAGCCAACATTGATCTCAGTGAGTAGAGATGTATGCAAGATGAAGAGTATGGATTGGTTTTGATAAAAGCCAGCTTAACCTTGGGGGTGGCAGATCAGAAAGCATCCATGAGAAACATTTTTGGAACAGTTTGCATAGGTCATTTTAGATAGCACTAATATATAACTTATTCTGTTGTTTGACTATTAGAAGTTGTTGCCAGTTAAAATGGATTCGAAGGCATTCCTGCAGGCCTAATAGCGACCATGAGACATTGTTACACACTCCCTGGCCCATCATCTCTCCTCTCTTACTCTCACCTCAGGTTGTTGTCTGTCTTGACTCAGATACTTTATTTTTACTTATTTTCTATAATTTATTTTCTGTTCTCCATCTTCTCAACTCCTTCACCTGTACTCTAATTTATAGTACTATTTACCATTTAAGTATCACAATATAAGCAGGGCCCTTTTCTAATAAATTAAAAATTATAATGCGGTTGTAGATTAAGATATCCAGCAGTGTATAAAGTTGTTGAAATTAGCCCCACCTCAACCAGCTGCAACATTTATAATTAATAGTATAGACAATTATAATCCAGTGATATAATAAATATAATATTCTGAAAAGGCCGTTCTGCATAATGACTATGTTACCAAAAGAATTATAATTATTTTGTCACAGTCTAAGATGCAAAGAACGTTGTGGTCCGTTGTAAACTTTGTGCGACCAGCAATAAGCATTGAACCACAAACAGTTCTACATGTAATTTATTGAAGCATCAGCTAAAGCACCATAGCAGTGAAAGTAATGTTGTAACGTAAAGAGTAACGTAACCAGTTATAATACCCAGTTATAAGTAAAGTACTATTTTTACTTTTTTAAGGAGTAATAAATAAAACGTTACTTATTACAATTTAACTTGCCCAACGCTGTTGGTACATAACATCTTTTGGGGCTAATACATATGGACTTTTACTTAATTACTTCTTCCTCCACTGGTGGCCAGGCAGACAATAGCTAGCAAGCGTACAACTTCACTCTACTGACTTGATACTATATTAATCCCCTTTCTCTCCTTTTCTTTCTTTCTTTCCTTTCCTCAGCGGCTTTTCTAATGACATGCACTCCCTTATTAGAAATAACATGACCTTTTGTGTGTTGGCAGTTTCCTTTGTGACCTTTAAGGTTGAGGCAGACTGAGAACAGCTGTGGATTGAGTGGAGCATAATGTGGGGCTAAAGTGGACTCGATCGGACTTCAGCTGTAGAGGGCCATTAGAACTCTTTGTCCTCAGCTGGAAAATTAGAAAATTAGTCACCTTTACATGTGAGTTAGTGTAGCCAAGCATGCAAGGACTCCTCTGACCTCATCTCTTGTTCTCTTCAATAGAACAGGCCCTCCAGATCTCGCCTTGTTTCACAAGTAATCTGTCACTTTCACTCTTTCGTGGTGTTCCTCCCCATCACATTCTTTGCCGCCCGTTGGTTTAGAGCTCCTTCCTGTATTTTCTCTCTCCATCTCCATCAACCTTTCAATTTATCTCTCCCCCTTTTGTGATTTTCATTACCAGAGTAAATATGTTAAGTTTGAGGTGTTTTTTCCCCACTGAAACCAAAGCGGTGAATGAGTAGTCCTATACATTCTTACAACTATCATCTGAGGCAAATGTAAAAAAGTTTATTTGAAGCACATCAGTGAAATTAACTTGTTTAGCACTTATTTACCTTCATGTTTCCTTTTATCACTTTTCCATTGAGTATAAACAATAAACTGTATTGTATCCCCATTACATCTTACTTACTGGTGAGTGACAATTAAATTGAAAGTAATATTAGAGTAAGCATATCTCTAATATGCTTTTTGGATGCAGTTAATGTTAAGATGCTTATTAGAGAAAGAAGTTTTTTACTGTATATATGTGCATCAACACTCTGCTGCATCAACACTTTGCAGTCTAATGTCTTTCCCTCCTCTTCTATGTGTGGTTGTTCAAGCATGCACTCATGTTATTTCCTACAGAACAACAGTATTCCCTTTTGGCTTTAACTCTATTTGTGAAACAAATAACTTTTCCATTACCCAGATTCCCCTTGCTCTGCCAGTAGCTTGCTTTTCACCTATGTGAATTAACACCATGGCACACACACACCTGTGAACACACGAGGAAGCAAACACATATGCGTGCAAATACACACACACTGCCATGCCTGATTAGAGATGTGCATGTAACACCTTAGGCCCCATCCACACTACTCCGTTTTAGAATTAAAACGAATACGATCTCCGTCCACACCAGTGTTTTAGCTGCGTTTTGGAGTTGATCTCCGTCTACATTAAAACGATTGAAAACACACATCTATTGGCCGTTCAGGTATACACATGAAGCAGATGGTCTCTTCCTGGTTACAGAAGATTTGGCGAAAGAAAAAATAAATATAGACGAAGAAGTCTTTTTTGCATGCACTAATAAGGAGCTGGGACTGTTAATTAACACAGGAGTGTGGCGGCGGAAAACAGACTGGGAGTTATTGAAAAGTAAATACAGCGTCATGCACAGTATAAGTGTAGGCAGATAAGTGTTATTTGCACGGTCATTAATATTTTAATAAAAATACCATGTCAAAAACCCGGTCAGTAGCAGCGTGTTTCTGCTTTGCATGACTTCTAAAGGCCCATTTATACTCCTGCGTAGGGTGTACGTGCGTACCTACGGCGTAGGCTACGCACGTAGACATGCATTTATACTTGTGCGTAGATCTGTCCATCATTCTGCAATTACACCCCCAAACGCTAGTCAGCAGTAGCGCTACAGCCTCCACTGTATTGACTTTTGCCGGCCGAGCAGGCTAACTTCCAGTTTAGTGCTCCGCTAACGTAAATGGGGGTAAAATTGCATATGTGCGGCTGGTGTAGCGTTTTCAAATGTTACCAACCGAATGGATCACATTCTGATAGCAAAACCAGTCATTTTGCTCGGGTTGCGACGGTCAAATATATTGATTCACTGTGTTACAGCTGCCAATTGGGCCGCTAGTAAATGTTACTTCAAAGCGTGGGGTACTTCCAGTCGGCTCGGAGGCATTGCGAGGCTACCCAGCCGACCAATCACAGAGCTTACGGTCTGCGTCGAATCGACGTGTAGTTACATTTTTGAGGAGATGCACATCAGGCGACGGCGTAGCCTCTGCGTAGCCTACGCCATCACCTACGCTATCAATTTGACGCAGAACTATAAATTGTACTTAAGACCCAATCAGAGAGCCGAGCATGAGCGGCTGTTTTAGCCCGTCTTCACTAAAACTTTATGTTGCTGCAGCAGAAACATTCATTAAAAGATTCATTTTTGAAAGCAGTATTTATTTTATGTGTCTGTTAATTAGCAAATGCCTAAAACAACCTCAAGTTTAATTTAAAAGCTGATAGTCAAATAAGGCGCATTGTGTAATTTTGCAATTCATAACCCGAATCGTCGATTATTCGTTTCAATAATCGATAGATTAACCGACTATCAAAATAGTCGTTAGTTGCAGCCCTAATTGTATGTTTTGGGAAAGACACCTTTCCCACTTAAACACAAATGCACTGAAAAGTCAAACATCCTGTCAGGTGATCATTAACAATCTATAAATAAACGCAAGCAATGTTCACAAATATATTTAGATATTTATTTTCAAAGGAAGCTTTTCAAAAGCAAATGTCAGGTTCAATTTGAGTTGTATTTATTTATAAAATAGTTTTATATTTGTTTAATTTGGTGGGTATATGATTGTGGATTAGAAAAATGCACCTAACAACACCATAAATTGCTTAAAAATTGTCATACACATTTGTAAATCTTGTTTTTATTCGTAGATCATGAAATACACATTTGCCACCAGTTTTGAGACTAATTTCTCTGCCTATGGCTACTTTTACTTTGCCTGCCAACCATGCTTACTTGACAGTCTCACCTCCAAACTCACACATTGTACCTTTGTCCTCACCGGATGATATGGTATCATAACAATTTTTGTCAGAGTCAAGTGTACATATTGCAAAAACTGTGTATGTATGCATGCTACACAGTTTTGTACAGTTTTGTCTGTATGTATACAGTACTTCCACATGAACACATACACACGCAATGTCACAAAGTAAATACTTCCAAAATATAAAATTTTCATTGATTTTTGCAGTTTCTCTGGAGTGATGTGGTTGTCTTGGTGGGAATGATGCAGTGCAGTGGAGAAGTGCAGAATGGTAATGATATCCAACAGGAGAAGTTACAGCCATGCAGCGATAATCATTTCTACAGGATTAAGGCCTGACCCACATCAGCCCAGAATATTAGCATTCTGAGAGAGTACTGCGGCAAGATTCCACACAGACTAAATGCCTGCAGTTAATAGGATGGGAAAGAGGAAGGAAAGTAGGAGTGGGAGACAGAGTGAGTGGAAAAAGCAAAGACAGACTGAATAATGTGGGAAAGAAAGTCAGATTTTAGTATGTGTTAGTATTTGCTTTTTTTTTGTTTGTGTGGTTCCTGTCGTGCTTTGTAAGGTTAGCCCTCCTGCTAGCCTGTGTTTGAAGCCACACGCTGTGGATTCATTTGCATCTTAACTCCTGCATTGAATGAGAGACATCTGTGAAATTTCCTGCACCACAGTGACATGGGATGGCTGATATGAAACTTCAGAGGAATTTTATTTAAATTTTATGATTTTTTTTCTGCTTAAAGCCATTGGCATTTAAAGGGGCTATATGTAGTTTTCAGCGGCCACTAGCGGTGCGGTTTTTAGATCACAACCAGGTGTGCGCTCAGATATAGCATTACAGTAATCATTTTATCAGCCTGATGTTGAACTAAGTTACATAAGTTGCAGCTCGCTGCATTGGACAGCATATCAAGTGTATTGCTTTTCTTGTGTTTGGGTGTGCGGTCTTTAGGGTGGACCAGTATCTCTCTTAGCGTGTTCTTGGGTTTAAAAAACACAGGGATGGGGTGTTTGTTGAAAATCCCTCTGAGTTTTCACAAATTTTGATTTAGGGTATCCACAGGCTGAAAGTGCCGCCTTCATGTGGTTCTGTTCTTGGGCACTTTTTAGTATGTTGTCAGCTTGGTGGTGTAGGGCTCCGATGACCCCTAGCTTATACTTCAGTTGGTGGTGGGAATCGAAAAGTAGGTATTGGTCTGTATGTGTGGGTTTCCTGTATATTCCAATGTGCAGGCTTCTGTCCTATTCAATGTGTACGGCACAGTCCAGGAGCAGTCCAGGAGGGCCAAACTGTTGTTGTTGACATCTTCTCGTATGAACTTGATGTTACTGTGCCTGCACTTCCTTGGTTTTAATTTTGAACCGTGTGTCATCCACATGCCTGTACCAATGGCTCTGTGCTGTTCCTATGAAGGAGTTCAGGGCTTTGCTCTCCACTTCTTCCATGTAGATGTTGGCTATAATAGGGGATAGGGGTGAGCCCATGGCACAGCCATGCTTCTGTCTGTAGAATCCTCTGCTGCACTGGAAATAGGGTGTGTTTAGACAGAGGTCGAGTAATTTACAGATCTGGTCAGGGCTGAGGCCAGTTCTGTTGTTCAGGGTGTTGTCTTTTAGTAGTCGTGTCCTTATAGTTTCTAGTGCCTCCATGATAGGGATGCATGTGAAAAGGGAAGTCACATCATAGGACACCATGGTTTCATCTAGGTCTAGTTTCAGTCCTCGAACTTTGTTCACAAAGTCAATGGAGTTTCGGATGTAGTGAAGTGTGTTGCCAACCATGGGGGCTAGGATACTAGTTATGTGATTGGCAATTTTGCAGGTGACCGAGTTAATACTGCTGATAATGTGCCTGAGTGGGACTCCTTCTTTGTGTATCTTCTTCTGTAGACATTCTATGGCCTTTTTCTTGTATCCTCTGGTTAGGTCTCGCTTCAGTTTCTCATATGTGTTTGTGTCTGTGAGTAGTAGTACCACCATGCATCTTTCTTTGTCAGCAAGTATGAGGGGGTAAGGTGATGAAACTTCTGGTATTTTCAACCAAGTCCAGTCGCCCTTGATTTTAACCTACCTTGGATAACTATGACCTGGACAACTGAGAACCTTCACAGATATAATCACAATATGTTTCACATGCTTTGCAGTAATGTTGCTGTGTTGTGCTGGGAGCCGATTGTTTTATGGTCTTAGTGGACTTCATGTTGTTAGCTGTGGTGTTGTTGCTGTGCGTTCAGGGGAGCATGCATGCAGGTTACAGCCAAATGGATTTCCCGGCAAATCAGACCCGGAGCCTTTACATAGGAATAGGCTTACTGGCCGTAAGAGGTTTTATGTGAGGTTACAACCACTTCACATAGGCAATAAAAAGTGATTGATTTCATTAATAAAAACCTAAATATATAGCCCCTTTAAATATGGATGTCTTACCACCAGTTTGAGGATCAAAGAGTTTTCTAGCCAGTGCAGGATGAATCAAAGAATCACAATATACAAACAAGCAGAGGTTTAATGTTCTCCAAATTCCATAACAGTAGTGCCTCAATCCATTTTTATCTAACCAAGATCCTGCTTTATGGCATTTTACCTGTTTCTCTTCAATGATTGTTCTTTGATCTAGTCCCAGGTGTCTAAGACTAGGATGCCTCCAGTTGTCATTTGTGTGATAGAAGATTTGATACATCTTGTAGTAATTACAAAGTTTAACAAACAGCTTTTTAGTGGGCCTCTGCCTTGAATCACTCCAATTTACATTTGTGGTGGGTGTGAGCTAGCAGCAGATGGTTTGTTAGAAATAATGAAAACACTGAACCACTGGCCCACTCAAAGCTATTAAGGGAAAATGTTTTTTTTTCACGCAGGGTTTAATAGATTTGGCGATAATTCCTGTTGGTTATGAGAACATATAACTATCTGCTTTGCTAAAGTTTCAGAGATAGGACTTCACAAACAAACTTCACAACAGCATCCATGGGGTAATCAACATGAGCCTTAATTATGTCCTTTTAAGGTAAATAAAAGGTCAACCATGTACATGTTATTTTAATCCTACATTTCACGGGTCATATATTTTCATTATTTCTTGTACATGCTATTGTCCTTCTGGGTCTGCGTGAGTGTGCAGCAGCCCCAGATTCATAGTAATCTCCTAAAATCTCTAGATCATTGTTTGTCAACTTAACAAAGGCCATACCGGTAAAACAAAAACTTTAAGTTTACTCATTGTTTAAAAGAGGCAAGTCAAAACCAGGTAGGCAGGGGAAATTAGGCTAACTGAGTTCAAAAGACAGGCAAGGGGTCATATGAGGCAAAATGGCTAGCACGCTAAGACATGAGCACAGTAGACATTTCTGACTGGAAGTGGGCTGTTGTATATGCTACAGGGCTGATGGGGTAGTGGGAACAGGTCTGCAAGTGGGTGGCGGAGATCAGGTGATGGGGATGGCGGGAACACAGGAGTTAGTGGCAGGATTTGAAATGAGATTTAGTGCATGGCAGTGGAGAAGAGCAGACGAGGGAAAATGAAATTGGCTGAAATTGTGACAGCAGTGAAGTCTTTGCTAACGGTGACAGCTAAACATTAACCTTTGACAGCTGTTTCATATTAATGGGTCTTACGTGGGCTGATCGTGCATTCAGTAGACCTTCGTCAGACACACATCTCCTGCACCCTGCATGTGAACTGCAGGTTGGCTAATCTAAATAACTAATTTCTGGCCCTGCCTTCATTTTTTATTCATCTTCTATTTGGTTTCCACACCACTGTATACAAACAAAAGTGTGTGTACTCATGAATACTTTAGGTACTGTTGGCCATCCATCAAGCTGAAGTTAATCTGCATTGCACTGGTCAAGTGTCAACATTCAATGTGACTGTTTTGGAGTGAGAAGAACTTCCTTTGTAAATCAGCTACTTCTTACTGTTTAAACACAATGAACTAAACTCAAGGAGCTGTCTCAGAACCTTGTCTCTGTTTTCCCTCTAATTAATACGAATCACAGTTCTTTTCAGCAATCTCCTATCCATAAAAGAATGTGTCACCTAAAGGCCTTCTGAGTGAATAATCTGTTTAATAATTCTTGTTTGGTCTGGGTGAAGCAGTGTTGGCAGTATTGTCTGCAGATGCTGAGTGAGGTCCTTGCTTTATACTCGTTGTCTGTTAATGAGATTAAACAACATATAGCGCACACATTACTCTTTCAGTGTTTTTTATGTAGAAGAGTAATAATTGCACTGTTTATCAGAAAGTGTTCTTCGTTGTTGAAACATCTAATAAAATTGGACAAATTTTTAATAAAGTTATATAAAATAATAAATATATTAAGTTATATAAAAAGTTAGGTAGAAACTACAGTGCAGCCAGTTAGTTGTTGCCCGTTTCTGTTGCTTGATCCCTGAAACAAAATCAAAACACTTTGCTCAGCCACCACAACATAGCACACATTATGTGTTTGTTTTTCAACAGTCAACAGATTTCATCTTTACACAATTTGTTTGAGTGTCCTGTGTGACTGGCTTAAGGAGGCTTTGCTGTATTTTTTCTGTAGACAGGTAGTAGGAGCGTGTTTGGAGAATTTTAGGTGACCTGTTGGCAGACAGCGGAGGAGCTGAGTTCTACACACCTTGCAGCCATGCTAAAAGTGATGATCCTTCCTCCGATATTATATAATCTTAAGCACATTGAGAGAATAGTCAAATGTATTTGTATATGAAGGATCTCTTTCATCCAAGTAATTTCTGGGATAATTTCTAATTCTTAAATATTTTGGACATTCAGCAACAAAATAGCCACTTATTCTGTTTCTCACTACACACAAAATTATGATTTTGTCTAGCCACAGTTTTGTATGGCAAACTCTTAAACTCAGTAGCAAGTCGGTGATCATAACACAGTTTGTATTTATTTAAGAATTGTCATTTGTTAATTTGAATTAAATATGAAGCTAGTTTTCTTACTCCTCTCAAATCACTCAAGTCATTATTAGTCTGCACATCCTAAAGTTAACAAGTTTAATTATGTGTCTGCTCAGCATGTTCACTATGAGCTTTGGTGCAGCGATTAACACAGACTGTTTGCTGCCTCTGCTCAATTTTGTTGAAGAAATAATTATTCAAATGTGACCTGAGCATATATTGTATATGCACATTTAGGCACACACACAAACGGACACACAGATGATCGCTGTCTGTGTTTATTTTTGAGTGTATCTCAGGGCCACTTGTCTCTGAAATGAATTACCACGCTGCCTTACTGGTAATACCTGCCTCTTTATGGAATCAATTAGAGTCCACCATAAGGCACAGCTTCTGTTGTTACACAGAATAATCACTCCCACTATCTCTGAGCCCAACAAACCATGGATAAATCTAGGCTACTGTACAGTGTAGTGGTGGAATGGTCTTCATCATTTCAATATTGCTCATAGTGATAAGTGAGTGGATGGATGTGTGTGTGCGTGTGTGTGTGTGTGTGTGTGTGTGTGTGTATTTAGCATTTATGATCTCTGGAGATCCACGTAGCTCAGTTGCAATATGTAAATTGAGTAGATTAATTTGAGCTAGTTGGAAGCTAGTTGGAAGTCATGTCACTTATTTAACATTGTGAATGCAACCATTTCTGTCACCCTTTATCCACAGGCATAATCACATCAGAACATCCACAGACTCTTTCTATGTTCTCCAATGTCCATGGATGACAAATGTTCAGAAATCTACTTAGAAACCATGTATAAACAGTCTTTGAGACTTCAATCATCAAATTTAGACATTTTATTCAGTATCAAAACCAATCCAGGTAATTGTTGTTTGAGCATATATTGTTAGAGCACAGGCAAGAATCTAGAAAGAAAACAGGGTTTAGGTGTAACCCACAGCTAACTCATTGAATTAAACAATATGGCAACCTTATATAAAGTATAACGGGAGCCATATCTCAAAATACCATGATATCAAGATGAAATAAGAAAATGTGAAATTTTAAAATGAGATTGTTTAGTTTAGTTTAGTTTTATCCTAGAACTATTGACCAGAAACCCAAATCTCCTATATTCCGTCATGTAGATATTGTTATATTGTAATCTGTTAAAAAGTGGACATACAGGCAGAACTGCTTAATATTAATTGTCCTACAATTTATATAGTACCACTGACATACCAACTGGTGTCTTTTTTGGAGGAACCTAACTTATCATGAAAAAACAATATGGCATCCCTACCTAAGACATTTTTGTCTGCCATAAGGCTGTAAATAAAGGGAGTAATAACAGTTTTAAAAGGGTTAAAATCTGTGTTGACATAAAACTGATAATGTGTAACACCCAAGTCATTAATGAAGACTATGTTAATTACTCTGAAGGTGAGAAACCATTAAACAATGAAGCTATACAAATGAGTACAATTTATGAGTTTTATGCTGATGGAAAAGAGACTGCTTTGTAAACAAAGAGTTTATAGAAGACATGACGTTGTGTACCTACAAAACAGGGCTGGAAACGTGCATACGCCACTTCCTAAGCAAAGGTTGTGATCTATAAAAAACAAACTTGACGGGAAAATGTGCGTCCCATAAGTAAACTCTGAACCATGCGTAGGCACATAAAGAGGAGAAATGACAAACGGCGACTCACATGGCAGAAGGATGAAACTGTTTGAAATGAACAGGCCTACTATTGTTACCTCTGAGTAATATAGTGCGCAATAAAAAAACATAATTTAAGATCATTTGCGGTGCACAAAAAGAACAATGACTGACGATAATAAACACAAAAGGAGATATCTGTTTCTGCAAAAGAACACCTCAAATATGTTGGACAGTTTAATTATGCATGCATTGAAATTTATTCTCATAAATAAGGTGAACAGGAGAACAAATTATATTTAAATTGATGCCGTTTTCAATGCGTCAGTCGAGCAAATACGAGAGCATAGTTTCATGTAGTGTTATCACATGTTCGCTTCCTTATCGAGCCAAACGCTGTGCACCAGCGTGTGGATGTGATGCGCTGCTTGTAAAAACACATTATGGAAAAATAACACTATTTTATGTAATTTACAACAAGTCACAGGCTATTTCTTTTAACTCATTGCCAGCCTCAGTAACTGAGTGGAGTGTTTATTGTAGCCGAAATACATGTTTAAAGCTAGGTGGAATGCATTTGGTTTACTCTCTTTTCAAACGGGGGGATCCAAATTAATACCTGGGTCATCCCGTCTTGCGTGTGTGTGTTCCCCTCCGGTCAGTGACGTCACTACTCAAGAGGCATGCCCTTTCCTGCAGATCGGTTATAAAGAGGTGGAACTCCAGTGCCCCATTTCCTCCAGTGTTGCATGAAAGTGCGTTTTTTACCCACCAAACAACATACTTCAGCTTCACCAAAAGGAACGTCAGTGTCACACTGAGTTAATCTTGTTTTGTAGCTTCTCTGTCGGAATTCGCCTCCTTTTCTTCATGTAGTCAGTACATATTAATATTAATGAGGGGTGTTTCACTGACCATTTATAGGCAACTATGGGCGTTTGAAGGGTCGGACATGGAGCTCCCTCACATGCGCCACATTTCAAAATGATTGTGATTTATAAAGGGAACTTGCTTCCAAGTGTGCATACGCACAGTTTTATAAGTCTGAATATTTTTTGGCATAGCCATTTTTGGCTTGAGATTTCTACGCACAGTTTTATAAATGAGACCCCTGGTATTTAATCTACAACGAAGAGATGTCTGATTTACAGCCCCTGATGAAAGATATGAATACAGGACATGACATTAAGCTGTCTTTTTTTGTGTATGCTTGTGTTGCACTGTGTGTACTTTACACAATGTCAGTTTAACAAAGTTGAAAATACACAGTTTTTACAAACGTGTGTAAACACCATGGACACATTCGATGTACTGCTTAGTTGGATGTTACATTAGAAGTACTGTATCTAGATTTATGAGAACATGTGACATCACTACAGTAACAGGGAACAGCAGAAGTTAAGGTTATGGTCAGAAGTGACAGAAACTGACAGAAACAGTCATCTTTGAGGTCTTTGAGGATCTGTGCAGTGCAGCTTGTTTAATCTCTTTTGGAGACAAGGAGCCACTGATTGATGCCAAACTCTCCCCCTGGTGTGATGGAGCATACAGTATATATTCTGTAGGTACACATATGTGTGTACCTACAGAATATATACTGTATACACACACACCCAAATACACACACAAATCCTGTATACGTCACACACGCAAATACACACACAAATCAAACACAGCCTGCTTCTCACAGGAAATCATTGCAGTAATTAACGTCCTTGCGTGCTCCCTCGCTGCCACTCTGATTGGCTGAAAGTCATCCTAAGAAGCAGCTCTGCACAGTTCCCACAGGTATTTGCCAGAGTGAAATTATCCCAGTGCTTACCAAGTACCATGGGATATAATCAGCCTGTGTTAGTGTGAAAACATTTCTGTTTTCCCCAGCGCTCCTGTCCCAGTGTCTCCAGCCCACTCGGCAAAAGTCATTTGTCAGCCTTGATTTACATTTATCAACACGTAGGCCCTCTGCGGCTACAGCTCAATCTGCACTCCCACTCAAAAGTCCTGAATTTAGCGAACATGCTCTTGGTGGATTTGGAAGTTTGGTTACAGTTGGGTAAGGGGAGATGTGATGTTGAAGTGGTGGAGGGAAACAAGAACCAGAAATTGAAACAGGGGAGAGAAAGAGATAGCGAGGAGGGAGGGTAAGAGAGAAATGCGAAACAAGCAGAGACAGAGAAAGATGGGGAGGATGGGTAGCAAGGCCTATTTGTCTGTCCAGGCCTTACCTGAAAATAGCTGAAGTGTTGTGTTAAGATTTGAGGGTCAGGTTCTAAAACCAGTGGGTGAGAGTGAGGACAGAGTGCTAGCGGTGAGATAAGAGGTAGAGGTGTGGGAGGTGACGAGGGGTGGGATCCCTTTGTGTTATAGAAAGGATGTGGGTATGGAAGTGTGTGTGTGTGCGCGTGTGTGTGTGTGTGTGTGTGCGTGTGTGTGTGTGTGTGCGTGTGTGTGCGTGTGTGCGTGTGTGTGTTTGCATGTGTGTGGAGGGATGTGCTGTGAGAAGAACACAAAAATGTAGAGAAAAAAAATAGGACAAGGGGGGTTGGGTTGAGGCTTGGAAGATAAGCCAAAGCTTTGGTTGGAGGAAATAGCTCGATGAACACCCAGAAAAAGGTAGGTTGCAAAACGGAGGGGCGACATATCTAGAGGATAAAGAATAGATGTGTAGGGTCTGTGTCTTCAGGAAGTGAATATATGTGATATCTTGCATGGGGAAAGGAGATGAAAGAGAAATAGTAAATGAATTCCTTAGATCTATTCTCAAGACAGTGTATAAGCATAAAGTCAGGGGTGAGTGTAAAGCTCCAGAGAGTGTGCAAAAAGAACCACAATTTGTGCATAAAATTATTACATTTAGGTAAGAATGGCATGAGCAAATCGTGTTGCTATTGAAAGGCAAATTAGTGTGATGTATGTTCATGTTTTAAATTAAGCATGACTATATCGTAGTCCAAATTGGTTTGCATGGACCATATTTCTGTCAAAAAATCTCTCTTCTGTTGTGAATTCTGATAAAATATCAAAGTTACAAGCCTGTGTACGTCCAGAGGGCATTTTGTTAAAAAAAAAAAAAGAAATCCAATCATGGAGCTTAAAAGTCATGTATGTGTGCTGGTAACAGTTGATGGAAGCTAAAGATTACTACAAAACCGATAACAGAACCATACCACAATGTGTTGTTCCACATTTCAACAATAAATGATGGACAGTTTTGTCGTTTTGTATACTTCAAGGAGTTTTGACCTCTTCTGGCTTCATCTCCACAGAAACAGCAGCTGAGGTTCATAGGTGTTGTAATATTTAGAGTCATCTGCTATGCAAAGATAACAAAAAGAACAACCATCTTGCTTTCTTTTGACAGAAGTAAGATGACACAAGTGTGTAAACGGGGTGCGATTAAGTCCACTGTGATACATGGGTTAATAGTGGATGTTCTGGGTTGGTGTGACCTGATCTAAGTTAGTGAGCTTTGATTTTGATTGAGTTAGTCTGGCCTCAGTTGGTAGTCTGGTCAGTGGGTCAGCGCCTGCAGCAAGGTCTCTCTTGGGTTGTTCGTTAAAGTGATGCTCCTCGTCAAGTGTTCAAATCACACCATTTAATTGAACTCCAGTCCCCTGGCCAGTATTCAATCATAGCTCACTCTCTCTTACGCTCTGCATGTCTGCATTTGTTTTTTTGCTGCAATGTTCACACTTTTCTTTTCCTCTTCACCTCTTTCTTTGCTTTTCTTTTACATTGTCATTTTCATCATTTCAGGTATTGACATACATTTTGTGATTTTCAAAATATTTTCTTGGCCAGTGGTGAATTTTTTCAGAGGGCAAAGTGCCCCAGTATCCTTGAGGCGCTTGAAAGGCAGCTTTTAGAAGGACGCCTGGGTGATGGACACTGTGTAATTGAGGAAAATTATATTCTCTTTGGTCTCATTTTGACCATAAAAGAAGATTTTGTGTGAACCCACAGTAGTGGGAAATGTGGTCCCCAAACCCCCTGAAATGAAAGAAACATAAAAATAGTAACGATGTGAAGCCTGACTGATAAGACATGAGCAAGAAAGACGTTTTGAATGAGAACAAGAGAACACAGTCATTTCTAAATGTGTGAATTACAGTATTCCAGAGGGCATAAAGGTTAGAAAGGAAAGGGTTTGCAACATGGGTGAGCTGGGGTGCCTTGGTACACAGCCGTACTGGAAATGGACAATGTTGGAGGAGAGGAGGTTTTGAGAGGTGGGGCACTGGCACGTGTTGCTGCATTGGTCCCTCAGTCACTAAGAAATTTCTAGAAAGATAAAGGATAGTTTATTTAGTTCATCTTTATATCATCACATAATCCCCCACAGTGCCCCTCATGGTATAATGAGCCTCTGTTTCCCGCTGCCTCGGACAGAGCACCTATTATGTCATCAAAAAGGGACAATTAGCAAACGAAAGGGGAGATGAAACCAAGGGCACCAACTACCTGTTCACGGAGGCCGTAATTTTTACCGGTAATTAAAGGCTGACATTTCCCTGATGGATCATCAGGGGCCATGGAACAAACGGGGAGAAGGAGCGACAGAGAGGAAAGGAAGCAGGATTCTCCTCTGTTAAAAGCTCTCAGGCTTGTAATGGTAATTAAGGGCTTGTCTCTGGAGAGGGGATGATATTAGAACAGAAGAGAGGCTGAGGTGGTGGAGGGTGCCAGCCCCAGCACTTTCTTGTTCTTGTTGCCATTACTCATTCTTCTACTTATTCTGCCCAAATCCTCAAATCTGCTCTTTCACTGTACTTCCCACCCCTCAAGTTCCCCTACCTCATGCCGACTTGCACTTCTCCGCAATGCAGAGTAAAAAGTAATCAGTTCAGCCTATCATCATTGTTCCACATCAGCTCACAGCTGTGCCACGAACAAAAAGCCACATCTTTACATACAGTAGGGTTTATTTGCAGCTGTTCTGTTCTATGTTTTAAAAAGCCGCTTGATAAAACGAGTATTTTCTGATTGTGTGCACCCAATTAGAGCCCACTTTGATTGCTGCTTGCCATTGGCACAAATCCACAGAGGTCCTAATGTGGCACAGTACCTGTATTTTCTGTCCTGACAGAGCCTGCAGGGCTGCTCCTACCCAGCACAGTAGGCGTTGTCATGGTAACCAGCAGGCAGCTAAAGAAAAAGGAATGTTGACAGACAGACTTTCCTGAGTAAACACACCTGTCTGGCTACCGTTCTCAGGAGATCCCACCCACCCACCCACATACACAATGAGAGATGAGTCTGGATGAAGAAGTGAGCATTTTTATCCAATATATTTAGTGACGGGGATTGGAATGAGAATTTCAAGAAATCTCTAGGGGATGTTGTTGATGCTGACTAGCTGTTGTCCACCGTCTTTTCTCAGTTTTTTTTCTCAATATCTGCCTCCCCTTCAACTCATTTCACTCTCTTGCCCTTGACTAGAGTGTGTTTATATTGGGAAAGTGTACCGCTCTGTGATTTTGGGGTGAATCTGAGGCTGCATGTAGTTCACATAAGAGAGCATACAGAAAATGTATGTATTATCATATGCCACAACACACCAAATAAGGACCATTTGTCACGGTCCTTTTTTATTGTGTTCCATCCATTTCTAACCACACAGATGGATGCACCTCCCTTTGCTATATTAAGCATACACAGAGACACGCATGCACACACAGCATTGAAAGCAATCTCAAAATATACCACAAAGAGCCACTTAATCTAAATAGTTAGTTAGATAGTTTAAAAATATATCGTAATTTTTTTGTACAAAGCAAAGCCACACTTGTCCAGTTATTGCTTGTCTTGTTTGCTCCCTTATCCTTCCTGTGTGCAGAAAAAGGATTACACAGTACCGGGTGCACCATTTTTATGCTTGTTTCACACCTTGTGGGGGAAGAATCATGACTGACAGGACTTGTATCAGATTCTCCTGCAGCGATATCCACATGAAATCTTCACAAACAAGATCTGTCTTTTTCTCACAGACACACACATACAGTACGTATGCACACACAAGCACTTTCTGCATTTTAATTAAAGCTTAAAATGCCCAAACTTTGAAATTGAAAGTCTGTTGAATAATGCTGTTTTGTGTGAAAGCCTTTCACTCAATCCACTTTTGGATTTAAGAAAATTCTCATTTGATAAACTCAAGATAAAGACTAGGTTGCTTTAACTTTGCTGCTCATCATACGTTGACGTTTAAAGAATATGAGGTTTTCACCTGAAATACAACATACAATATGCCAGCATAATCTGGTTTATGCTTATGCTTCCCAACCAAGCCTCAACCAAAGCAATAAGGATGCCAACTGGCTGCCATTGAGTAGTGATTATTGAATGATTTTTTATCTAGTAGACACAGAATGGCAAGGTGCAAACATACAGCAACACAAATATGCTATCAGCAAGCAGATGAGGTGCCTTTTTAAGTAGAATTTTGTATGTGGGGATAGTGAGAGCCCACATGTTTTCACAAAGTGATGGGGCATGGTCTTATTTTGAAGCACAATGACCACACAATAACCGTTATCTGTAGTTACTAAGTGTGTTCCCCCGAAAGCTGAACATTAAAATATTGCTAAAAAAGACAAAAACATGACAACTGTATGACGTGATGAGGAGACTGTAACGATCTTCAAATGAATATATGAAACAAACAGAAATTGCATACTCACATTTTCCACATTGTTTTCATTTGTAATTAAGAATGCTCTTTAAAATGAAACCGTGCTTTTGTAAGACAAGATGGAAAAGGGGAGATGATGCATGCTGTTGTTTCCCTTGGTAACCTCATGCTTTTGGATGAGTCCACAGAGAGAAGACTGGTGAGAACAGACGGTGATGTTAATAGGAGGTTTTCTAATTCTAATAATTTCGCTGTCAATTGTGCAAACTTTTGACGTTCATGTATCCCCAGACTCTCCGCATCTCCTGTGTTTGATGGTGTGCAGAGATTAATGAGTTTAACTGGGATGATGTGGTTATTTTGCAGCAGTCTGGTGTTTTGTTGTGCATGATTTCATTACATCAATCCCAACTTATCATTGCACATAATGGTACTGTGTTTTGGTGCTTCTGCATAAATTGGTCATAAAATGTGATCTGATCTTCATCTAAGTCACAACAGTAGACAAATACAGTCTGCTTTAACTAATACCACACAAACAATTACATGTTTTCATGTTTTTACTGAATATACCGAATACACCTGTTCTCATACGTTTTCCTGCGACTGTATCTGTGATGAACAATTCCAAAAATTACATTTTAATGAAAACTAAATAGATACTTCAGATAACCCTTTCTGACCAAAACACCAACACCTCAACTTGCCTCAACTCTCCTCCCACCTGCACAGGGCAAAACAAATCAAGCAAATGAGTAAAGTGCACTTCAGGGTGAGGAAAACATCAACATTTGGTATCGCTTCTTGTGCCAGACTTCACCCTGCCTTGAAAATAGAGCACTGAGAGAACAATGGGCTGTGCTGAAGATCAGAGTGTGTTATGAAACATCAAACACACTCTGACTATGACTTATTCAAAAAGCACTCCAGATTGTTTCTTATTCTACAAATAAAACATGGTGGTGGCTGTCACACAAACACACAAACCAGCTCTGCTCAACGCAGTGGCATGTGAAAGACAGGGGGTCTATTCAGTGGATTCTAGGAGAAAGAGATGAGACAGAAAAGACAGAAATGACATTGATGTGAAAGTGTGTGTCTGTTCGTTTATATGTTTGTATTATGCGCATGGTTTTGATTGTTTCTTTATTTTATTTTTTTTGCCTGTCTGTTCATTCATCTGCCCTTCTGTCTGCATATCTGTCAATCTCACTGTGTGCTCTGTGCATCTGTGCTGAATTTGGACAGCATCTGCAGAGTGTTTTCTGTGCAGGGTTTGTTTTCCTCTCCTCTGGCTTGGAAAGTGTTCCTCTGTCTGAATCTGAGTGCCAGCTCTGTGAAGCCAAATTATCCCAAATACTGTGAAATCAGCTAAGCATGCACCAAAGGTTGATACAAATCATCTTCATGACCCTGTGTAGCACATGCAATTTTATGGTTTCTCTAAATCTGATCACTGTTCTTGGTCTCTCACTCAGTTTCACTCAGTCAGGGTTTGCTTGTGTTACAAGCAATTTTGTTCCCGAATGTATTTTCTAATAGAGAGCTTCTTTTATGATTATTTTAAAAGGCATGACATAGTTTTCTGTTTATATCCTTATTCGGCATGAATGCACTTATTGTAAGTGCATTCAGTA
Organism: Micropterus dolomieu; assembly: GCF_021292245.1. NCBI lineage: Eukaryota > Metazoa > Chordata > Actinopteri > Centrarchiformes > Centrarchidae > Micropterus > Micropterus dolomieu. The sequence goes on along the minus strand of NC_060156.1, from coordinate 18,264,324 downwards.
CTTTTCCATTTGCGTCTGCCAAATGAACATAATGAACTATAATTGGTATCTACAATAGTGCTGGCTAGTAAAACTCAACAACTCGTTATTTTAAAGAGTCATTTAATTCCAGTCCGGAAAGCAGCTTTTCACTGCCCTCTTGGAGTACCTTTGACCAAACCAGACAGGGATGTCTCAGTGTGCTGACACAATGTGGAGTACACTGTGAAATCACTGCATCATGGTGAATATTTAAACCACTGATGATCAGCAAAAGCAAGGTTTGTACCTGCTTTTAGTTTTAAAAGAATAGTTCATAGAGGATTTTGGCACTCTATACAACTTTACCTTCACTGCACATCCAGTTATAATTAGGTTCAAAAGTTATCCTTTCCAATTATACTGTTCACCTTGTATTCATCTTTAGCCTGTGTTGGAGTCATAATCAGTCTGTGTGGAAGTTTGTAAGACTCTAGGAGACGCCAGGCAGAAATAAAGAAAGGGTGGATCTTAAATCTCATTTCCATCAGGCGCTGTGACCAACTCTCAGCCGTGGGGACGATGTCAATCACTCAGATTACATGGATTTGTTCCACACCCACACATGCATGAGGGCAGAAATGACACACAAAGTTGTGCACACAAAAAGAAACACACACTCATGAAAACACTTAATCATGCTCTTGTGCTGTACAAGGCACACATTCAGTCAGCGGGGGATATTTTTCACACCAAATCTTGCCAAGTCTTGTAATGGTACATTTATTTGTGAACTTCAAAAAATGACACAGTGATGGGAAGACTGTTAGCATGTTAATCCACAGAGAGAGGGGCAAGGAGGTACATATGTGATGTAAATGTTAAACCAATATTGCTGGCTGTCTATAAATCTTATTCTGCGTAGGCTTGTGTTGTTAACAGTGTATTAAAGGCATATTGGAATATTCAGCTGATGTTATGCTTTCTTGTTGGTAAAGTGGACAGTATCTCTGCCTGTCACACAGAAGACTGGGGTTTGATTCCCCAATGGGGAAAAAGTGCTGGTTTTACTTGTAGCTCAGTCCATGGGCACACGGATGGCACTGCCGAGGTGTCCTTAAGCAAGGCACCAAACCCTAACTGCTCGGGTCTGAGTTTGCCTGAGAATGTGGTGGCTCCCTTGCTCTGACCTCTCTCCATAGATTAATGTGTATAGGTCCTGTGTTGTGCATGTGTGTATTTTCGGGTTTGTGTGAGTGAAAAAATTATATTTCCCCTTGGGGTAAATATGTCTTCTTCTATTGTGAGTGGGGTTGTCACAATATATATTTTTACTCAAGATAAAAACATCATGGTGATAATAAAAATTATAAAACAAAATTATAACAGAACTATATCAATTGAAACTCATCATTGATCATAATGCTTTTAACATTTAATTGGTAATTACGTGCTTCAAAACTTCCCTTTTATGAAAATGTGTCAGAAGAGAATAAAATATTTTAGGCTATTTTGACAATCAAATGATAGTTTAAAAGTAAGTAACTTATAAAAATTACTTTTTGGCATATTTGGTGAAACTGTCACTATATCCTGACAGAAGCACATGAGACAGATAATCTGTGAATTTGCTTTAGGCTCCTCCTACTGCTCCTAATGCCATTTGTGTCAAGTCAAAAAAACGGATCAGAGCCAGGAGCAGTCTCTAACGCGATATCAATCAGTGCTCCTGAAGAGAGCATGCGCTCGTTGGTCAACCTCCTACCTTGCGCATGATCTCACACAGTCAAGCTCAATATTTTCAGCGCATGGTTTATGAAGTTTTGCAAACACAATGGCTGAGAAACAACCTCCAGCAATGAAAGAACTACCCATTCCTCCTTTGCCAACAACAACGTATAGTACAACACAAGTGTGTGAACATGGCTCTACACTGAGCATCTGTCTCATTATGTTCAATGCCATGGCGCTTGTATCGATGAGTGGCAAAGAGACATGATGGCAAATGATGGGGAATAACAGTGGAGAAAATTACTGTTCTCTAAAATATATATTTTCTCAGTTATCACATTGTGATATTTAAAATGTTTAACAGCTGCAACATCTTCAAAATAGCCAAACAGTTACATAGAAAAAAAAATACTTCTGGAGGTAGTGTGTGTTAGCATTTACACTGGTGACACATTGAATGACTGTAGCTTTGTTATTTACTAAACAGGGTGACATTTTGATGTTCTGTTGTGCTTAACTGAATGGGACCAGTACGGTGCTGACTGCCTGGGTTGGGGAGTAACGGATTACATGTAATGGCGTTTTATAATCAGTATCAAAAAGAAAAGTAACTGTATTACGTCACAGTACAGAAAAAATACACATAATCAGATTACAGGTACATTTTGTAAAATCTGGGATTACTCTTATATGTTTTTTTTATACAGTCTTTATGTACGTGTTTCTGTGAAAACACAAAGCAAGGGAGGGACATGTCGCAGACATTGATTGGCGTTTACAGTCGACAGTAGCGCCAAGTGTGTGTTCATGCCCCCACCCCGTCATGCAGACTCTATGCTGACTGGTTCCAGCTCTCAGTGAGTGGACACGGCAGCTGGACCAGGACCGAGCACAGACTCCGAGACGGAATACAGTACCGAAGGTGGTTTTCTTGCCAGGTTTGGCTCTTGGCACGCCGGGGCTGAGTAAGCTAATAAAACCGCTAGCAGCATGGCTAACCGACAAAGCTAACTAGCCACAGATACAGGCAGATAGGCTACAGTTAGAAGTTTAGCAAAAAGTAAAGCTATCCATCAAGAAGCTTTGTGTAAATCATGTCAGTACTGGATTCCCTGTTGATCTCTGAGGCTGCTAAGCGAAGTTTCGTTGCCCGCTCCGGTTCCCAATCAGGCGCCGCACCCCCCACTATGGTGCACTATGTCACCATAGTGGTGACATATTGCAAAACATATCATATAAGAACATTTTAAACATGGATTCTGATTTCATGGGAATGGAAGATTTTGTATATTTCTCTAAAAATACACTGAGCAGACAACGCATCATTGATACTTCTCTTGTGTTCATTTGTCTATTTGGCATTGAAGTAATTCAAAAGTAATTAAAAGTACTCAGATTACATTACTTTCATTTTGTGGTACTTGGATTACGTTACTGATTACATTTTTTAACCTGTTGAAAACAGGCGCCTTTTTCCAGAAAAAAACGCCTAAAATTACATACACATAATGAAGCAGGAATAACTCAACCATTTGGCCTAGATGCATAATTCTGGTCTCCTTTGAAAAGTCAGAATCTAAGGAATATAAATCCATTGTATATTAATATATTTATTTTACTAATAAAGACTACATTGAGATGCAATAAAGAAAAAATCTGATATTTTCATCCTCGCCTGGTAAAAAAAAGCTATGTTTTAATGCAATAAACCATCAAAACCATCATAAGGAAGCTTTTAATGCAACTGAATATCTTCTAATACACCTAGAATGCAATTGTAACTGTAAATCTGATGAAAATAAAGTAAAATATAACAGTTATCATACAACATTTTAAAAATATACAAGGCGAATGTCCATATTTTGGCAATATTTACTGTTAAAATTTTTACTTTTATTGGTAGATATCTTTGAAACAAAACATTGAAATGTTGATAAAAACAGTGAGTATTCATCAACATTCCTGTCACCAGGCCTGTAGATTGAGAATGGAACATCCCACAGTGATGGGGGGGGCATCAATCGATCCAGCTTGAGCAGACTTTCTTTTGGTACCTTGCATGTCTATGTATCTCCAACGGGTCGCAATAATCAAGATGTGCCCGCTTAGGCTCAGAGCAACAACATCGGCTGGTTTTGGAGTTAAAACGGCGAAAAAAAATGTTTTTCAATCAGTAATTATGCCCACAGCACCGTTGCCCCCGGTACCAGGGGCGTCTGTTTTCAACAATAATTAGTAATTAGTAATTGTACCGGATTACATTTTTAAAGTAATCCTCCCAACCCTGCTGACTGCGTAAATGACTTGTGAGGTTAGTTGTGTTTCCACCTGGCCATCACCTTTTTAAAGCTCAGCTTTGTTGGTAAGCGCTTTGGGGGATGAGTTTGCATTCAAGAGGTTGGAACTCATGAATATCCCACCTGCTGCCAAGATCATGTTTGCGTATTTTTGTGTGCACATCTGTGAAAGAACTACCGTGTATAAGAAACAAAAGCCCAAGAAGTTTGCAATATCCACGTTATTTTGAATAGCTGGGAAATTAAATATTGATATTACATTTTAGACACTAAAATATGTAACCTGTAACTGTGACTGCAACTGCCAATACAGGTTATCCTAAGAAAGTGAAGTTAGCCTGTGAAAAGGGCTCACTCTAATGCCAGTGTAGTGCTTTTGCTGGAACATTACAGATCTTTGAGTTTGTTCTTGCTCTTCTCTTAAAAGCTTCTCTGTGCCCAAGGTCATAATTTAACTTCCTTTGGTTTTCTTCACCTTCTGTGATGTTTTTCTTTTGTTATAACGCCTAAGATGGTCATGGTTGGACCCTTAACTCCTCCACTAACACCTGCTCTCATCATTAAGACTGATTACTGTTTGCTGCCTGGTCTGAGGTCTGTCTGTGCACATTACTACCTCACCCATTTAAAAACAATAATGTCTTAGTAATAATTCACCCTCAAGATCAGTTAACGTCAACGCAGACACCATTCTTGTGAGGTACCAAGGGTTACAAACTGCTTTGAGAATAATAATAGATCATCATAGTAATGAGACTGCTGTGGGGTTTGACAGCAGGAGAGGAACTTAAAAAGCTGCTCCTCCTTCTCTGTAACTTGAGAGCGTGCGAATTACTCACCTCATTGTTCCAGTCCTGGTTAATAGTCTTCCTACCATCTGCTCAAACTTCAACTGGCTTGACATCATAGTAGTTTGCTGGCTCAGAGGCTAATGACATAGACATGCCAGGCTTTTATAAAACCGTATTCTCTCTATGCCTGGCTAATATTTGTACATCTTTTTCAACAGCCTTGCAAACAGCAGTTCAATTGCTCTTGACACTGCCAATTTAAACTGCAACTGTAGTCATATGCTGTATATATAACACCTGGAGAGAAAATGTGTTATTTCACCTGTACACTGGAAATAAAGGAAGGACTCTACAGGGAGGTGAATGTACATTTAATGTAGGCAGAGGATGTTATGTTACTGTGGATATTTTAATTCAGCAAGAAAAAATGTTAATCGCCATAGACAAACCATTATGAAAGACATGTCTATGGCATGTCTTAATAGTCAATAGAGCCATATATTATATTTGAGATTGCATGTGAATTTTTTACCTTTGAAACAGTAGTTGGCAAACCAGTCTCATCACAAGGCCCATTAGTAGCTGCTCTAACGCTTTTAATCATGTCTCTTTTAAGGACTTCTTTTCTATGATGGATAGTTGAGATTGAAATCCACTCCCCGTCATTTACTTTCATTCTTCTCAAGGATAAACTTTCAATCTGCATTTTTAAGCCAAAACAGACACAAAGTCCTTAAGGTGTGCAGAGAATGCAAGTTTGAACATCTACAAATAAGGGTGTTGAGCGATTTGGCTGAAAAATCTAATTGCAATTTTTCTGCCAGATATTCGATAAGATTTCGATTCCATTTGCAATTTTTTTTTATTGAAGTTTTGCTAAAGTTCAATAGGGGCCAATCTGAAATAGAATAAAACTTTTGTGGTGTATATGCTGGGGGGAACAACTGTCATAAGAACGAATGGCCACCATCTTGCAACACCATGTCCAGCTATTATACTGCATCCATGAATGGGATGCAATGTTGCAGGTATAACACCACCCGCTGGTGTTGAAATAGTGGAAGAAGTAACGAAGGTGGCTATGAGAGCTTTTGAGGGAGTTTGGGGGACTGCTGCACTTGGATTAGAATGAGACAGCATGAGGCCTCCAACAATTTCCCGTGATTCCCAGGGAGCTCAGTGGAGACTTCCTCTCCAGGCAGCGGCTGCTGGCAGCATGACATTCCTAGTTAGCAATTGATCTGTGGGATAAACTAACAGCACGGGGGTGATTTATAAACACAGGGAAAGGGAAATGCTGTATTTGTCTCACACCCAGAGATACACAGTTGTACAGTATGTCATTTGCACAGGATGGTTACTTTGCATGTTTGCTACAAACAATTAAGTGTTACTATACAGTAAAATACTGCTGAACCAAAACCTGTGCGTGTGGGTGTGTAATCACACGCAGGAGGTTCCTATTTTGTAGGTACAGCGTGTAGCCTTTGTAGAGCCTGGCTGTGCACAAATACCAAGCTGAGAGTGGCTGTTGAACTTTGGAAATGTCAGCCTCTGCTCCTGACAGACAGTACTATCAGTTCATTCCTGGGTGTTTTCCCATCCTCCTTCCCTGCATGCCTTAAAACTTTCCTTGTCCAGAAAGTGACCTACTGAAATCTTTTGAAGCTGTGTCTGGGTTGTGGGCCGGATAACCACAGAGGATACATGCCCTTAGTTCAAACATAAACAGTCATCAAAGATCATCACAAAAAGTGGAAACCCAAAATGTGATGCAATCCAGCAAAACAGTCTTGCAATGTATAAGAAGCATTTTGTTTTGACTATATCAGAGAGCTCCTTACTCAAACATGTGTGTTTGAGGCTTTAGTAAGGTACTATAATTGCCTTCTGTTCCCTGCACTAGACTTTGGGGAGCTGTCCATGGTGCTGTCACATGCTAAGCAGGATTAATGAATACATACCCCATACTAGTACAGTTTACCTTGCACTCCTGCACATAATTCCTGCTGTGAAACAGGGAAAAGTGTCTCCTTCACCTCCATCCCCATAACATCTTTCTCCCAGTGCTTCCCAAATCACATGCCCCGGAGCCAGACACAGCATTGGCTCTCCCAAGAGGAGTGTCTCCCACCATACAGTTTACAGTATAAGCTGCATGATGAGCCTCCCTTCATTTGTGGACTGTTTACATGTTGCTGTGTGGTTCACTGAGAGGCAGCAGCATGTGATTGCTGCGCCCAAGGCCTTTTGAGAGTGACACTTCAGAGGAATGCAAAATAAACATGCGCATAGTAGATGCCAGCAATACACTTTCTTTATGTTCACCAACTTAATACACGCAGTTCATGTACATTAAAGGCATTTTGTACTTGATTAGTCTTGCAGATAGGTCGCTGTCTAATTTCCTGTGAAGGACCAATGAAGTATACATCAATCTGTCTGTCTGTCTGTCTGTCTGTCTATGAGTGGTAGAAATGTGCCTCTTTATCACCTGGCACCACTAAATGTAACCTTGGGTTTCCATTTTTCACTTTTTACCCCTAGTTCAGCAATGACTTGGAATGTTAAATATTTCTTAAATTGCACAAAAATACCACTAGCATCATTGAAATGGATTTTTATTGGTGTGTGAACTATCACCTTTTTCTTTCTTCTAAATATTCTCTGAACCAAAGAGATACTCCACCAATTTACTGAACAAAGACCCTATTGGCTTCTCACTGGCACCTCCTTACTTCTTCCACATATCAACTCTCAGCAAACTGAAGTTGTTGACTCCTGACCTTCCTTCATATCCAGCAGCAGCTCTAAATAAATGTTACTGTCAGCCTTCTCTCACTTCCTTTTTCCTTCTTTTCTGTCATGGACACGCAGTCTCGAGGGGGGTTTTAGGAAGCTCTTGAGTGCCCTCATGTGTTCATTACTGTTTACTTGCTTTCAGAACAGTATACTGTATGTGCGTGCTGGTGATATGAGATGATTTCCTGAGATTTTACCCTTGACTCTGTGTTAAAGGAAAGGCTGTCTGTTTTAATCACAGCTGCACATGCCGCAAGGTTTGTTGGAAATTCCGTCTTCCATCTCATCAGCCTCAGCCACTTTTGACATGATTTTTGTGCATGAGAAGAATTGTGAATGCTCATGTCAGCAACAAAAGTGTGTTTCTGTTGATGACACTGACTTTCAAGGTGCAGACATGTTATGGTATAATATTCTTTGGGCCGTGCACGTGAAATGCACACCCTTGACAAGCCAGCAGGACAATCAAGCATAACAGCATGTCATCTCCTGTCTTTTCAGGAAGTGCTTTGAACCTGACTTGCCGCGCATTTTTTGGCTACAGCGGTGACGTCAGCCCACTCATCTACTGGATGAAGGGAGAGAAGTTCATAGAGGACTTGGACGAAGAGAGAGTCCAGGAAAGCGACATCAAGTAAGAAACACAGCTGGAGTTTCAATCTAGAGTAGCAGGCGTGGATGAATTCACTGGAAAATATTAAAGGACGATACCAATGGTTTTGCATGTTTTAGCCCATTAACTCCAAATTGCATACACTAAACCAGCAATTTTCTGGATATTTATTTGCTGCCTTCCAAGCAGCTGCTGGTTTCCATTTATTTTGCAATGATATGAACATCATGCACAGATTCAAAGAGTGTTTAAAATCAGTATTTATTAATTTTGTCACCTTTATTTTTGTATTTAAATAACATTATTGTCTTATGGAAATGCACTTTCAAGTAGTTGGATAGGATAACTTACAATGTGCATTGATTCATTGTGCACTGTGACGATAGAATTCCATACATCACATACATAGCAAGATAATATCTATGTGAGTGAAGAGGAATACACATTCCTGTAATTCATCTGCAGGAGTAATACTACTCTTTCACTGCATTCCAAAATGCTTTCATCTTCACAAATTCTTTAAGTGCAAGCTCTTTTAACACACCCCATGTATATTGGCATCATTAAAAGCTTTTCTGAACATTGTTGCTTCAATATGGCTATATACTGTATCGTCACAACAATATTCGTGCCAGTGTATTGTATTGTACCTGAGTTTGATATTGATTCGTTGTCCCAAGCTTCATTGCATTTACCAGCTGTCGAAACGTCCACAAGAAAAAAAGCAGCAAACCTGGACAGTGAGAAAAGAGAGCTATGCTGTTTTTGCTGTGTTTACGTTGTTTCTTGCATTAAAAAGTTTGATGTTCTTCAGCTCAAGTCTCAAGTCAGGAATGTTGACGCATCCTTGAGTGCAACAACAAAAAGGGTTTTCAAACCAGTCCTTGTGAGCAGCTGCATTACCCAATCTGGCAAAAATGATGATTATCTAACACAAGCAAGTTTCAAGTGTAAATATTTTCATACTGAAATTATCAGTACTGTCCTTTACGTTCTTGGCTTTCATCTGTCATGGCTGATGGTCTAATTATTTTACTTATTATATTACTTAATTGGCATGATGTTTTGATAAAAAAAAAAATACAAGGTACTTAAACAAGAAAGAAAAAATTGTATATGTAGTAATATTGTAATAAATGGTATTTTAAATGGGTAATTCATGTAACTTAAACTTAAACTTACCGTAAGTACTGCATGGTTTAAGTTAGTTTCTTCTCTTAAAAGAAGTCTAGAGTTTCAACGAGAAATCTGGGAAGAATTCACTTTAATGTTATAGTTTTTTGGAGAGTATTAGAAAGTAGGTCTCTGCCTCCATTTAAGAATGTGCTAACCGTTAAACACATCTTTTTAAAAAAGCAGTTTATGTAACTTGCCCTCTCTTTCTTTCTCCTTTCAGTGTAACATTGTAAACTGTGCCCAACAAGCCTTACTTTCAGGGCTCTAAGACATTTCAAACAAGCCCATTTCCATGTCTCTCCCTCCTTGTGATGTAACACATTTAAACAAGTCCATTCCCTGGTCCATGTGCATGTTTCCCATTAGGGCTGTTTGGAGAGGCTGCAGCTCTGGGGAGACAGCCCTGTCAGATGGTTAACAACCACCATTTTTCACACCGCCGCCACTGTCGCTATCTCCCTCGCTGCACCCACCTATAGCAGCATGCAGATGGGCCACAGGGAGGAGGAGAAGAGAGGAAGAAGGAGGGATAGAGCAGACAGGGAAGAAGTGGAAAGAGTAAGAAATATGGTAGAAGTCACTTGGAAGGATAGTTTAGGGAGACACATCTGTGGTAGTGAGTTTTCTTGTGCACTGATATGAACTTGCAACAGAAACAAACCCCATTTTAACCACCAACGCTGCTATCCTGCCTTTCTTTTTCTGTCTCTCTCTTCCTCCATTACTCCCTGACAACAGGATTCCCCCACTGACTGGCTAAGGGGTTATGTTGTCAATAATTCATACCGATATTTCATTCAGAGGATCAATAATGTATTTGATCGTTCTCTCTCTGTTGCTGATGCTGCTACCATACAGGGTTTTTTTTCCACATCCAGCCATTGCCTTGGTTTCACTTCCTATAAAGTCAGCCAGAGATATGGAACGGGCAACGACGGGAATAGGAGAAACTAAACATGAACAAATCAGTGCTTACCCTGCAGCCAAACTGTCTCCGTTTTAGATGATACAGTAGGCATGCTTCTAAGGGTTACCTCTCTTCTTCAGGCCAGCACCCACACACTTTTAGTTTTATTACTAATGCATCGGCAGCCGAACTTGAGCTCAGAAACAAGAACTCATACCTTGGGCTCAGAGTTTCTGCAGGCACTTATTTACCCAACTCTGAGCCTATTGATTTGTAGGAGTTAATTTCTATGGTAACCCAAGCCCATAAATTCTCATTTTGCCTGGGACAGGGCTATTGTTGTTATCATAGCATGGATGACTGGACATTAGCATTAGCATAGCATGCAGAGATTAATAAATTAGCCAAACAAATCTGGCTCAGCATAATAAAGAAGGTGATCGATATGTTATTGACCCGATTCAGTTGTTGTTTTGCAGGTGTGCGTTCAGTTGAATGCATAAAAGGCATGAATACGTTGGAAATAGATCACTAAATGAGCAAACACAGGGGTTTTGCTAATGAGGAAGGGACAGGTGCCTGCAGCAGCCATAGTTTCGAGAACATGTTCATGAAATCTGATTCACCAGTGTAGGAACATCATGCAGTAGATGTACTGTAGCTGTAAACAGTTCGGTATAGTTGAAATTCAGCCCAGCTGTTTGTGTGTGTTTGTTATGAGCTCTCATTCATATGTATCTCTGTGCTTCACCTGGACCTTGTTATCCAACTTTAGTGTCCTCATCAACTCTATTTGAGGGTTCAGGTTGAACTGCGGCAGGCTTTATCCATCAGGCTGTATGGCAATGAGCTGCGTTGGCTCATATAGTGTGATAATGTGAAACCAGAGGCTTCAAAGTACCCACCACTCCCTGGAGAGACATGAATTATTCCCGTGCCTCCTTCTCCCAGTGCCCCACCCCATTGCACAACAAACTCAGCTGAAACTACAAATATCATCAGCGCTGCCTCTGCCTCTCCACGCAGAAGCCCATGATACACTTTCAATTACGGCCAAATCTTCCCAACAAGCTGTCCTCATGTGCAGTTTATCGGCTTGAAGGCGAGAGAGAAGAGAGATGCTTGAGAGTCATTATCCCCCTACATACTCAAACACACTCACACACACACACTCTCCTCTTTCCTTCTCCCACTCCTCCTTCTCAACACATAGCCGTTATTTACACATAGAGTATATGATACATGCCGGTACACACACACACTCTCATACACACAGGCAGAGAACTCTTTCTCATTTGCACTTTGTTTCCTCCAAAGTGTGATTTGTGCTGAAAGTGCTGTAAAAGTGGGGTAAGTAGTGTGTCTTAGGTATGAGAGAGCATTATGTCCCTATTCTCTCTTCCATCAGACTCAACCAGCCCAGCGGGGGACACTCATTTACTTTGTGGAATATTACATTCTCTCCTTCTCTCCGTTACCATGGTAGCCGCTATAAAAAGATTTTCTTCTGATCGTCATTATTTGATTCCACCCCCCTGCACGCTCCAAGGAAGAGCCCTTATTGATTTTAATTTCTCATATGTTTTGAGTGCTGAGAAAGAAATTAACATACCATGAAGTACTTACAGTAACACAAAGGGGGCTTCGGGGAGGTGCAATTGTACAGAAAACACGCTGCTCACTCGCATTTTATGGTTTGACCCTTGTGAATTGTAACATAATATCTTCTGTTGTTGCTACACTCTGTATCATGACCCTTGAAGCCCCGTCACATAAAATACATGCTACTTGCCATTACATTTACTTGCACTAACTTATTAAATGGTCTTATACATTGATTGAGGAACTTGTTTAAACAGGGAAAGCTACTTCCCATCTGTTGTTTCCAAAACTGGTGCTGCAGAGAGGCATTGCGCAGAATTATTTGTTTATTTTTTTGTCTTGCAGGCTTGTCAAGGAGCATCTTGGTGAGCAGGAAGTGGCCATTTCCTTGACTATTGACTCCTTGGAGGAGGATGACCTGGGAAATTATTCCTGTTATGTGGAAAATGGTAACGGCCGTCGCCAAGCTACCATCCAGCTCCTCAGGCAGGGTAAAGACTCTTTGACATTTCCCACTGCAACCTTGAGGAGTATTAACCCCTTAACATCTAGTTTTTGAATTTTATTTCCCAGTAAGTGGCTTTAAGGCTGGAAAAATAATCTTTTTCCTCACTCTCTGACGCTACGTTATATATTCTGTATCGGCATTTTCCAACTCTTCATTAAAGCCGCATGATGAATGAAATATTCAAAGCATGGCTGCACCATTTCATCAAATAGAAATATTCTAGACATCTTGTGCCTCATTTTATACACATTTCCATAAACTTCAACCTGACATATTTGGCATCTTTGGGAACACTAGGATCTCCACTAAAATTTGAAATAAAACTGCAAAGGATTTGCTGCTTCATTGAGGTTTAAAGGGTTACAGTTCCTCTAATCAATATTTCATAGTAATAATGGATTAAAAGAATGTGATGTGAAACGGGTCACTTGTTGTGACAAACCCAAAGAGTTCTATCACTGTAAATAGGCAACTGCTATCAACTTTACAATATCAGCTTAGTACTATATATTAATGTTGTGTTTACAGCTTGCCCCCAAGTGGCCACAAAATTAGATTTTGTAAGTTTAAAGCAGTCTGGTGTACACAACATAAACACATCTGTTTCTTTAATATCACTTCAGATATTGGAATATTCTTTTAAATGGATAAAGACGACTTCATATATCTCCCTTCATGCCCCCAGAGACCTCACAGCACTCTTTTTAACATCTTTTGTTTTTCCTTTCTTGTCCTTCCTTGTTTTTCTTTTTCAATCCATGCTTGTGTTAACAATCTCCATTTGGCCGTGTCGTTCCTTTCTACATGTGCTCCAGCAGCTGTGTAGCTATTTTGGCTCTCTAGCATGACTTTTCTGAAGCTCTTTTCATGCACTGGTTGTCACCCTGCAAAGAGAGGTAATTTGATGGCTGTTTAAACAGCAAATTGGTTCAGCTTTTCCCAACAGACCAATAAGTTTAGCATACAATTACATTTTAAGTCGTTATCTGTCTGTCTCCCCGCTTTAATCTCTGTCTTTGTGACCATCTTTTGTAGACAGCCCACTTCCATTTTAGAGGTCTTTGCAGACTTTAGACGCATTCATTTAACTCTCTCTGTCAAGCAGCATTTCCGGCGAGAGGGATGCTAAGAAATACTTCGAGTGAAGTTCTATCTATGTCTCCCACATTGTTCTGATGTTTCCCCTCCCAGAATGCATAAGCCCTACAGCAGGTCTGTGATTGTCTCAAGTCAGCCTGCCTAAGGAAATAGAAAGAGGAAAGGCAGATGGGAAGAAGTGACCAGTGAAACATAAACAACTTAGAGAGTGAGGATGATTGCTGTTAATTAGTTACAAAAATTGTATATTACAGAGCCAAAACAAAAGTGCTGTCTTTCTGAGATAGTATTTGTTGTTGTTCATGAAAGAAACGTAAAGGCATATGTGCTGACTGATACAATCTGTCTTTACACATTACAGCACTAATTCAGCATTTTGGGAAATACCTATATTCAATACCACTCTCATGTCTGTACTGCGAAAATGAAGCTATTGCCAGCAGGAAGTTAGCTTAGAATAATGTCTCGACTGACAGGCAACCTTCTAAGACTCCAGGAACTCAGGCATTGTGCCTGATCAAGCCAGCAGGTAACCCCACATAAAACACATTGTGTCATTTTTACACTTTTGTTAAATATCACATGTACATTTGTGAGCTTTAGAGGTGCTGGTTGGCAGAAATGTTATCCCTGGACCAGTCAGCTGTTTCCCCCTGTTTCCAGTCACATTGCTAAGCTAGTTGTAGCTCCATTTTTACTGTACAGACATGAGTGATATTATTTAGTCTAATATTAAAGCTGGGGTGGGCAATGTTGGAGAAGCTAGCAAGAGACAGCTATTTTGAATGGAAAAAATCCAACCCCATTTCCTTCAAGTGTCCATCTTTTTTCTTTTTTGTGTCAGAGCATTTGATTTATTGCAATCTGGAGGCAAAGAAAATTTCAACAAATAAAAAAGGGGGGGATTACAGTAGTAATCTTTACTCATTACCATTGACGGCAACATTGCCCTGCACGATTGCTCTAAAAGTTGCTCTGTGTATCATCAGCTTAAGTATTGTAAGAAAATTGCATTATATTGATGCCAACTGAAAACTGTTTGTCATGTCGGGGTGGTGATGGCGCATAGATAAGATGCTTGCCTATGATGTGGGAGACCGATTCCCACTGTAAGCCATCCACCATTGTGTCCCTGAGCAAGACCCTTAACCCCTAGTTGCTCCAGAGGTGTGCGACCTCTGACATAAATAGCAATTGTAAGTCGCTTTGGATAAAAGCGTCACCTAAATGAATAAATGTAATGTCTCCGGTGCAATTTGAACATGTTTTGATTAAAGAAATAGTTTATAACTTTATAGTGATGCTTTCAAGACTTATAAAAGATAAGATAAGTAAAGTAAAGTAAAAATAAGATAAAAGTAAAGATATTTACCTTTGCAGTATACATAATATGTGATATTATAGAGGGTGCATTGTGGTTGCCATGGCACCTGTGCGGTATTTCATCCCATAATGAGAAATAAGGTGAACCTGTTCTAGCTGAGCCAACCAGGTAAATGCTTCTTTCTGCTTACACAACATAACTCATCCTTCCCCAAGCTAGGTCTCTGGGGAGACGGAGAGGAGATAATAGAGAAGGGAAATGAATGGAGGGACAGAGGGAGAGATGGGGAAGAGGGGGAGAAGAGGTATGATGGAGAGGGGAGTAGGTAAGATGACTAAACTCAAGCCCCTTGTTTTGAAAATGCCTCCATCCATGTCCAGGTTGTCCCATTGTGTCCCACTGTCCCACTGTGGACGATAGCCAAAGTGCAGAGCTGGGTCACTGCTGCACTGCTCCAAAGAAATGAACCAAATTTCTCATCATCTTCTCTTTTTTTCATGTGTCTCCCTTCTGTGCCCTCTCATTTTTCATAAGTCGTTATGAGCCACATGTTCCTTCCCCCTGAAGATTGATGCTGCTTTGCTATGAGCTAAGCTCTGAAAAGAATAATGATTGTCAAGACTTCTAGCAAATGTAAATGTATCCTATAAGTGCCCATCCTTTGAGTTTACACAGGGAAACGATGACAAAAAAACTATTAGTCCAACATGCTGCAGTCAGTAACACTGTGTATTCACAATATGTATACATGTAGTTAAATCCATGATCATCTCAGCACTTTAAAATATATTTCTGGTCTGTGTGTCCTCAGCAGAGCTCATGTACACCGTGGAGCTGGCAGGAGGACTAGGAGCCATCCTGCTGCTACTCATCTTCCTCATCTCCCTTTATAAATGCTACAAGATAGAGCTGATGCTTTTCTATAGGAGGCACTTTGGCAGCGAAGATGTGGATGGAGGTAAAGACAGCACAAAGCATCACAAAGAAATACTCTCTCTGTTTCAGCCTGAAGCCCTTTAACCTCCATCTTGTTCTCACTTTTTTTCACCGGGCCTTGTTGATCCAAAATTCAATGTCAGGCGAGCATAGATGGCTGTTTATGTGCCTGTGTGGGTTTGTTCTCATGGATGTGAATATGTTCAGTTTGTTTACCAATGTGCGTAAGGTTTTATGTGTGTGTGTGTGTGTGTGTGTATGTGTGTGTGTGTGTGTGTGTGTGTGTGTGTGTGTGTGTGTGTGTGTGTGTGTGTGTGTTCTGTCAGAGCCTCTATCCATAACAGAATCCCTGGTACATACAAATATCTTCTCCAGTTCTATCTCAGAGACAGCAGCCCATTTCCTCTCTCTTTCTCTCTCTCTCTCTCTCTCTCTCTCTCTCTCTCTCTCTCTCTCTCTCTCTCTCTCAACTGTTGGTGTAGAGGTGCACGTGATTGTGTGTGTACACTGCTGCAATGGCTGCATAGGGGAGACAGATTTTCAATTTGTTGCCCATTTAAAAAGAGATCTGTCTCAATATATCATGGAATGATGCCCACCCTCCTCTGTTGAAGGCCAGATAGCGGCACATGGGGACTGGGCAGGCCCGAAGCTCCTTCCCCAAGCGACAAATAGGAGGCGTAAACAGCTTGAAATTGAAGAGCAACTTTTTGTTTTCTCTATGGAACATAGTTAACTTTTGCTTCAGTTAAGGGTTCATCTGTTAGTGTCCCAGTATCCTCCCATTTTGCTTTGTATTTTGACTGCTCTCTTTTTAAAAATTCTGGAAAGACTGAACTCATTTTTTAATCATTGGATTGTTTCTACAGTAGCATGAATTATCTATTACACACTGTTTTGTTGACTCAAACTTCCACATGATTAAGTCATACCGTCAGGGACCGCCAATACAAGAATTTCAAGTTTGCTAGGTGGTTAATTTGCATGGTTGGTTGCTAATTTGAAAGCGTTGTTTGATGTTTGGATCCTATCGAGTGCAGCCCTGGCCTTTCCAGTGAGTTTCAAAGCTGCATGTGCTCCTCAAAGCGTTTGTGAAAATGCCCCTCTTTCCTTTTTGGCTTACCCGCACTCTTCTACAGAGTATAATGAATAGGACTTACTGAACATGTCACCAGTACTGCTTTTTTCCCATCGTCTATTTTCTGTCTTTTCAGTTCTTCCAACTGTCTTCTGGGAAATCATTTCGAGGTGTGGAAGAGGGTTTTGCTTGAGTCTTGATTTGGGTATTTTTATATCTACCCCAATTAATTTCTCATATACACTATTTGGCAAAAGGTATTTGGACACCCATGTCCAAGATGGTTTTCTGATATGGGTGTGGAAGAACGTGGCCAGCCTCAATCCCATCCAACACCTTGATGAACTGGAATGTACAAGCCAGGCCTTATCACCCAACATGACTGACTGACTTCACTAATGCCACTCTTGAGGCTGAATGGGAGCAAATCTCACAGAGGCGTAGAGACTGTTCTGGCAGCATTGTACAGAAGTGATTGAAATATCAATGGTGCTGTGTTTTGAATAAAAATTAACTTTGTAGTCGATACAGAAAAGTAAACTGATGCAGTCAAGTACAATAACAATCATGATTTTTACTGTAGCGTAAAGTCAGACTACACTATATTCACAGTAATGCAGCCTATTCAATAAAAACCAATGACGGTGATGATGAAAAGTCATTGTCTACACTGAAGTGCTGACTTCTGATTTTTTTTTTTGCTTATAGCTTGTATAATCTTTGAGGAAATGACCATTACATACTAGTGATTAAAATATAGTAATGAAATATATACAAAACAAATTGTATTACAATGTTGCTTTGATAAACGAAATGTGTGATGTATTACCTAATTTGATTGACATTTTCATTTTTTGTGCTTTGTATATGAGATTTTGCACCCAAAATCTGGAGAATATAATTTTATGATTAGGGTTTTATACGTCAAACAGCTGAGAAAGTTGAGCCAAAGTAATTGCGAAATGCTGTAATGCCTGCATGCTGTTGGAATGAGATCTTCTTAATCAAATATGGGTGTAATGTTCAGGTGTTCACATGCATGTGTATACAAGTTTTTGATTGTGCCAAGAGGAGTTTAGGGACAACGTGCCTTCTGTGCTAAATGTCAATGCATGTGTGCACCTTTTTCATGAGCTACTCCCTGTTGCTTCTCTCTCTTTTTCAGAAAACAAAGACTACGATGCGTACCTGTCCTACACCAAAGTGGACCCTGACCAGTGGAGTCAGGAGACCAGGGAAGAGGAACGCTTTGCCCTGGAGATCCTCCCTGATGTCCTGGAGAAACATTATGGCTACAAACTCTTCATCCCAGATCGAGACCTCATTCCAACAGGAAGTAAGCTCTGTGACTGTCTGTGTCATACATGCTTGCACACGTATGTCCACGTAATAAATTTTTGGAATGTGAGGGCATTTACAGTCACTCATATACTGTAGTTGTTGCAATGTTTGGCACATTTGTTACACGTCAGTCACTAGCAAGGACCACGCCACAACAATGTGAGTTTAAAGGCTTAATGAAACGAGGACGTACTTGTGTTGAGAATAAATGAATGGAGGTGAGGAAGAAGATGAACGTGGAGGAGGAAGTTGTCCTTTTAGGTAAGTGTTGGGATCCATCTCAGTTGTTGAGTCACCTGAGTCGATTGCGAGCCCCCAAAAAAGTCAACAGATTTAAATTTAGCTGAGGTGCGCTTAACAGACATTATGATTGTTGTGAATGTATGAGCCATATGCCTGAAATGACCAGCGACTGAGGACTTGAATGGTTTGATCTGAAATGCTCAGTCTGGCTGCCGTGGAAGCTGCACCAATGTGGAAAGAATGACTGGAACAGTGTTCTGAAGATATGCAAGATATCCGGAGGACTCAGTGACAGTGGCTGTGAAGCCAGACTCCAGAGGCCATCATCCCTGTTTGGATGAGAAAGAGTGGGTCTTGAGGTGAGGTCTTGGTGACATACCTTGAGCTGATGTATTTGGTCAGCAACTCATGGAGGCTGAGATAGGAGTCTAGACGGATAATGTAGAAGCTCCCAGATTTTACTTCTTGGGAGAGTGAATATGAGAGAACCAGAGGAATAAATTCAGAGCACTGCAAGGAGTCAAAGATGGCCTGCAAGAGCATGGATTCTAGAGTTACAGTAGGTCCACCATGGGGGATGAGTAGCCTGAATGAAGAGAATGGATGCAGAGGCAGAGAAGGTCAAAGGTGAGTTACCAGCATTTTTCTGTGACAGCAGGTTCCTGTTTTCACAAGCCTTTGATTGGCATGGAAACGCGGGAATGGGAGGTATAGGGACAATGGCTGCCACTAACTAGTTTGTTGAAAAGGCTGATAAGCAATGACCTTGATGGCAGAGGTACGCATTTGCAGAATGGAATGACTGTGGGTGATACAATTGTGGATGCCTAGAGAGGGAAAGGGCAACTGTTATAAGGTATAATATGCCTGGAAACAATTCCATCCTGTTAGACGAGGCCGAGAGAGTGGCTAGGGCGAGGTTGTTAAGGATGGCTTCTTGCTAGGCATTCAGAATGTTTTCCAACTGTGGAGATAGTATTTAGATAGTGTTTAGAGATAGAATGTTGTGGCTGAAAACGGACTGGAATGAATGTCCGATTCTGGTGCCGAGAGAACAAGAAGTGGAAAATCAATCAGCGATGCTGAATGAACTGGTGTGGGGTAGATATTCATGTGCGTCTGCATATGAACTGCGTGATGGCTGGAGAACGAGATCAACCTTTGTCTGGGAATTACACAATTCTGCAAATAAGTGCGAAGCACGGTCTGTCATCAAGAAAAGACCAGCAGGGGAGGATGGGTTAATCAGGTATAAGTAGACTTGACAGTAGATTAGAGGTGTGGTTGAGGCGTGGCCCTGCTCCCAAACCTATGTTAACTAGTTAACTAGTTAACTTCATTATTTTTAAGTGTTTGTTGTGTGTAGTTTGTCTTCAGTTTTGCTTTTCACTGTCACTGTCTTGTGTTTCACTGTTTTGTGTTGTTTGGGCCGATTCAAGCAAGTGATGAGTGGATAATTATTTCAAATTTCCAAATAAAGGGCAAAGGAAAATACAATATTCAGTCAACAAGAATCTTTTTTCTTGTATACTCTCGCTCTGGATAAAAGATCATAGTATTTCATGCTGGCTCTTCTCATATTATGTACAACAGATATGGGAATTCAGTGTACAGTTTGTACCAGCAGCTGATATATTGAACAAATTTTTCATCCTTCCTGGTTTTCATCCATGTATTAATAAATCCGTGAAAATTCTGTCTGAACATATTCTCATGCGTGCTAACTCTGCTTAGTAGTCCGTATGTGCCAGTGGTACACAGTGTGCTCTAGTTAGTAGTGATGCTGTGTGTTTGTACTGTAGGCTTCATGTGGAACAGATAAAACGCAAACACGTCCTAGTTGGTCCACACAGAATTAAACATCAGTGGGAAATGTGTGAAGGCTCTGGGCCCTGCTGACTGAGCTGCCTCTTTCCTTTAATCAAAAGAAAATTGCCGCCAGCGTCAGTGCCAGGCAAATCATTGTAGATGAATGTCCAATCAGGGAAACATGGTATGTGATTAATCATATCTGAAATAAAAAGATGAGTGAGAGAAGATGCGGCCACTTTTACAACTGTGTTGAGCATGTTTCTGTGTCTGTACTGTGTTCTTCCTGTGACCTGAATGTTAAAATGTTTATGTTTAGGTCTCACCAATGAGCATTACCAGGATGACACACGACTCTTTGGAGGTACTCGCCCTCAGTCTTTTCCTCTTGTATCAGCTGCTGTCATGTACCTGCTCCTAGGAAGTTTCAAAGAGACGCTTAGAATGGCACTGTTCACAGTTCAATAGTCAGCAACTCAGCCTAATCCTATAGACTGTGCAGCTTTATCAATCACTGCCCCCCCCACCCCCCCTTATCTACAGCTATTTAGTGCTTAGCTTAGTCTGTGGGACTCCCCTCCAGAGTATTGATTACAATACACAGAATAATACTTACTGCAAAAGAACAAAATAAACATTTTCAACTGAACAAGCACAGCTTTTAGATATTTATCACACACGTATATACAGTCAGTATGTCTTTCTCTAAACACAATTAACTGCAGACTAAATGAGTGATATTATACTAAATACTGGAGGTGGACAGCAAAATAGCCACCTGTCATTGTCTTGTGTTTTGTGTCAGTATGTTCATCCATCATTGTTAAGTGTTATGTGGTTTTGTCCTCATCATTAAATCATATCTTTAGCTCAAAACAAACTGAATGTAGATTATTCAAAAATTCTGCCATTCTTATGTCTTATGCATGTTTGTTCTTTCCTTTCTTTACCTCTTGTTTCCTGAAGCCTACATAGAGGATGTGGCGCGTTGCGTGGACCAGAGCAAACGCCTCATTATAGTTATGACACCCAACTATGTCGTGCGGCGAGGCTGGAGCATCTTTGAACTGGAGACGCGGTTGCGCAACATGCTGGTGACTGGTGAGATCAAAGTCATCCTGATTGAGTGTGCCGAGTTGCGCGGCATCATGAACTACCAGGAGGTAGAGGCTCTCAAGCATACCATTAAAACCCTTACTGTCATCAAGTGGCGCGGCCCCAAGAGCAACAAGCTCAACTCCAAGTTCTGGAAGCAGCTGCAGTACGAGATGCCGTTCAGGCGTACAGAGCCCATGCTCACTCACGAGCCTGCGCTGGACGTCAGCGAGCAGGGCCCCTTTGGAGAGCTGCAGACCGTCTCTGCCATTTCCATGGCAGCAGCCACCTCCACTGCCATGGCCACTGCCCACCCAGAGCTGCGCTCCACGTTCCACAACACCTACCACACCACCATGAGGCAGAAACACTACTACCGCAGCTACGAGTATGACATACCCCCTGGAGGGACCCTACCACCTCTCTCCTCTCTGGGGAACCAGCACACCTACTGCAACATCCCACTTACACTGCTGAACGGACAGAGGCCTCCTGGGAAGAGCCGAGAGCACAGCCTGGAGGAGGCACATGCTAACAATGCCATGCTCCCTCTGCTGCCAAGAGAAACCAGCATTTCCAGCGTCATCTGGTAATGATGAACAGTCAGGGTCAGACATGGCAGGCTCAGTCTGGTTGCTCTTAGAAACACAGTTTATGGTCGTGATTATGGTGGATAAGTGTTTTGGATCCATTTGGTTCCAACTGGTATTTGGACACAGTTTCCCTTGTTTTTTTCAAGTGGACACCACCTCTGAGGATGTTTTCTATGTGGAACTCAAGGATATATAATAAAGACACTGTTTTACCAACTAGTGAGATACGGACTCGCAAGAACTCCACATTAAAGGACCTACACACTATGGCAATTGTGCACACCCCTGCAGACACATACACACACAAATGTCCATACATACAAACAAAAGGAAAACAGGGTCTTGTACATATATTTCAATTTATTTGTAGCATCAGTGTTTTCCTGTTTTTTCCTTATTTGTTTTATTCAATTTAAAATGTTTGTTGCCTTCTCTACTGTAGGACTTTGCTTTAACTTGTTATACAGAGTTGTATATTTTTTATTGGTTTTTCTTTTTTGTTTGTTTTTTATTCTAATTTCAATATGCTTGTTTGGAAAGCCAGTATGTCATATACCTGCGCTGTTGTGTTTTTTGTTTGTTTGTTTGTTTGTTTTTAAATCCTTGTGTAGTTTAAGAAAACATTTTTTTTACATTTTTGCAATTGCCTGGACATTTCAGGAGCTTCAAGGAGCTGAAACTTCTCTTTGTTTACCTGTAAAAGGTGTATCTAGTTTAAAAGTAAACTCTCTTTTAAAAAAATCATAGAATATGCAAAAAGAAGGAGGAACTGGCAAAAAAGTACCGTCCTGTGGGACCGAGAAGGAGGAGCAGTTGGGGGGCCGTGCTAGTCCTCTCCAATCAGATAGACCGATAGACTGGCAGATCTCTCTCTAAAGCTTCATATTTTCTATTGAAACAAACAGCCTTGCTGTTTTAGAGTGATAGTGAAATGCCTCACCTTAAAAATAAATCTGTAGATTATTTTAAAAAGAATTCTATTTTTATAACTGAAAAAAGTTTGCTTGAGAAGTCATACTTATTTGCATTTCATCTACCATAGAAAGGGGATTTGTGTATAAGTGTTATGCTGGTTTTGTACACTTGCAATGTGGTTCCTGGTTTGTCAAGAGGTGGCTTTTGAATCCCACATGAAAAAATATGTCCTCTACTCTTCTAGATTCAAAAGTAAAGCATTTTTAATGTTTTGGTTTTTAAAACATAATATTATTCCCATCCTGATAATTACTTTGGTTCATATGGATAGTTCATGTTTAAGGAAAGAAAAGAATACATTTGTGTTTTGAAAGACTTTTTAAATATATTTGAAGGTGTGATTTTTGAGTATGCATAGCAAATAGATATGTATTCTATATATAATATAGATATTTATATAAATATATAAACACAATTTTCACTTGGAAAGAAATGTCTATCTTTATAGAAACACAATCATTATCAGTTGCCCTTACTTTCTCACTGCACATTAAAAACATTGATTTCCTTTTGTGTCCAACTTTGACCATTTGTTGGCAGTAATTCACAGCATCTGCCTCACACACTGATGACACTCATAAAAATCCCCACCTGCTCTTTCTGATTATTTTTGTAAATAACTAACAATAACTAGCCCTACAATTTATTGGAGGATTAAAGGGTGGAAGTAACTAATTACATTTACTCATGTTACTGTAACACAGTCGGTTTTTGTTTACTTTTTTAAAACCGTTACAGGGTAAACAAAAGTCCTGATAAACTGCTGGGAAGGATACTGAAGGAGCCAAATCAGCAGCTGCAGCACGTTCACTAACTGAGTGTCAGAGGTGCAGTCGTAGCTGGACTGGTAATAGCAGTGAAAAGTACAAAAATACGTTCAATACAATATTCTAAAATTAAGGATCACGTCATTATGGCGTGAAGTTGTGGTTAGCATTATTGTACATCGGCGTAATTAAACAAGGTTGCATCTACCTTAATTAATCACAGATTTAATGCATCATCCAGCCAGCACTTTACCCAAATCAAACACACCCATGATGTTGCTCCAATGGTGCACCTGGGTCTGGCTAAAGAAAACATGCTAAAATGCTCACATGGAGTGGATTCTCCACGAGTTTTGTGTTCACTTAAGAACTTTTACCTTCTGTGAGCTGTGTAAGTTTCTTCTGTGTGTGACAATAATCCCAGAAAACAGGTGCGACTCCAGTCTTTCAGCTCAAGTGTTAAAAACTTTGAGAAGGGCAGTGGGACAGAAAGGCCAGTGTGGACGGGAGAATAAATGAGCAGAAAATTTTAACCTAGAGCAGGCTGAGAAGGACTTTGCAGTACACAAAGCTCTCAGAAAGTCAGTCTGACAGGTGAGTACAATAAAAAAACTCACTGATTGCTCTAACTCTCTACAGATGAGAGCATCAGCAACGGGTGTGGGTGTCTGCATGTGTAAAAACTGCAGTTTCTCATTTGCATATATAGGCTATGTGTGATTTTGGCTGCAGTCGCTGTGGAGTATGTTATTTATACATCTCTGTGGTGTCTCCTTTGGTGATGCTGTATTCTACTACTGATTCTAAATAGATGTCAGGATGTTTAATTGATGTGGCTTAATAATACTTGTTGCACTCACCGAGGTGTCCATAGACTTTTACAAAGGCATGGAATTTATTGTCGGTCATTTTTGATTAATGATTTAGTCAAAAAACACATAATTGTCTGAGTTTCGTCATCTTTTCCAATTAATTTTACTGAGGCTATAGAAGGCGATTGTATATGTGTAATTGATAATCGGTTGTACGCTTAGGCTGCAAAGTGCCATATATAGAGTAGAAATTTATTGTTGGTTTGGACATGAGGACTCTGTGGCATGACGTTGTTCCACTAGAATATAGTTTTTGCATATTTCTCTTCAGATAACCCAAAACAAACCTCTAAGGGAAGATTGTGAAAAATGCTTTGCAAACAATGAATCATGGGAGAAATATCCTATACAGTACCAAAAGGAGAGTAGGATGGAGCTAAATGCCCAGGCTATGTTTGGACTGTTAGTGTTCTTTATTTCCAATTATTCTCTTGCTTTCAAGAAACACATTACACAACACTAACAAACATTCTCATTTACAGCAGAATGTCAGTGCAGTGTGCAAATGAGAAAGGTCAACAATTAGCAGCATGTAATGATGGTGGTCGTGTTGATTTTAAAATATGCTGATATGAGGGTCTCTGAGGCCTTATAGTCTAGAACACTTACGATGCAATTGCCATTTCCTTGGTTTGATACTGGCTGAGGACTTTTGTTATGCGGGATGCAACTTGTTCTCTCACCATGTTCCTGTCTGTCTCTCCTGTCAGATAGAGATAGAGAAGATAAGCCTTTAAAAGAAAGTGCTGATATAAGAAACATTTTGGCTTAAAGCCAAGGAGGCTCATTTGATGCCTGACTTTTGCTTGACATAAACATAAACACAGTGTTGGTTGAGTGCTGCCAAACAGTGCCATCTCCTGGGGATTCACACTACCTACTAGGGGTGTTTGTGATTTAACACTGGTAAACAAAGAAACAGAAAGCAGATTTAGTGACTGTCAATCCCAGGAGAGAACTGAGAAAAAGAGAAACTGGGGCAGAAGGAAAACACAGGGACAGAGTTAAAGGCAGAGGAAGGGAGAAAGTGAGTGAAAGACTGAGTTTGCAGCCGTAAAAGACTGTGGACATGTTTGTTGGTGCCAGCGTGCACAAAAAGAGCCGTAAAGCTCAGATGGTTTCACATTATGCAAACACAGAAATAAAAACTGTTTTAACTGTGTGAATGAAAAAATAAATCAACCACAACCACTGGAATTTACTTTGGTTGTTTTTTTTATATTTTATTAAAAATGCCAACATTTGGAGGCATGCACACATGCAAGCGCACACAACATGCTGGTGGTGTGTCGAGATGGTGACTGTTGCACGTTGGCAAACTCCTGCCAGACAGCTGGGGTTTTATTAGCAGACACAGGATTAATAGACTCTGTTACCCAGAGCAATTAAGGACTTAATTGGAGAGAAAATAGGCCCCATCAAGAGGGAACATGTAGAGGAGATAGACAGAAATAAGCATATCATCAGAGTAAAGTCCACAGTGGCATATGTGCAAGGGTGGCTGTGTGTGTGTGTGTGTGTGCACGTGTGTGTGTGTGTGTGTGTGTGTGTGTGTGTGTGTGTGTGTGTGTGTGTGTGTGCGTGTGTGTGTGTCATTTTTGTCTTTTTCTGCAATGCCTTATCAGACCACTGGGAGGTGTGTGTGAGAGTTATCAGTTTGTGGTGGGCCAGCTTATTGCCTTCAGCTCCTCTATTCCAGTGGCAAACCATTGTGATTGCATGCAGTTAGCTATTCTCTGCTGAATAGGCACTAACACAGAGGCAATGTCATTACTACTTCAAGGCACACTTGAAAACCCTATTGCTCTTGAAAACATATTTTCATTTTTTTGAGAGAACATAGACTGCTGTTTAAATTTAAAAAATTAAAAACCCCAAATTAGTGGAAAATCCATTTGTATATTTCATTTTAATTTT
Organism: Micropterus dolomieu; assembly: GCF_021292245.1. NCBI lineage: Eukaryota > Metazoa > Chordata > Actinopteri > Centrarchiformes > Centrarchidae > Micropterus > Micropterus dolomieu. The sequence continues at coordinate 18,237,891 of NC_060156.1, read as the reverse complement.
GATTTTCTCTACCAAGCCGCAGATGCTCTACCAGATAAGGCAACTAAACTTCAACCTGTAAAATACCTCCATCAGGCACAGATATGTGACAGGTGATACTTTCAGTCTCATCAGTCCTTTTAACTTCATCAAAGTGCAGTTTGATAAAGCTGGGGCTTTCTGAAACCCTCCTGCTTTGTGACTTTTGAATAAGCTACCACCTCCCGCCCTGCACTCTCAGCCTCCTCTACTCACTGCTCACACAGTCAGCTTCCATTTGCTGTTCCACAGCCGCTGACAGCAGTGCGGCCAATTTTAAGGTCTGTCCAAGAACAAGAGGATCATTACGCGGTCCAGTGGCTGTTTGACTGAGAGTATTCTTTCTCTACTTTTCTTCAAAGCACACAAGATGTATGTCTATCTCTGTCCATCGTTTTCTAACCCATTTTCACTTCCCCTGCTTAATTTGGGTTAGGGTATAATCCAAAAATTTGCAGAGTGGGGCTTGTCTAAATGTAAAATAGTAACCTGCTTGCCAAATTATTTTGTCAGAGTGGGCCAAAGCAAAGCCGCAGGGACTGAGCACAGGTACAGGCCATATGGCTTTTGAACAGTGACTAAGTAATATGGATGCTGGAAACGCAAATCTGGTGTCAAGGGACTCATTTGGTCATAAACGTATGTACTGTAACAGCGGGAAATCTTTGCCCCATTGTCCAAAGCAAACACTCACGTAGATCTAATTAATTGACCCTAATGCTGTACAATGATGCCAAAAGCTTACAGTATCTGTCTTTCCCTTTATTTGCAGTTTCCAGATGTTTTTCCTCTGCAGGAGGACTCTTTTTCCCAGCGAGCCAGTCCTGAATCCTCCCTCTACTTTCTGCAGGGGTTATTTTACTCTGCATCCACAAAATTCCACACTGTAATCGCCAGAGTTGGAGGGACAGGTAGAACATTACCTGAGGCACTTTGTCTGTGTGTGGATGGGGAGGATGATGCATGAGCAAAACACAACTGCTGCATGCGGTATACTGTTGCACTCTGGTGGTCTAACATGGCATTTCACCAGCATTTAGAAGCCACAGTGCTGCTGTTAAACCCTCCACCCAAAGTGCGGTACTGGGCAGTGAGTAATTGAACCGTAGCCTTCCAAGACTCATCTTAATATACAGCTGACTTACTAAACCTTTATCAGTAACTTCTGTAAACAGTAGTTGACATGAATCAGTGTGACTTTTCAAATTAACATACGTCAGATCATCAGTACACTGATTATCACTGCTTACACAGTGAGACATATTATCTCCTACATTGTATTCTGACTGATTTCACTCTTGCCCCAGTGAAAGGTTTTCTGTGTCAGTAATGTCAGAGCACACACAGGCACAACAATGATTAAAAAAAAAAACCCAAAACAAAACAAAAGCAGTTCAGAGAGTTTTTTTATTATAGAAAAATAGTTTATATAAAAACAAATAAGTTATGAACTCCAGCAGCTGCTTTGTTTTATTCCTCTAGCCTGTATGTTGCCCTCAACACACTCTCTTTCTTTCTCTCATTCTCTCACACACACACTCTTGCCTGCATTGGTCATTTCACAGTCCTTGCAGGTTTCCCACATACAGTAGTTGTAAACTCAGTCCCTAGTTTCCTCTTCATCTGCCCTCACCTCCTACCCAATAAGAGCCTGGAGCATCTCAGTCCTTCTGGTTGCTGAATCCACCTCAGTCCACTGTGGACCGTGACCTATTTCCCGTAGAACATTTCCATGAGCACCTCCTCGATGCTGACGGTCCCTATAACGGGTCTGAAGAAGAGTTGCGCAACCACCGGCGGGCTGATTGCCCTCAGCATGGACAGAGCTATGAGCAGTTTGGCGAACCGGGTCGTGTCCTCACGGTGGATCAGCCTGACGTGCTCGTTTAAAGCCTGGTGCGCCTCCCGACGCAGAGACTGGATGTAGTGAAGACAGCGCAAACCTTCCACATCTGGGGCAAAGAGACGAGAGGCGGTGGGGGGAAGCAGAAGAGATGAAAGTGAGCTGAGTGGAAAGAAAATTTCAGTAGGGGTTCAACACAGACGTGATGCAAATACGATCCCAACGTCTAACCTCAAAATAACTTGACTTTATTAATTAGGATACGTAAATTACGACACGTTGCGTATCTCATTTAAAATGGACTGAACATGTGACTGTTAGAAAACATGTCTTTGGGGTAAATGCACAAAATGTTTCTTATTTATAAATATTAGGCCAGTCATTTCCATATTCACAAAACTTCACACACAACAATAGCTGAACAATAAGCGTATAATCAACCTGGCCTGAGTGATGCTTTGACAGCCTGTGCCACCAAAATAACTTTGAGGCACCGGTAGCCTATTAGAACTCTACCTACCTGGGTTGAACAGCACAGCTCCTTTCAGATATGCATACTCTTTCGTACTGATATCTACACTCCAGCACTTCTTCAGAAAGGCTTTAATTGCTTCAATATCCAGGACTGAGACGCCGGCTGCCCCCCTGCTCTGGCCGGCCAGCACCTCGCTCTGCCTCTCCGGTAAGCCCGTGAGGATGCGCTGCAGCATGCTCGGCTCCACGGTCTCCGTGGTCTCAAAGTCCACCCCGTCTTGAGCGAGTCCCAGCACAAGCAGAGGCGCCCAGCCGCTCCGGATCAACATCAGCTGGTCGTCCTCAGGCAGCTCACGAAAACAGGGGACGTTTTTTACGAACCGCAGTGTCTTCACAAGAACCGCCGAGGCGGCTTTGCACGTCACCTGCGGGGAGCGGAGGATACCGCGGCGCCGCGTCGAGCCGCAGGAACACGCCTGCTGCCGGAGCTCCTGGAGCGAGGCTGGGGCGGCCGTGGAGGAGGTCTTGTGGGACAAGTGTTGCAGTGTTTGCTGTTGTTGTTGTTGGGGATGTTGTTGCTCCTCGGTGGTTGCAAGGCTGTCACTCTTCAAAATGCTGTAGAGGATGCTGTTGCTGTTTCGGCCGCTGGCACCCCGACAGCGGCAGCCCTCCAGCGTTGCCATGGCCGCTCTACATGGGCCGGAGCTCAGCGCGTCCCGCTGTCTCTTTGAAGCGCCGAAGGTCAGTGACAGAGGGAGCGCTGTTTTCTTAGCCCCTGATAGCCCCGAGTGAAGGGCAGCACGTTTATATTAGCTCCCGTCTGTCCCCGCGCTTTGAGAGCTTGTTCAGACCCTCTGCATATTCCGCCTACCCATGCTCAGGCACCTCCTCTTTCTCCAACTCCCATCTCTCTCTCTCTCTCTCTCTCTCTCTCTCTCACACACACACACACACACACACACACACACACACAAACACACTGATAAATATACACTTTTCAGGGCTCTCACAAATCCAAGACAGACCACTGTAAAAACGACATTTTTGCAAGGAAGCAATTAAGACAATAATCTGAAGTTCTTCACACAGGATGTCTTTTGTTCACATGTGAAATGTTAATGGTTCAAATAAAAAACAAACTATGTGACTGCAACATCTCACCCTGTAGAATCATACCACATCAAAGGAACAAAAAGCAACTGTCAATAGGCCTGGTTAATGAAACAGTTTGTGAGAGAGTGAGAGAGAGACAGAAAGAAGGAAAAAAGAAGAGAGAGGAATCTGAGCCCAGTTCTATTCTCAGCATTACCTTGACTCTCTGGCAGTGCTGTTTATCAGACAGGAGTCGGTAAAAAATATAGGCCAGCGACGGATCTGAAGGCTTAATTATTTTAGGGACAATTTATATGATTTTCTATGAAAAAGAAGTAGGAAGAGCTGAGCTGTGAAGGCCAGCCTCCAACCTTGACTCGGACACACTGATATTGATTTAACCGTGAAAACAGGAGCTGGTGAATTATGATGTCATGACTCAATGCTCTCCTTGCCTCTGTCACTGAAGGAGGATGGGGAGCAGGTGGGTGGGAGGGGGGGCGCGGTTTGAAGGGAGGAGTGGAGGTCAGTGAATGAGAGACTGAGAAAGACAGGTTGGGATAAAGCAGATGAATTAGAGGTTTATCTTAATTGCTCCTAAGAGGGATCACAGGTTAGGGTTGGCTGCTACCAGAGATATAGAGAAAAAAAATCAGGGGAAATCAGAGGTGATTACAGAGGAATTTAACCTGGGGGAGAAGAAATGTGAGGAAAATGCAGATGTTTTGAGCATAGGTCCTGACTTACTATACATGTTGGGCATGTTCAGGCAGTTCTGGTTCTTTGGTGTGGCGAAAGGATGACATTAAGTGCAATGCCAAATACATGCAATAGCAGTAAGCAGGACCTCAGTGTCGCCTGCTCTGTTACACTGAAGGACACAGTTGTGAATGGAGGCAGGATGAAGGAAGTTTTGCGGTAGTGCTACGACATTTTTCAGAGGCCGAATGTCTTTGTATTGATTTGGCCGAGAGAGAAAACAGAGATTTTTCACATGTTTATATCAAGGATGCAGAGGGATAAACAGCCTTCACCCAGCCTGTCTCTTCTCCTGCTCAAGGCCCAGCTAGCGCAGGTTATAAAAATCCTTCCGTCTCAAGGAGAGATTACATTATGTCTTGTAGCAAAAGCACAGAGTTGAAAAGACAGCTACAGTACTCTGTCGCTCTTTGTCTTGCTCTCCCGTCCTCCTTTTCATTCTGTTTTTATTCATCACATTCGTACAAGATGTACTTAAGTAGCCCTCCACTCCACCATGTTCCCAGAGAAGAGCCAATAAAATATGTCTTAAATATTTCTTTCATACATTTAACCCCAATGACCTCAAGCTCATGATGTGCAGCCAAGTATTGTTCAGACCAAGTGAGCTTTACAGTGCAGATCCAGATGTGTACAAAGATTATAGATAAATCAGGCAGCATTTTTGGAGAAATGTGTATACAATGATGCACATGGCGTCAAGGATATTTACATTTGATGAACGGAGAAGCCATAAAAAACAGGAAGACTTGTGTTTAAATATTACACCTGATACTGAATATACTGTATGTGATTTCGACGGAGTACCTTCACTACAGTTGAGTATGAACTCTGCCATACCATTGAGTCTGGTTCTTTGGCGTTGCTGTTAAGTCGCACGTTTTGTTACCCTGTAGACCTGGGTTCGAATGTAGAATCCAGGTGGGGTGAATCCTCTGTGTGTGTGTGTGTGTGTGTGTGTGTGTGTGTGAGGGAGCCCAGATGCGTGAAGCACTAGAGGGTGGGGGGACCTGGTGGTGGGAGAAGTCCGGTAAGGGCAATATGTGAGGGACATCTGTGTGAGTACCATAACTACAGTTGAGTATGACCACCGTACCAGTCTGGCTCTTTGGTGTTGTGGTCAAGTTGCATGTTTGGGTACAATGTAGACCCAGGTTCAAATCTGGGTGGGGTGACAGCTCTTTCCCTTCACTATAATGATATATTCTAAGTACAGTAAAAAAAAAAAAAAAATAAAATGCACTACCTTTCAAATCAATTTTTTAAATGGGAAAACAAATTTAAACATTTTAGCACTATAATTAAATAACATCAGGCAAAACTGAAAGCTAAGAGAACCCATTCTAACCGACAAATTCATTGCATTTCTTCTGGCTGTTTCACAATAAAGCCATCCCGTGTTTCAACCGTTAAAGTCTTTCAATGTGATGCAGCAGTAGGAAATGTTCTGTTTGCATTAGCGGTAACTTAATACAGCTCTGACACGGTGAGGCTGCTATCAATGAGATAAAAGTGAGGTGGAACACATTGGTGCATCATTTTCTGAGCATCCCTCATGCAATCTGAATCTAGCACATTGCAAAGGCGAACTCCTCTACCAATAATAAAACTTAATATAGAGAGCTAAAAATGGAAAATCCAGGTTCCAGAAAAAAGAAAATCTCATTCAAAATCCTGCTGACATTTGTAACAACAGTAAACTAAAAATCCAGCCTTGAAACAGAGCCTTCTTCAGAGTACGTCATGTGGCTCGTGTCATATGTCTAAATGTAGATAATGACAGTAGTTTTTGAAACACGTGTAATATTGTTAATTTAATAGTTCTGTTTTTTAGCTGCTTTTAATGAGCACAGCTTCCCATAAGCCCTAGATCTTTGTGAGCAAAATGTCACCACTCAACAAAAGCAGTCAAGGGGCTGCTGTTAGTTTAGAAATGTCTCAAGGGGAAATACAAGATTAAAACTGTGAGCAATACTTTTTTTTTGGCCTTAAATGTTTGACCTTAACATGAAAAGAAGTACTGTATACTGGACTAATTGCAAAAAACAATTTGCTCCCTAGACGCTATACCATCAAATCAGGTAGCCACAATCATGGTATCAGTTTCACAGGTCCAGTTTGTTCTTAGCTTTCTATGATATACAGCAGACTCTTTGCCTGGCTCAGTGCCTGCTGGTCCCAAGCCCAGTTTAAAAAGGCTGAGCATGGGGAGACCTTCTCACAGCCCCATCACGTAACTTTAAGGATGTGACAAACTTCCCACAAAACACAGTAACCTGTTTGTGTTTGTCTACAGTTAGTAAACCCTCATATTTCAGCATTACAAATATGAGTTACCCAAGACTCCTCTAACTCAACTCACTTCTACCAGTGACCTGCTCTGAAATATCAGGACACACAATCCCAAATAGGTTTACATGTTTTTAAACAATATTATTCATGTGTACGTGTGGGCACGCATACACATACACTGGTCTATCTGCACCTCTTCAATTAATTGCTCTGACACCCAGACAGTCAGAGTCAGACAGCATCAGCCACGCTGCAGCTTTGTGTCTAGTGCTGAAATTTAGAGCAAGGTCAGTACCAAAGACGTTATTTACTCAGACAAGGGGCATGGGAAAGTGAGAGCAGAGCACATGCAGGCATTAAAGTGGGAAGGAAAGACCAGGGGTTTAGGTTTTCAGTGTTTGCTCATGGTAAGTTGGTTTCATAAAAACATTTCAATTTAAAAAGACTGATATGCAGTTGTCTCAACTTCGCTCCTGACATCCACTAGAATTTCTCACAACTTCTCAGCTGAATTGACTGAAGGAAAAACGTTGTTGTAACTCTGTTTAATCATTACAGCTAATACTTTGAAACTCCCTGTAAGGGTGTGCCAATTGCTCAAGTAAATACACAAAATGTTTTCAATAAGAGAGAATTGTTATTTTATGTGCTTTCGCAGCAGTAATCATTTCCTGAATGCTGATCACAGAAATTCAATTTTGAGGTTGCTGTGACCCAAGAAGACAGCTCTTTGGCACATTCAACCAAGCCGGCCTTGAAACACAAGTGTGGAGAAAAACACAAGGTTTTTACCAAACACTTGGACTTAGACACCCACAGACACTCCAAGACAGGTCTCAGAAACTTAAGAGGACAACTTTGTATGATTCAAGGCTTTCCATTAAATGGCTCCCCTGGAAAAGTCTTGTACTGCATTGTTTGTTGATTTGCTGAGCGCTCTTCTGGCGGTTGCTATAGTGACTGCCTCCATTTTCTCTCTGTGGCTGCTCACATAAAGGGCTGTGTCCTTGTCTCCATAATAGTTACAAATTGAATACTGCACTTTCCAAGGACTCATGTCACCAACTTACAGCAGAGTGAAATTGTGTGTGTTTGTGTGTTGAAGAGGAAGAGAGAAGTTTGCTTTAGATGTGATGAATGTGAGGTAAAATATACAGGGTTTTTTTATACTTAGTCTCGATTTATTTTGTGAGTCAAATGATACAAAAGAGATAATATTAATGCAATTATATAAACAGCTCAAATGCTGAAACGAGTACGAAAAACAAAGTGCTTAAGGACACAGAAAAGATTAAGAGAAACAAACAACAAATAAGCAGGAAAATAAAATTCCTGGATGACATGAGGGCTGCCCAGTCAGTTCACGGCCAATTCATATTTTATCTAGAAATATTGAATCACACCAATCACAAGAGAAGGAATGTGAAGTAATGGTGGTTATAATAGAATTCATTTTCTTCTCATGACCAAACAACACCTGCCACATTAGTGTAAAGTGTTCACTCAAGTCATATTAATCACACCTGATTTTCCCAATTTTGAGAAGCATGTGTCTTTTCAGTGTCAGAAGTGTTAGTCCATCTCTTGCCACTTTCAGTATTTTCATTGGATTTGTTGACAAGAAGAAAAACACAGACTATCACCAGACGTATCCTTTAAACCAGGCTGAAAAACAGTGTTTTGTTGCCTTTCTGGTTGAAAGTTTCAAGCCTGTTTCACCTTACTCTTTTGAACACGCCCAACAGTGATGTCACAGGGTCCTGGAGTACACCTGTACATTACCACAGCAAACCGCAGTTAAACCACAGGAGATCAGAAATAACAAGATTTCAAGAGGTGTTAAGTTACTCTCCAAGTTAGTGTTTAGGTGTTGGTGCAAGACAGTTAGAAAGTTTATCAAAATAATGTGTGCCAGTTACCGAGGAGTTTAGGAGAATCACAGAACCTATGGCGTGTCTAAGGAGTGTAGAGATGATACCACCTTTTCAACACTGGCCGCATAGTGAGGGCTGCACATCAGCAGCTTCAGTCCTCCATCAGCATCTACACACACTACATCAGCCTAAAAAGACACTCCAGCTAATGTTTATACAGGCCCAACCTGAGCCTGTAGAAATGCTGTCCATGCTCGCACCACGGCAGAAACCCAAAATACTTCTAAAAGACATGATAATAATTGAAATAGTTTATTACAAGCTAAAGCAAACTACATTTTGTACGCAATGTAGTGGAAATTATTATAAAAACAAAAAAAACATTGTAAGATCAAACTAAAATAAGGATAAAGATAACAAAATAGCTATTAAAATATACAGGGCCCGCTCCGTGTTGGACATTTTCTCCTCGGAATTCAGGAGTCGACTTGGGTCAGCACTCACACACTTAAGTGGAACAAATGACTGCATTTTGTGCATATAATATGCCAAATATTATCAAAACGAATAAACATAAAATCAAGATCAAATTATAAATAAGAATGTATAGGCTATAATTACAATCTGAAGTCTGAACTGTTTGGTTTTCAAGTAAACACACACTGCTAGATCTGTTAATTAACAACATTCCCTCATTGTGTTAATAGAAACTTCGATGATACCAGCTGGTCATTTATGATGAGAGGTGAGGGGGGGAGGGCATCAAAACCCCTGTTTAAAGATGTTCGTTGGCATCAGATTTAGAGTTTTATAGTGAGTTGTGTGTAGTAATCCCACAAATTAATATAAACAACTCTGTGACACACAGAACCTCTCTTTGAACCAACACAGCTTTGCTCATTGCTTACCTTAGCTGTGAACCTCTCCCTGAATGTGGATAAACAGCACACACTCACGTAACTAACACTTGTTATACCATGGGCCATAGTCTATTTGTCTCTCCTCTTGTAACAGCATACAAGGTCGGTGTATAAACACAAGGTCACCCTGTTTACAACAAACAAAGCAGCAGATATGAAAGCTTTTAGGCCAGGCACAAATGATTTTTATTACTGCCTACTGCTGGGTTGTGTTGCATGGCATTGTTTTGTGTTACTGCACGTGGTGATGGATTAGTTTGTGTTTTTAACCCTGCATTTCATCTGTAATGAAATTTTTATCGGGTTCAGTGTTGTGCATTCAAACCAGTGTCATGCATTCATTCTATACCCATGATCACTAGGTTTGTGATACATGGTGGTAAGGTGGCATACGAGTAAAATCTACATATTTTGCAGATTTTAATAGCCTAAAAATGTAAATATTAGTTTAAACATTTACCATGGTCTCATTAGAAATCCCAGTAGCATTTATCTATCAATCTTAAGCTAAGGGAAAGGAAAACGACTCAGACAGAAACCAATATCGACTGTGGAAGAGAGGGACGTAGACAGCAGTCCCTTTGTAACTGTCAACCCCAGTCTCTTTCCTTAGATTTTTCCAGCAGTATAACATCACACTATTACTAACTTGGCTACTTAGAGAGGACAGTACACTTGCTTGTCAGAAATGGATGGTTTTTGAACAAATGATGATTTGTGATTAATGAATGACTTTCAGGAATTGTAGACAAGAAAAGTCCAAGCTGCTGGACTCATTTGAAAAATACATTTATGAGAAATGCAAATATTGCTGCCATATTCTAATAATATTTTTTTAAAAGAAAGCAAACCGAAACAATTTAAAAACAAACAAATGGCCTGCATTTTGTAAACATATGTGTTGTAATTAAAAAAAGGAACACCAGCTCAAACAATAATTTTTAGCTCTGTCTCAAGCCTTTAACTGAGTTGTGGCTAGATACAAGGAGTGATTAGCCACAGTGACATGCATCTGGGGCATGGTGCCCCTCAAACTGCAACTACTCTCCAACAGAACATGGGAGTCTTGAGTTCAGCCAGACCACTTGGCAACCAGCTGTCACCAAGAACCACTTGCGTGTTGATGCTATATTTCTCAGGTTTTCACATTCGTCTTCCTCATTTTATTGTACAGTGTGTTCACATGTACACCAATTAAACCAGGTAATCCATCTTAATTTATTCATTCATTTATTTAGCTGAAACTGATCGATAGGGAAAATCATATAGTTTGCCAAATAGTCTGAAGAGGGTATCAATGGTTTGTATCATGTCTTGTACCCACAGATGACTCAGATGACCCCAGATCTGTGGTGGGTCATTTTCCCAGTATGGATCGCTATCATACCCATACAAACACAAATACAGATAAACACCACTACAACAAAATGAGGGAGTGAGCGGGAGGCAGTGCAGAGGCGGGACACTGCAGTTGTAATGTCCTTGTTGTGGATAAATTGTGTGTTGAACATATGCCACTGGGACGTGAGCTAATTAGCCAAGGTTGAGTGGGACCCGAGGGGGGTGAAGGAGGGTGGGTTAACATGTAAGGAGGAGGGAGGAGAAGAGGGAGAGGCTGCCAAGGTCAAACCCATGAGTGTGCATGTGCTACAATGGTCCCATAGTGCCACTGATAATGGGCTGATGGGCTCACTTCATTCAATCTCCCCTCTAGTTAAAGGGTGACTTCGATATTTCTCAAACTGGACCAGGGCGAAACAGGCCTAAACGATTAGTTTGTGTGCCTTTGGTGATTATAACCCTTTAAAACACCAAAGTCACAAGATAACACAAACAAACCGAGGTAGGGTTAGATCAGCAACTCTTGTATTATGCAAGGTAAAATTACTGTTTTTATCAATGGTGGATTTGAAGATACCAATGTAGTGACTGAGTCTGGTTAAACTCTTTAGTAAAAAGGTCTATCTCCGCAGGGATCCTTTCCACAATGTTGTCAGACACTTGTTATAACAATCTGAAACCTGTCTGTGGCAACAACAAGCACTTTAGTGGACATAGTTTCAGGGGTGGCAATTGCCCACAAGGATTACCTTGCAGCCCTGTTTGTCTGCGCGCTAGCTCAATACTGGAAAATTTTAAAACGATCTAGCCCCAGTTTGTCACATAGACACAAAACCATGGGAAAATAAGGTCCAGGTTAAAAAAAACTGAAGACCCTTTAAGACCTTGACTTTGGTAATCCACACCTTCATTGCAATTATCTCACTCTCCCTGTCTTAAGCTGATGATACACGGAGCAACTTTTAGAGCAATCGTGCAGGGCAACGTTGCCGTCAATGGTAATGAGTAAAAATTACTACCGTAATCCCCTTCCCCCACCACTCCGCCACCAGCCCCGCACCGCCGCCATCCGTTCAAAACATAGTCGGACTTGCCAGCTAGCAAGATTGCCCAGCAACATTACTCAAAAAGTTGCCCCGTATATCATCAGCTTTACCCCAGTAAGTTCCAAAGGATTTACTCAACAGTAGTGTCTTAAAAATACATTTAGACATGATGGCAATTAAAATGCAGATTGTCTCACCTGTCTCCTATATGCATATCCCATTTACCTGCCTTCATTCCTCTTTCCCTCTTTTGTCCTTACGATCTATGTCCGCTCTATTTATCTTATCCAAATATATGTCACAACATAAAATCTTATTCGTTTTTCATATGTATAGCCATTACGGAAAACACATGAAAGACACATCAGTGTGTGTGTATGTGATGTGATGCACGAAAAGGCTACAGGCTAGTGAATTATGAAATATTGTAGCTGTAGAGCAGTAATTTATGTCCCTCCTATCTCATTCTTTATTGGTCTCATAGTGACTACAGTATGAATATTTTTGCCTTACAGCATATCGAGGACAGGGTCATGTTTGCATAAGGAGGTAAATTACGACACCAATAACAGTGTCGGCGTGCCAGGGAGAGACGTGGGAGGAGGTGAGGATGAGGGAGCGAGTGGAAAACAGGGAAGGGCTCACACATGGACCAAGGTGAGGGAAAAAACATTGGCAGGTAAAACACAAATTTAAAATAAAAATCAAGGAAATAAAGTTTGACTGGTCTCTTTTCTTTGAGTGACAAAATGCAGTAAGATGACTAAGACTAAGACTTCTGTAAGTGATTCACCGGTGAGTGTGAGTCATGCTGTCTGACTTTGCTTTGCTTCTGTGATACTTGTGTGATTAAAGATCGGTAAGGCCTTGAAAATGCTGTTTTCTGTTATCTTTTAATATGCCGACTTAAAAGTATTGAACTTTCTTCTCTTTTGAAGTGCTGTGAAAGTACTCATCCTCTGAAAACCTCACAAATCACTTTCAGACAATTCTTTTTGTGCAACTTTATACAGTACTTCTACTCCACTACATGTCAGAGGGCAGTCTGCATCTCTTTAGTTGCCTTTTATATGAGGCAATCAAAGATGAATTTTTGCTAAAACCATTGAATTTCAAACATTAATATATCTTTGCTATTTTGCTCCATATATGCATCTATTCTTATAAGTATTTCAGTGTTTTGCAGCATGGAGAACTTCACTTACATGTGAGGGAGTTATTATTTCTCACTTGCATTGTGGTGCACAAACAAAAAAAAATTTGATGATGAAGGCTCAACATTCGCATCAAAAGGTGAAGTCCTGTGCATATATTTTTTCAATTTTATTCAAAGCCATGAACCTTGAGTATTCCATGGAGGTATAGAGAACTCGAATGGTTTAATTTTTACACAGCTTCACTTTTACATGAGGAAGTGAACGACAAGAGTTTGGTGGGTGTGCAAATGTGCTAAAAACACCTGGACTTTGAGGCAGTGTGATGTTCAGGTCAGCCCTTTATTGTCCCCCAAGGAAAAAAATACTGAGTATAATAAAAGGTTGCACATCATTTTCAGAAACCTATATCTCTGCCCTGTGGGGAGGATGGCAAATTCTTTAGATAGAGGATGGCCCATATTTGCTATGATGGATTCAGCTTTCTGCATGATTTGCAGACTAAAAATGTCTAACAGAGTGGGCTGTTGCTTACTACTAATTTTTAATTTGCTGTTGATTTCTGTCTTGCATATTTAAGTTAATCTATAAACAAATCATCAAGATGGTCAGGACTGATTCTGTAATGAATCTGTAAAATAACACCTGCAACTTCCTGTAAACATTAAAAACCTTATCCCACACAAAAATTCCAGATGTGGGTGTGAATAATTATTAACTTAAATTCATTCACAAAGATCTTGTAACAAAAGGGGGGGTACAGATAAAAACTAGACAATAATAAGATATAAAAGAACATGTCACAAACTCCAGAAAATAGGATCAGATGTCCTTATTTACTGTAGCTCTTTTTAGACTTAGTGTACTCACTGTCTGTTACTGATTGTTGATAACATGTGGATCCTTACGCGCTTATACAACAAAGAGATTGCACTTCAAACTTGAGCTTGTCATGTCCAACACTGAGTCACAATAACCATATATGAGTTAAAATAGAAATGAAGGTAAATAACCCAATTAAGACAAAGCATCACAAGTGATCCAAAATGGGTAAATTTTTAAGCCATGATTTTCAATGGGCAGAGATCAACAAATAAACATAGTGTTAAAAACACCATAAATACAGTACACACCTAACAGAGAAGAATAAACATGTGGATAAAAATCTGTTTTTCCAGCCAGTTGCTCTCCACAGTCACATGTGTACTGTGTGCTCTGATATATAGTCATGCATTACCACATTATGTTCCCCAGCTCTTTTGAGCGCCAGATCCTGCTGCCCCGCTGTCTCTCAAGGTCTCTCTCTGTCTGCTCTAGCCAAGGTCACTTGCGCCGCTGCAGGCTCCTTGCAACCTTGAGCGGCCAACTGACCGGGAAATGTGTGTTCTCCCGTTCCATCACCTACGTATCCCATGTCAATTAGCCAGCTACACAGCAGGGCTGACATTAAATGTTTCAGCATGCTGCCACTTGGACATTAAGTCTAGAGAATGTTATTGGTGGAAAAAAATCACATTCGCTCAAGGCCATGCAAGAAATTAAAAAATGTGCAGGTAAACTAATTAACGAGTCAAGATGACAATGTGTGTTTGCGTGCGTGTGTATCCATGTCTAATCAGGGAAAGAGCTCAAACGATTCTTAATCAATTATCAACAGGCCTTGAAAAATTGTGATAGAGGTTTTGCAATAACACTATATATGTGTATACATATAAATATAAGTAGACAGTATATGACTTTCCAATTAACAAGGCTCTATACTAAAAGCTTTTTAAATAAAGCCAAGCCACAGAGTGCTACAGAGCATTAAAGCCACAATAGTGAGAGTGTATCTGGGACCTTGGCTTTGATATGAAATCTCGTGGCCTTGCCTTTACCGCCCTCCATGTTAAAAGCTCTTTGTGACAAGGAAATTACTTTATGAACCTCTGAAAGACGCTCCAACAAAACCTCCCTGTTAGTTTCATCTCTAGGCCATGAGAGAAGTGCATTTTTTCCTCCATTTTTTAAATCACTGCACCTTCCCATTCGTTTAATCAGTCTTTGTCCCTGCCTCTTATTTCATTGCTTCTCCTTCACTCTTTGACTTTAGTTTCTTTTTTCTATCAGAGAAAAACTACTACTAATTACAGAAATAAAAAAAATATATCTTATTTGCCCTTCTATTTATATTGTTTTTGTACCCAAGTAAACCACAGTTGAGATATTTGTCAATCTGTATAGGCAAATCATTTGCATAATTTGGTGAAGTTGAGGGTCTGTGAATAAATATTCACAACCTATGTTTGTAAGATACTGCAGTACATAGCTTTACCTTCAGTTCACAATTCTTAAAATCAGTTGGAACAAGAGGTCTGTTTTTCATTTTACCAAGGTCTGTGGAAATCAGTTTGTTTGAATGTGCTCACACTGTGGGGCTTGGCATTGGGTGAATCATATTTATGTGTGAGTGTGTTTTTGTTTAGGTCTGTAAGGATTCGTTTCCTTTAACATGTACCTGGAATGTTCAATCCGGATAGAAGCAGAAATACCAAACATGTGTCTCTGCGGCCTTGAGACTTCACAGGGCTCCGACTGCAGCGCTCAGCTCGGTAAACATAGTTTCCTCCTGTGGCTCTGTGTTTGGACAGGAAACAAGGAAGCTGATCAAACATTGGCTCACAAGGCCACGGTTGGACTGAGCTGGTATGGAGTTGTGGGTCTTTCAAAGCACGTTAAATAGGGGTAAATGTGAAAAAAATGTCACTTTAAGTGTGCAAATCCACAGGTTTGCAGCCCTGCTGAGTTTCTCATTTGTTAAACTGCAATATTTTCCCAAAATAAATCATGCAGTGCAGATAACCTGATCACAAGCTTGTATTTTGTTTACATAGTAGAGGAACCAGTATCACATACGCCAAATTTGTTGTTAGTGCCCGACTGCCTGCATGCTGCAGATTTATAGCCCAGTCCTGATGACATCATAGATTAGCAGTAGCAGGGTGCAGATGGATGGATAGATGTTGGGTAATGGAGGGGAACAGACAGTGAGGAAGAGTAGGAGGATTAAATGAAAAGGAGTAGAAGGCGTGTGTCAAAGTCATTGGGGTTAATAAGTTGGGTGATGATGCTTCCCCCTTGTGACTGTTTATTAAACTGCAGACAATAATAATAATAATAATAATAATAATAATAATAATTGGTTCGATGCACAACAACAACAACTATTTGCATTGGGCTTGTTTGTCAGCTGTATGGCCAACTCAACATGTCTCATACTTCCCTGAAAAGTCCATCCTCATTTCTGCACAGTGAAGGTCAAACATCCAAGTGAAGTAACAATTAGCAAAATACATTTTTGAGCTGTGAACCTCACAGCATGAGTTTATTCCGTTTAAATACACAAAAGTGGATTTAAGTATTAGTAGTAGTATCAAAAGTATTATTTTGAACTAGTTTCTTAAATGACAGGGACACCATGTTCTTCTGTACAAAGAGACATGACGTGAAGAAATTATTAGACATGAAAAGTGTTAATCATTATTCAAAGATGTGGCCCTGGCCAGTAATACAAAAAGAATTGTTGATATTGTGTTAAATATTGTTGATGATGTGCTGTTCTGTTAGAAATGAAGAAAAAAAGGGAAAGATCTGTTTGAATTTTCAGTTCCTATTTTTATTGTCCTTTTAGAAAGTGACAACAGCATATCACATGCACATACTCTAACTGTTTTTATTACCATACCATAAGTATAGCACACTCTCCTGGTAATTGCTAATCACAACAGCTTATAAATTAAGAAAATTAATGAAATGCCATCATCAGTTTCATCTTAATTGCCGGTGATTGAACTAAAACAAAAGGGAGAAGTGGTTGGTGAGGCCGTTGACATTGGGGTTACTGTTCATTCTCTGTGAGCTGCTCCCTGGATGACTCATTCGAAAACTGCAGGAAGGGAGTGCTGATCTCACTTGACTGCATGTCACCAGCCACTCGCAGCAGGCAACTGAGGACCATGTCCTTAGCCATGCCAGTCTCCAAGTTCCCTTCCCGGCTCAGCTGCAAAGTGATCTGGTCTAGGCTTGTCAGGACTAGCTCTGAGCCCAGCAGAGGGCAAATTGGGCCCGGGTCAGAATCCGAACCAGGGCCCCGCTCCCTGGCCATGTTCTCCATCATGTATTGCTGGTACAAATCCAAGAGCTTCTGCTCAAGATAGTGATTTAGAAGAGAGTTGGAGAATGGACCTTCACGCCCCTGGAACAAAAAGCTCCGATCACGGCCACTCCCCATTCTCCAGCGATTTGAACCTCCCCTCGGTGGATGGGGAAGTCCACCCTGAGATGTCTTTCCTGGGGGAGAATCCTCCACAGCTGGAGGGACATCACAGGACTGGAGGAAGGGTCCAACAGCCTGGGCATCAGTACAGAGCCGGAGCTCACCATCATTGGCTGTAAGAGGCAGCACCTGGTCGCCTCCAATATGGAGGTCGCTGTAATTTTGGCAGATGCTCTGACAGAAGGAAGGAACCAAGAATGGGGAATCACCCCCTGAGTGAGCCTGAACTGGGATCTCTATCTCTGAAGAGATCTGTCTGCCTGGCTGGACTCTGTGGAAATCCAAGGACTGCAGTGGAGAAATGTGCAACTCCAATGAAGCACTCCTGTTGTCTGCACAGTCTGTCTGCACGGGGGAATTATGATGAATGAGTAGAGCGTGTCTGGTGGAGCCTGCCATGAGGGTAGCAGGTGTTCTCGGCAGCCCATAAGCACTCTGGAGAGCCTTCTGAGGTGGGAGGGGTTCCAACAACTCCAATTCACCATAGGCCATGCTCAACAATCTGCCTTCACAAAGCATGGCTGCAACAAAGAGCACATACTCAGAAGCTGTGAGCTGAGTTATAAAAATACACAGCAGTATTCAACATGTGATACGATGCAACAACATAAATGTTTTAGTAATGTTTATTTTTATATAGAGAGAGAGAGACACATGCAGTATATACAGTTGAAGTCAAAAATTTACATACACTTCGGTTGAAGTCATTAAAACCTAATGTTTTAACCACTCCATAGATTTTATGTTAACAAACTATAGTTGTTACAGTAGTTTACAGACAAATTATTTCACTTATAATTCACTATATCATACTGAGATGTGCCCTTTATCCTAATACAAAAAACTTAAGTGATTTAAAAATTGATAAAATTACCAGAAAACTCAATGATAAACACCAGATCATCTATGACTTTATGAATGATCCCTCAATCCCTCTTCAAACACTCTTTAAACCGAGTCTAAACTTATCTAATTCATGATCCATTTTTATTTCTGTGGGTAAAAAGGTCAACATATTGATCACCCGAACAAAGAAAAAGACATCTGTCCAAAGAAGGATTTACGAAAGGGCACCTTATCATGCATAAAGATAAATTATATTCCTACCTTCGACCACAATCAAAGTCTCTCAGTCGGCTTTCACCTCAGGGTGCACTGTGTCCTCCCACAGTCTTTATCACAGTAGAGAACTTCTTATAAACACTGCATTTTCTGCCGATATAGCCTACCAAAAATGTATACTGTAGATCTGCATGATTAACAGTGTGCATTCATGTGCGAGGTTTGTTTTATACCACCCCAAGAGGAAGTGGTATAAATTTCCGAATTCTGCAAACCTATGCTGCAGCTGTGTAAATCCTGTATATATATTTCAACACATCATCTTGCAGACATCTTACAGACAGGCTGAACATATTCCCCTCAAGTTCTTACTTATGTAAATTCATCTACAGCCTTACATAAGAAAGTACCTACCTCTGCATAACTTTGTCTCGTTGCCAGGAAGTGAAATGGCAGATGTTCTATTCTTAAAAACATAAAATAAGCTACAAAAAGAAACCACAGAAGTTTTGTTTCCTTGTAAAAGAAACAGGTGTGATTTTAAGCAGAAAAACAGTCATATTTAATATGGTAAAATATCAGGAAACAGAGAGTTTGACATGTACCAATTCCTGTTTTCGTTTTCTGATAGGCCCTACCACAAATTCCTCAGTTACCTCTCTGTGAGGACAGTTAGGAGCTCCTAGCCTTGCTCCTCCTGTTATCTGTGCCCGTGCCAAAGCAGGAGTGTGACTTCATGCTCAGTTATGTAACCACAACTCATCATTTCCTCCTTGAAAGTTAATGTTGAACTATCCAAGTAACTTTGTCTGAGACCTTGGGATATACTTTATTTTACCAGTTGTGAAATGTTATCTCTTTCACAGGAAAAACATGGAGAGATCTAAATCAGTTACCTGGTGAAAGTGATGGAAACGTTCAGGCTATGTTTATGACCAGGATTCATCTGAGATGAAAGTACTTTGTATGCATATATGACTTGCTTCAGTTAAGACTCTTGAACTCAGACTTTCTCTACTTGCAGCAGGGAAGCCCAACAATAGAAGCGCATGAAACACGAGACAACATATTTTATTATTAATTAGGTGAAGAAACCTGGACATTAGTCAACATGAACTTTATAAGTTTGTTACACCATCCAGGTTATTCCGACAATTCAAATAGTACCTATTTTGATCTGTAGTTTTCATATAAAGACAGAAATTGGAACAGTTTAACCCATCCACAGTGTAGCTTAGTTTTCCTGTCCTGTCTAAAAAAGAATTTATTAACATTACAATTTAAAGCCCAGAGTTTGTTGGATTGCTGGCTGTTGTTGTCCACTAAGTCACGTATGAGTCAGGATATCTGACACAGGGCTGCTGCTCAGGAGTAACAGTAGCACAAAGTGTAGAGTTACCGACCCGTTGCTACAGCAATGTTGAGATCAGGTTAGGCAAGAGACTCAGTCCTGCTTTTGTGCCACAATAGAGTAGCTGTTTGGTAACTTCAGCACCCTGGACAGCAGTGAACAGCTCCAGTCAAGTTTTTGTTTGTTTTCAGAAATACTGGCTGGCCTGAAGAGACGAATATGCACAGAAGTTTCACAAACACTAAGGAATCTAAGGACAAGCCTGTAACCCTGAAAGACTCAGCTTAGAGGAATGTTCAGAAAGATTAATAACGTGTTCCGTCCTAACCATCATGGACACAGATCGCGTGATGGTGGTGGGTTACGGTGCGAACAGGACTACCACAATGCCTGCACCGTCAGGCTGGTACGCAGCACCTCCATGCTCGTGGTGGGAGAGAAAACTCAGGCAGCTGCAGGCTCAACTTTGAAACGAAGCAAAAGTACAGTGAGCATCGAGTCGACCTTGTACTATTATCAGAGACAAGAGGACAGGATATGGCTCTACTCTCACAATCAGAACTGCCTGGAGTACTTGGAGGCGCTGGTGGCTCTGAGACGACAATACACACAGAGTGTGAGTAACTTCAAAAGTAATGACACCATGGCCACAGTGTCCTCCAAGAAGAAGCCCGCACCCCCGCCGCCTCCTACAAAGGAAGAACCGGTAAGCTTATATCATTTTTCCCAGAACACATGGCAGGCAATATCAAAGACAAATGTTCTCCCATTTATTAACCACAGATATCAAGAGCCAAACCGTCCGCCCCTCCAGTCCCCGACGAGGAGAACACTTTGCAGTTCTTTGATGCAGTCATCGCCAGCTGTGACAGTGAGCTAATGCGCAAACCATATCTGGATGATGGACATGCAGATGTCGACTTCATAGGTGAGTTTGAAATCTTCTTTATGGTGACAAAAGAAAGTAGATGGTAGAAAGTAGAATGGTGGAGAAACTAAGCAGATTTACTCAAGTGCTGTAAGTTTGTATGTGCAAAATATAAGATGATTTTATAAATATGATGTACTGATTTACTTAAAACAACCCAACAGAAGATAGCAAAAGTATTCCCGTCGTGACGAGCTACAACGTATAAAAATTGTAGCTTGCTTGTCAAGGCATTAATAATAATTAGCCAATGATATATTATATAAAACTCCTGCTTCAGAGGAACAGCAAAGAGCCACTGGTACACATATGTGGATGACAAAAGGGTCAAAATTAAAACCCAGGAAGTGCAAGCCTTTACAGAACACATTGACTCGGTGGACAGTAGCATCAAATTCACACAAGAGGATGTCAGCAACAACAGTTTCAGGCTTTCTTACACTGTGCCACACACATTGAAGAGTAACCAGGACCCCACACCACAGAGCTGATAACATACTAACAAATGCCCAAAACCATGACTCAACAAAGACAAGCCAACTCCTCAGGTCATGACTCAGCGGTTTACTTACATCTAAAGGATAAGGGACACTCTTTTGAGAACAACGTTCATATTCTAGATAGGGAGGAAAGATTGTTTAAAAGAAGAGTGAAAGAAACCATTAACACCAGAGTAGAGAAACCACCTCTCAACGGGCAGAGGGGCTGAGGCGCCACCTATCCCCCACATACAACGCTGTCCTTTCATCCCTTCCATGAAGATTACACAAACATTCACATTTTGCCCCATGTGACAGGTTGTTCAGACTTGGCCTAAGGTGCCTCCAACGACCATTACAACTGTTGTTGCAACATAAACTTGATAACAACCGCACAGAGGTTAAATAACTGGGACTCCCTGCCAGTTATTCAAAACTGAAGAAGCCTCTTGGGTGAGAGGCATCTTCGTCTTTGAGTATCTTCAACCAAGCAAAGTTGACATTGATTTGAACCTTTCTTGGATAATGGATCTGAATATTTCTTCCACCACTCAGGATAAGAGACGCATAGTAATTTAAATATATTTACTCAAAAACAGTGCCTGATTATGCTTAAAGCCCCTGCACACATCCATGGTACACCCACGCAGATGTCAGTGTGTACAAATTAAGCCTTATTGACATCTCTATCACTTTCTTATGAGTTCTGTTGCATCTGTCGAGATTAATTACACCTTTATCAAATTCATGATGATTGATGATATCATGTAATTCCTTGCAACTTGAGCAGAGGTCAAATCAACCGGAATTAAAATACTGTGGTGTCTTCCAAGCACAACATGCATTTTACTCCTTTGTCAGTTGTAGTGACATTCTAGTTTTTACGTGTGAAGTTCAAAAAACTTGCTATATATAAACAATGCTATATATCAGGCTAAACATATACAGAAGTACTAGTAGTAGTTTGTGGCAGTATAGTAGTAAAATTGTAGCTCCACCTGGACCAGCAACAGAATTAAAGCGCTGTTTACAGGTTAATGTATCAATTATGTATAACACTCTGACAGTGTCTTTTTACTTGTGATGTGTACATAGTTTTGCTGCAGTTAGCTTTACTTAAATGACTTATAATGGAATATTATAACATTGTTATACCACTACTTTTGCTTAAGTTAAATTTTGTTTTAAAAAGCAGACGTTTTGGCTTATCTTTGCAAGTAGAGCAAGTAAGAGTCAGTAAGCAAACATATGCCATAGCCATGAACTGAATGCAGCCACTGTCTTATTTACTACGCCTCAGCTTCTCCTGCTATGACATGTTAAAATGTATGCTGCGAATGTCTATTGTTCTTCCACCACTGGTTAGAAGTCAGAGCCGAGTGCGGTTAAGGATTGGGAAGACCGAACATAATTTGTAAGATACTCATTTAGCTATTTAGCCCCTGCTCTTTTTGGGCCAGCTGATTATGGATATAGGGTCTTCAAGGGAGTTAAAGCTACCGGTCTCAAAATGACCTCCTGCCTTAACTCAGTTCCTTGCTCTCTGCTCTTCTCTCCCACAGTGGCCTCCAGCTCGGCTGAACACGACCTCCATTCTAACTGGGTCTTGCGCGTTCCTCGAGCTGCAGATGGCTCCAAGCAGACAGCGGTTCGTGACTGTGCCAATAAAAGCGTCCCGAAGAAGAAAATCCAGAGCGGGTCCACATGCAGCAGACTGCAGCTGCAGAGGAACCCGATCCATCTGCCCAAAGTCGTGGAGAGCGCATTCCAGACTCTGCGCTTCAAGCCCAAATTAAAAAAGCAGTGAAGCCTGACATTTGAAACCAGCAGCACTGCTGAGGTAGAACTCAACCTAGTTTGTATGGACAGACACCATGCTCTGAATTAAACAAGAGAAATGTTCAATATTGTGATGGGTATGGAATTGAACTGCAGAGAGACTGCCTTACTTCGATGTATCAATGCCAATGGTAAAATGCAACCAAGTCCTTCCCAGCAATAAGCAGAAAGGTAAACACACTCCTGCACGAATGCCTTTTTCATTTAAGAGCGAGGTTTAGGCTCAAGGGCTGAGTTGACTGAATATTTCAAAACCAGCTGAAGTTATTCTGCTCATCATTACCGAAGTTAAAATGGTCTCAATTTACCCAACTAAGAAAAACACATTTCCTGACTTTATGGTATCTAGCACTGCTGATATTTCAGGATTTATTTTCCCGGGCGCTGAGATATTTGTCACTGAAATTTCTGACACAAAGGGGGTGAATCTTTTTGTAGTGCTAACAGCATTGAAATTTAAATAAACCATGAACTATCTGCATGCTTAGATACCACTGGGGGTAAGAAAAAACATCTTTGTTTAATTTAGACCATTTACTAAAGTCTAAAAATACTAAAAGCCCTTAATTCACAATGTACATAAGTATTATCAGCAGTTTGACTTGATATGCAGAATGGCTTCCAAAGTGTTACATTATTGTATATTATATTCTGTTTTTATCACTACAAATACATGAAATATATAGTATTTTAATGTTGTAGTTCATGAATGTGAAGCCAATTTTAGATACAGTATACTACTGTTTACATTAATAGTATAGTACTGCATCATATTAGTGTATTATGGTTTTTTTTGTAAAATTCATCTGAAAAGTAAGTAAGTTTAGTTGTTAAACACAGTAAAAAGTACAATATTTCCCTCTGAAATGTAGTGGAGTACAAGTATACAGAAGTAGGGGAGTGACAAGACACTTGGCTCATGAGACAAGACATGACATTGGGTTCATGAGATTGAGACTAGGCAAGATTTTAACACAATTTTTTAGAAATCTTCAGTGCTGAATTATGTGAACATTTTGAGCATTAAATACTTTATTTCCTGCATTATGGTGAAAATGTTTTTGTTTATGTAAAGAGAAACAACATTCAGGAGGCATGTGACAATTCCAAGTATTGAACTATAACAGAATATAATACAGTAAGGCTCTCAGGTATCCTGTATTGCTTTCAAGTATTATGTTTCTCCTGTAACATCATCCCTGCTGAGTGAGCTCACATGCAGGTATGATTTAATCTTCCTCCTCTTTGGAGTTGTTTGTGAAAGTAACCTCTTTAAATGTGACTGTGGCACCTTTTCACCTCTGTGACAAATTATTTCATTTTAATTCAGTTAGAAACTCCTGGGCTTTAATAGCTCCTGTGTTTCAGCAGGTTATCTCCCACATATCGGTGTTCTCTGACATGTCCAGAGAAAAAGTGGTGATATTACGAGACTAATACCATCACTTAATGAGAAATCATAATAATTTTAAGTCTACCTGCATTACGTTATTGCTCTGCTGGTAGTATCCTCTTCATACTGTTTGGAAAAGGACACTAACTGACTAACTTCTGTGATTACTATCAAAGTGTACGCCGGTTTCACATCAGCTGTGCGGAGTTGATTCAATCCCCAAGTCAAAATTATCAGTTATACATTTGTTTTTCACTGCATGAGAAAATTGATGTATGGCGTGAGAGCTTTGGTCAACTGCGTGAGTCTCGTGAGACAGCTTTTAGCCTGACGAGAAATCTCGTCACACCCCTACAGAGTGGCATGCAATACTCAAGTATTCAAATGTGTCCTTAAGTACAGTTCTGGAGTAATGCTCTTAGTTACATTGCACCACTGGTAAGCTGGCCCTTAAATCATATTGCAGCATGCTAATACTTATAGCAAAATACAAACAGTAATAGTAATGTTAGAAAAAATGATGCTAAATGACTTGCCATTATTCCTTTTCCCTCATGCTCATCTCAGTGAGTCACTATGTCTCATTCCCACCATTTAAAATGAAAATCATGTCAAATCCATTTTTTTTTCTTTATTACAAATGCGTCATACAAAACCAGTAACTATATACTCATTCATTTCTTTTCTGCTTTGCCCTTGGGGCTAAAGAAGGATGACATAGTCTTCATGCCAGTCTTGTCTACCTTAGCCAGACTTTTCTGAGCAGCAGTCATCTTCTTGGGCGGCTGAAATGGGAGGGGGGGGGGAATCAATGTCATCTCTCAACAACTTTACACAGACAGCAGGGAATTCATTGCATATCATGAACATCAATTCAAGCTGAGAGAAAAAACGTGTTTGCACAAGGTAAGCCCCTTTGACCTGTGTGTATACGCTACAGACAAAGCGTATAGAAAGCGGTCAACAAACAAGAGCTACACTAACAATCACTCAAGGTGATGAACAAAGAACACAGATTCCTCCAATAATTGTTTGGTCTATTCAGGCAGACTTCTCTGTATACACTCACTTTCCGCGCATAGTCTGCACTGTTGAATTTGGTGTAGTCCTCTCCGGCCTCCACCGGTTTGTCTGAAAGTTTCCGCTTCTGCCAAACGAGGAAGTAAGATATGCTTTTCATGACAAAGAGCAGCAAACGTTTTAGCACAGAAACACCACTACGAGCTAGGTCGACGTCACACAGTCACTGAAAAAGCCTCTTATAACCCATGTTAAAAACAAACAAGCACACCACCTGATCATATATATATGAAAATGCAACACTGTTAGAGTGAGGTGGAGGACTACAGCAAACATGCACGGTGATTTCGACAGCATGCAGAGAGAGAAGAGAATATGCTATGCCGAATTCATTCACTTCTAAGAGAGACACTAACATACCTTAGAAGGAGGTTCTGTCTCCTTTGGGCTTGTGAGTTCTGGTAACCTGTGAAGTAGAATAAGAGGCATACTGAATCTGCATCTCCACCATACCTTAACACAAACAATGATCATAACTTGCAAGTGTTGGATGTCTGAACTTACTGCAAGTGTTTGAAGAGGGCTTTGCTCAGGTCTTCACTGATATACTCTGATATCAGGCCATGGGCGTAACGCAGGTAGTCCTCTGTACCATAAAGATGAGACAATGACAGTGCCAGTTTTGCCAACTAGCAATATATTCCAACTTTATGTTTAATATAGTTTGAAGTTGGGGAAATGTTGTTTTAGGATTACACCCCACAGATATAAACGATGTAATATTACTGCCATCTATTGGTCAACATCCTCCCTGCTGAAGAAAAATGTGAATATAAAAAGAAAGGAAGATAAAAAAAACTAAGACACTTTGCGCATAACATGTTGCCTTTCATAGGAAGGTGAGACTGGAATTTAACAAGATGGGGTTTGTCCTAAACAGTGAGATGGTCTGAAGATGAACCAACTTACCCTCATGGTAGTCTGACTCTGACTTTACTCTGATGTATGTTGAGGATTTGACTCCTTCTCCCACAGAGATATTTCTCGCTTTGAGTGCGAGGACTGTCCTCTCTACCTACACCAACAAGTCAAAGAAAAACTAAAAAAAGCAGTTCAACTGTGTGAAACCAACAGTGCATTTTTACATGAACACACAGTTGTCTTGATATTTTTACAGTAAAAATAACTTGCACTGGACAAGCACACTGACATTTTTGAATTTCATATAAAATAGTGATGATGAGAACTTTAGAGTACCTTTTTCTTCAACCAGTTCATTGTCTTCTCTGGACTGTAACGATGAAACTTCAGTTTTCCCACCTCTGTTAAGTATGAAATGCAGCATTTAAACAAAGCAATCAGCACCAAAGTTTAGATATATTGGCTTCAAAGTTAAATGTCACCTTTTTCCTCGGCAACGTGATGCAGGGAGGCCAGGGAGCGTGTGCAGCTCAGCAGCCTTGAACAAGCTGGGAATTCCTCATCCATAACAACTTGATCTACTGGCTGGAACTTCCCCTGAGCAGCAAATGACAGGGGGAAAAAAATGTTAAACATATATTGTGACTTAAATGTGTGAGGTTTAAGTTAGAAAATTTAAATGACTAAATTCAAGTAATTTTTACAGCCATTCATATACTGCTATGGTTATATTAGAGACACAATATTGCTGTTCTAGTGTCAATTAATATGATAAGATGGCCACCACTTTTATTTGTGATGAAGTCACAATTAATTTTAATTAATTAATTTAGTCAAATATTCTGGTACCAAACCCACAGTCTGCTGATAGGCCAGTAGTGAGTTAACACCTTCTGATGACTCTAAAACGAGTCTTACATCCATGTTGTATCTTGTTTATATGACTGAACACTTCCTGAAAAAGAACGTCCACTTCTTAGTGCCATTTCTTCATAGCATCTCCAGCTACAGTAGGTGCAGCCAGATACTCTATGTGAGCAGCACAGGTGAAAAGAATTAGCAACCTGGCAATTTGGCTTTGAGAAGAATCACAACGATGCAACCGTATAATGAAGACTGACGTTTTGAAATGTTGCTCCTCATGGTTGTCAGTAAAGAAGCAGTTTCAACACATAAACCAGAATGTGTCATTTTAACATTTGTTTTGTGTGCGCTAAATGAACAAAATACAATAAAACAGGTTTGGAGTTGTAAGAAGTCTTATTTTATATCTTTATAATTGTTAAACCTTCTGCTTCACCACCTTCACATATTCGTAATAAGACAAATTACAGACATACTCGACCTATCAGTA
Source organism: Micropterus dolomieu (assembly GCF_021292245.1). Classification (NCBI taxonomy): domain Eukaryota; kingdom Metazoa; phylum Chordata; class Actinopteri; order Centrarchiformes; family Centrarchidae; genus Micropterus; species Micropterus dolomieu. The sequence goes on along the minus strand of NC_060156.1, from coordinate 18,210,416 downwards.
CAATCACTGCCCACAGCCTCTTCCAACCAGCTAACCAGTATAGCCGGACTGCAGCTCTGTGTCTACATCATGATGCTTGGTGCTCAAACACAGTCAAAGTTCATGTACAATGTTTCACCAGCTGTCGAGTTAAATGTAAAGATGCAGACCATATTATCAATTATGTTGCTGCTGCTGTTTACATACACTCCTATGGCTGACTGAGATGAATTCATTATCAAGCTGAAGCCCTAAATATATCTAATTAACTGATCTTTTGGAAATGTTAGTATATAAAATAGGCTTGATATGAAGTTTGTGTATATGTATATCAGACTCCAGTGGGAATCAAACCCATCACTCTGGAAGTTGTTGAGAGGCAAAACAAGACTGAATTACATCACAATGATCAGCATGAAAAAACATCGCTGGAACAAGAGGTGTGAGATCAACTCAGATTTCTGTTTCTTACCTCTCTGCCAGATTTAATCAAATAGGGCAAGATTAGATAGAGAGGATCCATTGGTGTTACAAAGAGCAGTCTCCCATCTGTTTAAAGAAAAGAAACACAAACACCTGAATAACACATCGACAAGCCTATCAATTACAGCCTCTAAATAGTTAAATGCACAGAAACATCATCAACTTTACCACAAACCATATAAACTTTAAATCATTTAATCAACATTTTAAACACTGTTGTAAAGACGGGGCATATTATGTGAACCTGTTCAGTCACAAACTTTCTCAATGTTGTTTGTCTGTGCTTGGCGTATGCATGGACACCGTTCCTTTGGACAATATTTTTCAGTTTTTATGGCGAATGCACCAGCAGTTTCTGCACACGTGATCTGGCTTCTTTGGAGCTCTGCTGGTTGACCCAAGCTGCTATAAACTGTTTTAAATTCTACTAATTAGAGGTAATGTGAGCCACCTATTTAGCAGTGTTTTATGATAATGATTAGGCTGCTTCAGAGTTTACGTTGTAATGAGGAATGAGACAAACCTCTCTGTACTGCCTGACCAACAAACCAAGAGTGGAAATCTTCTTCAAATGCTTTGACCTCAAACAGCTGTACATCATCACTACTCAGCATATACAGAGAAGCCGCATCTGCAGGATAATAAAAAAAAAAGAGGAACTGTGTTACTTTCACTACCACATCTGCAAACGTACTTCCCAAGAGACAGAATTAGACTGCAGTGAAAACTCAAAGCCAACATGCAGGCACTTCAGAAGTTTAATAGGGCAGCAACTAACAATTATTTTCATTAGTGATGAGCCTGTCAATTATTTTCTCAATTAATCGATTAGTTGTTGCAGAAAATTGTTGATCAAATGTTATTTTGTCCACAACACAACGATATTTAGTTTACTGTCATAGAGGAAAGAAAATAGTCACATTCGAGACTTCGAGCTGAAGTCAAAGAATTTGGAATTAGGACCCAAAGTAATTAATCCATTATCAAAATAGTTGATGGTTAATTTAATACTTGACAACTAATTGATTAATCCACTAATTGTTGCAGCTTTAAAGTTTACTTGGCTTTGTCTTTTATGTGATGTTTTTTATTTATTTTAATCCACATGTTTGTTTGGTTGGGCAGGATGTAACAACTGTTTTCATTATTGATCTGCAACAATTTTGATTACTGATTAAAGTTGCCCTGTGGAGTTTCTTGTTAACAAAAAGTGATGTTTACATTCAGAGTTTAGTCACTAAAATGTATTGTGTGTCTCATCAAGGTCTAACAAATGTGCTGCATGATTTTCCTTCCTCATGAAACATCTGCACAGCAGCATTGTATAATGTCTTAAATCCAGCAGTTTACATCATCCACATTTACTTACTAGCAGTCTTTTTGGCATGTCACTGCTAGCTGTTGATTAATGGCATAGGGTGAAACCAATGGCAGGATTATGCATCACCTTTACCGGTGAGCCATAGCACAATTAAAGGTCAAACACTTCACAGGGAGCCTTCAATTATTTAAGTCCTTTTATAAACAGAAATGCCAAAAAGTCCATGATTTTAAATGTAAGTATTTGCTGATTTTCATCATCTTCTATGACAGTAAACCTAATATCTTTTAGTTTTGGACTGTTGGTTGGGCAAGACAGTTAATCTGAAGATGTCACCTCGTGCTTCTGACAGTTGAAATACCTTGTTAAATTGTTAGTTGTAGCCTATGTTAGATGAATAACAATTTAAAAAAAGCTAGACCTGTAGAGGGATTCCTTAATCGCACAAAAGCTGGGTCACTCTCGTGTTTCTGTGTATCGACGACTGGTTCTGCGGACACCAAAACAAAAGTAAGGTCAATGATAACATCTCTGAGAAAACATCACTGTGTACTCTGTGGGTAAGTGACCGCTGCAAAGTTACAGCTGCATGACATCCTGAGAACGAACAAGCATTTATGACTAACTTAAGGTTGATATTGTTGACTTAGTTATATTGTGTAACTTAGTAGTAATGTGTCATTTCCTGTAATATAAAGTTAGAGGCATGCTAGTGTAATGGCAATACAATAACAATTCTACCACAAATGAATTTGAATTGAAGTTATCAAGGTCTAATAACTCTGCTAAGAAACTAAGTTCACATAGCAAGCTATCGTTAGCTTGACATAACTGAATGTCTTGTGCTTAACCTACCTGCGGCAATGACAACCCAGCTGTCGTTGTGTACATTAGGCGTTCGCTTCTTTTTAGTAGCCATGATGTGTAATTCAGCTTTTCAGGGTTAACGTTAATTTTTGGCGACGTGTTTTGCCTATATATGTTATATTTGGGCTGAAAACAGCGTTGGCCTACTGGAGGTGATGCCTATTTTTTTTGCCTGACGACATGAGCTCAGAAAAGGCGCCTCTCTCTTTGTGCACTTCCTGTGTTTGACATATACGGGGGGGAAACAAGACATGTATTAATGCGCTCTCAGCTTATTTCCATATTTTTTTGTAAACAAGCTACACCAAACAGATTTTCGAAACCAAAATAATATTCTGGTGTTGAAAAAAGTTTAAAAAAACAAACAAACAAACAAACAAAAAGACACCGTGGTGGACTTTTTATTCACCCGGTTCACTGTTTTTAATGCAGTGGATCGTTCCGTTGTGACGTCACGCCAACGTGCAGTTTCTCAGTAAGGCCGCTAGAGGTCGCTCAAGAACTTTGAGAAGAAATACACAGTAAGGTTTGGGTTTGTCCGACACAGTTTGCCTCCCCGTCACTTGGCTGATATTTTCTGAAATATAGTTATGTCTTGACAGAGAGCCAAAAGGTCTCTACCCTCAGGTGCAGGATGTTTGGTGACCAGTTGTCCTTTAGCACACTGGCACACAACAGACTGGTGGATCCATCTGTCCTTAGGTAAGCGGAGGGCACCTCTCTCAGGAAATGACACTGTGTGTCCCAGTTGGTTTTCAGTGAGTCACTTGTTTTTTTTCCCTTCTGCACTGTTCACATACATACTCAAACTGGGATCTGTATGATGCTTGTGTGTGTGTGTTTTTTTCCATCCTCTTTAGCTGTGTCATCAATTTGTTCAACTGTCCAGGGGTCCCTCTGATATTTGTTTATATAGCTTGAGCTGTTGATTTCTCACTCTCCTAAGACACCTACAGCACAGTCCATTAACAGATTATTAATTATCTTGTTTTGGTAATAAGGAAGGGAGGGCGTTGTGTGTGCTGTGTGACTGAGCTCACCTTTTTTCTGCCATTTCAGTTTTGTTATGTTTTGTATCACATTCTTTTCTCTCATTTTTTGTCTATTTAAAAATAATATTGCCTCGCAGGCCCATTTGCCCAAATTTGAGCCACACATGTTCTAAACACTGTCTCAACTCCTCCTTCAATTCAGTTAGATTTATGTTGCTGTAGTCAGTGGCAAAGAGAGCGTGGGTGAGATATTGTCTGTGAATTACTTGTTTTATGGGTCCCGGGAGTATCATACACAACAGTCTGTGCAGCTAAACAGAATATTCCATGAAAGCTTTCTTTCTTTTTGGGCTGCTTGAGGGAACGTCTATGTTTCTGACTGCCAGGGAGAACAACAGCGGCCTTTCTGATACACTGGACCACAGACAACCCCAGAGAGCCGAGTCCTCTGTCACCAGCACGCAGACAAGAACAAAGTAGGTCTAAATTTAGGTCCAGATATGGCTTCGTAGACTCGGAGTCCGAGACCCCTCTATTTTCTTCCAAACCCAAATCCTCCTACATCATACTTCCAACAAAGAGAATTTCAACACAACCAAAGCCATGTCTGTTCTTTCTATCTTCCCCTCAAGCTCTACTTCCTTCACCCCCTCTGTAATTCACTTTTGAGCTTGCTATTTCTTTTTAGAAATGATTCCAATAAACTTCTCTGTGGAGGTAGGAGTTTATTGCAGCCAGCAGGCTGTAGACAGTTGGTCACACTCTGCTGAGCACATTGAACAGCCCATCATGGTCCTATCTCTGTGGCCTCATTTGTGGTGGTCCAATGCAGGGTGACTGGTTACAGCTTACGTATCGACTCAGCCTCGAGCTGTCATGCCGCCACCATGTGCTGTGCATTACCAAGGGAGTGTTTTTACCCACATCACCATCTATATTCAGGATTTATAGAGTGGAAAGAGCTGATTTTCGAGAGCATACATACTCACCACAGTGCATTTTGAACTGTCATGGCTGCCAAGAGAAGCAGGTTATAAATAGAAAGACAACATCACTCTGGTTGCCACTTTCGCTGTATAGATCCAGGCATAGGCTGTTATTTCACGCAGCTGTTAAAGCCGCATTACCATTTTGAATTCCCCACAGAGGAAAACTCTTCAGCTCAAGTGGGTAATGTACACAGTGATACACATTGCTAATAGACATGCACACATATGTACACACACCAAAAAACAGATGTGGAGAGAATTCCCCTTGGCAGCAGAAGCCTTTGAGTCATCATCTGGGATTCCCTTCCTCTCACTTCCAAATATGGGTGGGATTGTGAGAGCGGGAGGCAGAATGTGGAAGGCAGAGTGGAACCCCCTCATGATGTCAGAGCTCTGGAGCAGTGAGCCTCACGCTGACTGGAAATTCACAGGAAGGCATGTCGGGAATGCAAGAATCACCGAAATGCTATTCCCACATGCATGTTTGTAAAGTCTGAGTTTTAGCACACATGCCTCATGTTCACCCACACACACTTACACACACACACCCACACTTCATTTTCTTTGCCAGTCCTCTCTCTGGGGAGATATTCCTTCCCGTCAACTCTTATTCCTTTCCCCCCCACCTACCCCACAGGATGGTGACTCCTTATTCCCAGCATCAGTTTCTCTATGTGAGGCCTCCGGTTGAATGTGGTATTTCCCCTCTCCCTAAGGACAGAGAATGACGTGGTTGCTTGAACATAAACTGTTGTGTGCCTGGAGTAAAAATTAGCATTGTGAAATATATATTTTAGATATTCTTTTGCTGCAGTACACTGTATTTTAAAGAGAACTAATTTAGTTTTTACTCCACTATATTTGTCTCAAGACTGCAGTTACTTTACAGAACACATGCAAAACATAAAATAAGCTCATAAGGCTTTACATTTGCACCAACTAACCATGGTTGGAGGCGGTTAGATGAGATGTGGGCCCCACTCCCTCACTTGTTGCCTTTAAGAACTCATCAAGTACCATCATTTACCTACCAGTACTCCTATACTTGAATACAACATGCCCCAGGATTACTGTGTGTCAGTTCCGTTCTGGTAATTTTATTAAATGCAGATGTATTAAGAAATATGCATAATGTAAGCTTCATTGAAAGCTTCATTTTGACACATGGCCCCTCTTTAGGACTGCAGCAGTCACATTAAGTCCCTTATTATTTCAGCCTATATTGCGCTTCAGTACTACATTTCACTAAACATTTACAAATGATCAAATTACTACAAACAAATTGTCACACAGAAAGGGTCTGAGGTCCAGCGCAGTGCCTGATTTGCTTGTAGTGCAGCCTTGGACCCAACCATCAACCCAGTCAAGTTAAAGCTGCCCTGTTGAGTTTTTGACCATAAAGTTGGAGCTAAAAATCCTTTTTACCCATTAGAAGAAGTCAAGATTGGGAAGATTACACTGATGATGGATTAAAAAACGACAGAGGCATTTGAAGAGCAGTTTTCCTACATGAAAAAAACAACAACACAGAGTGATGCTGTTGTTTTGTGTATTCACAGTTGCGTGACTCTCATGTTTGAGTCAGATGTAATGATTGAAAATAGCGCTATAAAGCAATGTTTTGATGAGTGGGTTCCCGTTTTGTTTGCACACCACTGTGGATGCGAAGCACACGATATACATTCCTGCCAACGGTTTCACACTATTCCACTGATTGTGGGTGATGATAATGTGCCAAGAAAAGTAGCACTGGGCCAGTAAATTGCAGGGACAAAGAAGACTAAAGGCTAGCAAACAACAAATCAAAATCAAATTTTTCAAAAGCATAAGCCTTGCAGAGTTTTTTATATAATGCATGCAACAGATTTGTTAGACCTCTGTAATACACACAATACCTTTTGGTGAGAAACACTGAATGTTAACAAAACTTTGTTTATAAGAAAACTCCACGGGGTACCTTTAATTAATACACTGAAAGGAACATTGTACTACTAAGACTTCTTTAAGTTTATCCATGTAGTGCAAAAGCATTTTTTATTAGGTGCAGATTACATTGAACATTGGCATTTTCTAAAAAAAATAACTAATTAGTCATTTTGCAGAAAAATTAAAAGTTATCAAATGTGATCATTTGATGCTATTTTTTCTGTTTTACATTAATATTTTATATTTTGGGTTTGGATTGTTGGTTGGGCAAAACAAGCATTATGAAGAAGTCATCTTGGCCTCAGAGAAATTAAAGCAGACATTTCTTTCTTTTTTGAGACAGTTTAATAACTAGATAATTGGTTTATTCATAAAAAACATTATCCACAGATGTTTCTTATAGAGTTAGTTGCAGCCCAACATGGAGCACTGATATGTTGGTCCTGATAAAAATGTGAACTTCCAACCTGTGGGGGGAGGGCTGTCTGTCCCAGAGACTTTCATCTACCCATCATCCCTGCCTGTCTCCGCTCTCCCCTTTCTTTCCCTCTCTTTACTCTGTCCCGCCGAGTAGATGTCCCACAATACACCATCCCCAACCCTAATTATTGTTTACTAGAATCAATCTCTCTCTCCCTGTCCCTCTCTCCATCTCTCTTTCTCCCTCCCTCTCTCTCAGTGTACCAGGGACCAGAGATGATGTGGTAATTACATCTGCCGACTGCTGGTCTGCCGCAGACGGCTCCGCAAGTCTCTCTGCTCAGAGAGAAATTAGAGACTGCTCAGCACATGTCCAAGGCTGTAATTAGAATAAGTACTCTGTGTATGAAATGTGTTTATTTGTTTATTTATGAGACCCCAGAATGCCAGGCCGCTTCTTTGTGCTTCCACTCTCTAAGACTGGGTCATGGATGTGCACCAGAACCCCTGTTGGAGAGAATGTAACTGTAGTGGTAGCTCTTCTTTTAAGCACCAGTGTATTTATTGGCGTAGCATGTGTGCCAGTTTGATATTGTTTTGGTGGGATTAGCATTTTTTTTTAAAGCTTCAAATAGTGTTGGTGGTATCAGCTGTTGTGCTGGTAAAATTTGTGATTTCAGAGGCTATAACAATAAAATTGTCTTCACTCCACTGTAAGAAAATGTGGGGCATAAGTGGATTCTGTTCCCATCACACTAACAAGAACAGAGGAAGAGGGTAGACATAAACATGCAGCTCAAAATGTATTACTTTTTTCCAAATATGGTCCTTTTTTCCTTTGTCTTGTTTTCAGAACATCTCACACACTGAACAGAAACACATCTGCCATCTACACTTTCAGTACCTCTATAGTAGCGGCTTCCTCTAGCTACCAGTCCACTGAATCTCTTGGGCAGAGTGAAGACTCCTTCGCCTTCTTCTTCTTCTTCTTCATGATAGCAGCACGTTTCCCATTTCACTTTGAAGGGATCCAGTTTCATCCACAAAATAGTCTAGGGGACCCAGAGCTGCCGAGGGGTGCTTTCTCCACTCCCAGATTTATGAGCTGCGCAATGAGACAGTTGTCAACTCGAGCCATTAAAAGATTATCTGGATCTTTCACAGGCATACTGGGATAATTTGGGAGCTAAGTCATTATGCTCATTCCATATAAATCTACAAGGTGGAGGGTGACACACTGGGAAAAGAACAGCCCATTACACAGTGCATTCGTGTGCATGCATGTCTATGCTGCAGTATATGTGCTGTGACATGTCTGTGGTTGTTTCATATTTCCTCTTAAGACATATACATTCTCCAGTATTTAGAGAAAGTCTCAGCTTTTGAGGATCTCTTATGAAGGAAGCTGACTGATTTAACCATGATGTTTGGAGTGTTTATAAGCAGATTTCATCATTTTCATTTTGTTTTTTAGCCCTCTCACTCACCATAATCTGAGAATCATTACTAGAACAGAAAAGCAGATGCTGGATGAGAGGACAGACAGGAAGGAAAACACAAAGGTGTTCGTGTTGAGGGAGGCAGAGTGACAGGTACCGGATGGCTGAGAGCCCGGCACGTAGCCTTTAACTTACCTCAGAAGATGGATTGATCCATGCTGCTTCATAGAATAACTAGTCAGTGTTTTAGTGAAATTGTTCCCATGATGGATCTACGCTTTTATGTCAGAACTGTCATTTTCCCACTAAACTAAAATGACTCTTCAGGATTTCATGTGCTCTGAAGGCCTCACATTAGAGTGGTGCTGAATTTTCTGACCAAATGCACATGTTCAATAAACACGTTGGCATTTTAAACCCAATCATTAAGTAATCCGTGAAATGGTTTATGTCAGCAAATATTTATATAGAGACATGAATGGATAGACAATATACCAGACCACTGACTTAATTATTTGTGACCAGAAAGAGCAAAATGTTATTAAACTTTTAATCTGGTTTTGGCAAATTTCCATGCTATAGGTAGTGACAATGCTTGCCAACACCATTATCTCAGAGTGTGAACAAGAACTTAAATTGTTTCCAATAAACCCCTCTAAACAGGACAATAGCTCAACCAGATGCTTTCATCTCAATAGTAAAATTGGTAATTACCCTCCAGACTGGACCCCAGTCTCACAGTCTACATTTTGTCCTTGGCTTATCAGGGATAAGGGTCTTGGCATGAACTGGCCAAGTGTAATGTACTTACACTTGGCCAGACCGCAAATCTGGTGGTGTGATGTCATCACTATGAGACACTTGTGTGATATCATAATCATGAGGTAATGGCGGGAGGGGGTGTGTAAGTTTATGACTTTGGCACACACTCAGTTTACCGTCAGCCGACTGCAACAGGGTACTAATGAGAATGGATGGTCTGCCTCAAGCCGTCCATGTGTGCCTGTGTGAGAGAGCACACGTGTTCATACTATGATAAATTGAAGGTTATTGGCTGAATGCAAATGACCTAGGCACACGCCAGAGGAGGACACACAAGGAAAGCATGTGAAGCAGAGGTCAGCAGGTTTTACATGAATCAGATTCAGACAATGTCTCATGTAGCAAAGATACAGACAAAACCACTCAGATGAGTATCTTTGTGAACTCAGTCGGTCAGAATGACCAAAGATTTCCATATGTACTCTTTGTGGTGTGAGCAATCACCACGATCTCACAGATAATCCATTGCCAAAATCCCTCTGTAAAGTTTGTGCCAGAGATTTACTGTATTTGCTGTCCTGGCTGCTAGTTAGTTTGGTAATAAAGCAGTCAAAGCTTCTTCTACTGTTGGATGCGTTGCTCATTCTGAATAAGACAAAGCAGATAAAATAAAATATGAATATAAACTGTTAGTATAAGCATCTTGTTTGTCATACAATATGTTTGCACTCCATTTAAACAACTTTGTCCTTCTGTTTCTAATAGTGTGGTTTGTTATTTGTCTTCAACTATCTATCTTCAACCCTCCTGTGACCAGGAGTAGGGGATTTAACCATCTGTGTTGAACAGGGTTTGACCCATAAAATACAAAAAGGAGTAGCAGCAACTACAACTGCTTTTATTAAATGTTTCAAAGTATAGTAAAGAATAAAATATTACAATTGATAATGAAGAACTCTGTTAACAGCTGGTGGGTTTCTATGTAAAATACAGTGTATAACTAAACTAGGAGCTACTGGCCAGGGTGAGGGTTGCAGTACACCCAGAAGGGGGAAATTTAGGGGAAGACCCACTCAAAGCCAATGCAAAGAATGATATTACACACACCACACACACCATGATGATAGGAGTGATCTAGTCGCCGTACTGTGCCCCAGCTTGTGCAGATCCCACTGGATTAAGCGCTGGCCTATTGCAAAGAGAGAAGACACACATCAGGGTTTGGCAGATTGTAAGTATACACACACCACCAAATCTTATAAAGAACCAAGAAGAAGCCTCTTTAAACCCAACCTTGGCCTAGGCAAAACAGCAGTCAGCAGTGCAAGAAAAGAACAGAGGAAAAACTGTGAAATCACTCTGACAAGAGCCACCAAGTTATCTTACCAAGTGTGTTCAACCGGCTCAACGCAGGGCAGGAACAGTCATTCATCTCTGCATAAAGAAACAGATGACTGAAGCAGAAACCATAACGTAATATATATATCCAACTTTGTCATCAGTCACAAACAACCCTAGGAATGTGCTGGCAGTGAAAGGGAAGACCTAGCCCACAACATTAAAACAAGTCGGTCAAAGAAACATAGAGGGTATCTCCAGCACATTTTTAAAAAGTAGCTCAAACGAATACCTCAAATTAACTCTTACCATGTGCCCAAGGGATGAGGAACAGTATCTTTTCCAGCCCAACAATGACCCTGGTATATATTATATGTATAAGGGAGCGTAAATGAGCTACACCTGGTTCTTATTGGTGCCTTATCAGGTTTGAGGTGGTCTGATATTTAAGGTGGACCAAGTTTTTCATTATCGGAAATGAGGGTCTAAGCATAGAGACTGTCTTTTACGTTACAGACTGTAAAGCCTATTGAGAAAAAATTGTGATTTGGGGATTTGGAACAAATCTCACGGAAAAAAGTTGTCAAGCAAATTACATGTTAAAAAAAATTAATGTTGTTGGAAACCAAGGTAACGTAAGTTTTCTTAGGAAAAATTCTTGCTTGACTTGGCTTCTTTATCAGGAAGTCAAAGTGTTGGGTCAGCCAATACACAAAGCCATTTTCATTCATGACTCGAAGGATTGATATTTTTTTAATTCCATATAAAAAGCAATAATGAGTCCATTTTTGTAATGAGAAATATATTGTGGTAACATATTGGTCCGCTTTCATAAATTTTCAAAGTAACAGGAAGATGCACTGAATTCCAATTCCTTTCCATATCTATTAGTAACATTCCTTGTGAAAAGGACTCTACCATGAAAATGAAGCACTATTGTGCACTGTAGAAGCCATAGCTGAAACGGCTGTGCATTTATTTCCTAATGCACAATTGTGACATTAAAAACTGAATAAAAGTATTAATTTGGGTGGGCATCATTTTGTGCTTTTTGCACTCTAACTTTGGTTGCAGTCCAACAGCTCTCTCTTCTTTTGTCTTTGGTTGAGTGAGCGATTTTGTCTTCTACTTCACATATATAGGTGACAAATGATCTTAGTTCAGAACCATTTAATGTGAAAATTAGTGCACATATGGAGAAAAATTTACTGTGCACAAGCAGTAGGCTATATGGAACACAAAAGATTGCACAGAGCACATCATAAATTCTCACATTAATACAATATTAAAGATAGAATCAATAATGATATGTAAGTATCAAAACCAGACCCTGTTTAATTAGTACCTCATTGACTTTTACAGAAACTAAATCCTGTGTTTTTGAAGGCAAATTAGATTATTAAATTGGTAACAAATTTTAAAACCGTTAGTTTTGACTACCTAATTGGCTGCTTAGTTTGACATTGCTCAATCTGCAACGGTGACCTGCTGTTTCATTGTCAATTACAGTGAGTTAGAAGTGAAAGCGTGACCTCACCCAAACGATCACATGTGCCAAAGTCACCCTGCAGAAATGACATCATGGATAATGATGTCATCCCAGGATTCCAGACCCTCTCCCATTCCCGCTTAAATGCTTTTAGGCTTGGCTGCACACACACACACGCTAAAGCTTGTGCATGTTTACGCGCTTGTGCTCACACAGACACAGATACACACACACACATAAAATCCCACTCAAGGAGCCTCACTGAGTCGTGATATAAACAAGACAAGCACACAACAGATGCGATAAGGATGTAATTTGGCCTCAGAACAAATAAAGCAAGAACTAGAAATGCCTAATAATAAGCTTGTAAAACTTCAGGTTTCTGAGAGAAGCCAGGCTTCAGCTTCTCATTGTCTGTCATGCCAGGAAAAATGTTACTTTAAATCAGACTCTAAATGTGATCCTATTGAGCCTACTTTAAAACGCCCCAAAATAGTATTATAAGCCCCTGTGTTAATTTTCTGTGCATGTACAACATTCCTCTCACAATGTAAAAATAAAACAACTGGCAGTAAAACAGGACCTTCCGTCTGAGTGTGAACAGAGCCATGTGTGTCTTCTATGAGCAGGCGTTATGTGTGCCTCTGGTGTCTTAATATTAAAATGACTATATTATCTGGATTTATGTTGAACTTCTACATTGCTCAGACGACAATTTGTTGAAATTGTTATGCTTCTGTGCATTCATTTAGATAGGCTGAACTAAAATGTTGTGCAGCAGCAGTGGATTGCAATTAATCTAACTTGCTTCTCTCTCTCTGTCTCTCTCTCTCTCTCTTTCTCGCTCTCGCTCTCTCTCTCTCTCTCTCTCTCTCACTCTCTCTCAAACCCTTACACAGACTCCCCCACGGGCTCTGTGCCCAGTGCCTGACCTTAGTAAATACGTGGCTAATTTGAAGCATGTGGCGGCAAATTGGAAACACTGAGCTTTTAAAACTGTGGACTTTTCTTTTGCACATGCTAATTCCTCCCAGGAGATCCCATCAGATGAAATGACCCAAAACATGTCAATGTTAGGGCGACATTTGGGCCCACTGGGTGGAAGGGGGTATTTGAAGGGTGGACAAAGAGCGTCTGAAGGGCAGAGGAGTGAGTTAAAGAGGGTGTGTTTAAAAGGGGGGACTTCATTTAAGTCATCCCTTAATAAAACACCACTGTGGCTCTCCTCCCTCTTTTACTATCTCCCTCTTTATCTGTCACCTACTCACACACACTGAAACACACTCCCACACACACACCTCCCACGCACTGGTGGAAATTCTTAGTTCTCTACGTCCTCTTCAAGAGAGAGCTGCATGTAGGACAACAGGTGCACACAAGGCAGGAGTGCACATGCACTTCTGCATGTGTGTGTGTGTGTGTGTGTGTGTGTGTGTGTGTGTGTGTGTGTGCGCGTGCACTACAAGTCTTTATTTTGAGAAGTGCAGAGAAACAGAGAGAGGGTGTGAGCTTTTGGCTGGGGTCCACATCTCACTCTGGGTTGACTCTGTCCCCAGCCCCCTCAACACTGCAAAAAATGTCCACCACACCTGGTCGTCAACTGAAGCTTTACAATCCTGTTTGACCTCCTGAGTCCTACTTGGCTTAAAATATTTCCTTTTATTTCTTACATATACAAATATAGGAGGAATGTTGACTTGCTCTACAATATTTATGAAAATAGGTCAGTCTGCATTGGATAGAGTTAAATTATGTCCACCTGTTTTCTGCATTTTTAGTGTCTCAAGAAGGACTGCCAACCCCAGTTGATGTCTGCACTGCAATTACAGTGTGTGCAAACACCACTAATTTTGATTGAGAGACAACACATCTTCTCAGTCACCTCATTTGTCTATGGGAACTGGACCATGTTATAACAAGACTAAGAGTCTGCACCCATGCTAGCAGCTCTGTCAGGCGAGCTAAATGAGCTTAATGTTAACATCACCCTGCATTAGTTAATTAGAAATTAACACAATGTGCAGCTGAGGTGGATGGGAATGTTACCCAACCAAAGTTTCTACACTTTAACATGATGTTCTAAAGCAAATTTTTTTGTCAGTCCATCTAAACGTTGTTGTTTACTTGTCAACCTCATTGTGGCACTAGAGCAAAAGTCAGGAGAACACCAAAGTCAGTAAGATATATGTCTTCTGGGTACAAAGGTTTATGGTAATCCATCAATTTGATGTTGAGATATTTCACAGGAAGAGTGAAAAGTTTGACCCGCTGGTGGCACTGGAGGAAAAGTCAGGGGACCAATAAAGTTTGTATTTTTAACCTCTGGGGATCATGAATGTCTGTACAAAATCACATGGCAATCAAGCAAATAGTTGCTGAGATATTTCAGCCTGGACCATATGTGGTGTTCTGACCGACTGATACTGCCATCCCAAGAGCAATGCCGCTGGCTATATATTTAACCTATAATGCTACAAAAATATTTTTAAACGTAAAAATTGTACACTTAAGCTCTTGAAGTGGAATATTTTAGCAGAAAATACCCTCCCTTTATGCTTGGCTCAAAGATGAGGGCTCCAGTTTTCCAACAATCTGGTGGATCTCTATCTGACTTCGTGTCCAAGATGAGCTTCCTTGTTTGTCTAAATTTAGCACAGGTCCCCTCCGGAGACTGGAGCAGGTGGAGGTGACGGGGGCCCTGGCCTGTACTCATGGGACAGACGGGTGAACACCATGACCAAAGCCCCGGACCTATAGTTATAGAAGTGATAATGATATCCCCACCTCAGAACACACGCCTCTAAAAATGAGTCTGTTATTGCTTCAAATTAATGGTTAAAAATCTTCGTCATACTATGTTACAAGCCCAGGCTGAAAACAACAGATTTCCCTGACAGACTCTAAAACCACTTATCAAAACTCTTCAGCAACGCCACATGAAAACCTCCAACCATGCCTCAATATTTTGAGACGTGCAACGTGTAATTTGAGACCAGCTTTTGTGGGCACACAGTCTCCAAAGCTCACCATTGTCCCTTCTATAAAGGAAGAAGAAAAAATAACTGCTGCAACTTTACCTTTCCACTATCATGACTCCAATATCTACTACTACACATGATGTCTATCCCCACCGTTTCTCATTTCAGAAACTTGCTGATCCCCATATTGCTGGCCAATTCACCAGGATGACATCATTGGCTCAGACCGTGCCAACTGTGCTCAATAAAGCCCAGGCGTGTTTCAGTGTGGGAGTGCCTCTGCTGCACTGAGACTCGTATGAAAGACACACGTGAGAAGATCTTTGTACTAAATTAGTCATGGCAAAAAATATGAGAGTATTGCTTGTCACTGCCATTCACCTTGTAATTGTAAAGAAAGTGAATCATTACAGCAACATCCTTTCCTACCTCAAGTAGATGTTAGTTTGCAAGGCTGAGCTCAGAAAGCTGAACTGCTGCACGGTGATGCCTTCTATTGCAAAACTGTCAGCTCTATTTTAAGCAATATAAAGTGTTAATTGGTAGGTTTTAGAGACGGTTGGTAGTTGGAGTCCTCCAAAGAACAATGACAGCATCAGTCGTTTAAGCAAGTGCCCCAAAATGACATAGGCCTACATTTATGTTCAAGTGACAAAGCACTGTAGCGGCCGTAGGAATTATGATGGATCATATCATAATTATTATGGTGGATGGATCAAGAAAATATCAGAATTAAAACACAGGAGACTGCTGTTTGTTTCCTGCTTTAAACTAGCAGTCCATGTTTCTTTTTTTGAAAGCGTGACCACGATGGTTCAAAAGCATTAGCCACATGTTTATCATTGTAACCATAATGACAAAAAGTCATTTTTGTACCTACACCAAACATTAACCATAGAGTTATCACATCACAACGCACATTTTATTTTTCAACAGTGAATTGTAACAATTTAGAAAGATACAGAGACAAATGATGTTGTAACTGTCAACAGTGGTGTGAGATCACAAAATGCTTCTATGTGTCAGGACTTTCACCAAGGAGACTGAGAAGTTAAGTTACATAACATAAGTTAAGTTACTAACTTTACTCACCTAACTAACATGCGTTCTTATGCACACAGCAATGTTGTTTTATTTTGAAAGACCAAGCAAACGTTGCATATTTCTTATTGCTCACTTGACCGCGGAGCCTTGCAAGTGCAAAACCGATGCTTAGCCTATGTAGAGCGTCATAGTTTGAAGTGCAGGGGCCATGACCAAGCCGCTATATTTGACGAATTTGAAGTGAGAACATGTTGGTCATTCTACACGACGTGGACAAGCAACGTATAATGTCGTTTTCTTTGGTGGACTCGTTGCGTTGTTTGTATTCCTGCCGAGACTTGAAGAAGGAGATTGATCTAACTTTTATGCCTGTAGTATAAATATGAAATTAGGCCTATGGACAGCAGCTGGTTAGCATAGCTAAGCATCAAGACTGGAAACAGTTGAAAACAGCTCGACTGGCTGTGTCCAGGGGGAACAAAATCAGCCTACCAGCACCTCTAAAGCTCACTAGTTAACACTTCACATCCGATTTGTTTAATCCATGCAAAAGGCCATTCGTAAAAATGAGATGTTAAGGTTATGTGTGGGACTATTTCTTGGCTGGGAGCAGTGACTCCAGTCTTTGAGCTAAGGTAAGCTAACCATCTGCTGCCTAAAGCCTCAGCGTGCAGGCATGATGAGTATCGACCTTTTCTTCTAACTCTCAGCAGGAACACAAGGAAGAATATTTCCCAAAATGTCAAAATGTTCCTTTAAACGTATTTGTTTGTCAGAATTCTGCACCAGACTGTGAAGTCCTACATATATCGGTGTTAACAGCAGAAAATAGCGCCAAACAGAATTAAGTGTCTGTGGCACTCCTCTGTGTAGGCTACTTAATGACAGTGTATGTCTGGGATTTGTGTTGTTATGGGACAGTAATGTTGTGTAATTAAACTGACATGCACCTAAGAGTCCATCCTCTCCCTGAGTCTTCACCACACCTCTACTCCTCTGTCTCTGCCCTCACATCACACCACTACTACTCTAAAGACTAGCTTGCCTCTTTCTTTGTGTAAGTGTTCTGTCTTCCTGGCAGTCCGCGTCTATCTCCCTCATTCTCCTTGCCCTGCTCTTTCCGAGTACTTGTGCTAGCACGGCAGTTTGGCCAATGGTCTTGGTATAGCACCTTCCCTCTGAGGAAAGAAACAGAGGGAGGGCTGCAGGAGGAGGAGTGTGTGTGTGGGGGGGGGGGCACACACACTCACACACATAGCACAAACACACATACACTGCATGGTGATGTCATCCACAATGACATCATCCCATGGAGGGGAGCCAAGGGACCTGATGGGTTAGCATCCTCCAGTGAGTTAAAGGGAGAGAGCAAGGAGACAGAGAGACAGACTAGTAAATAAAGAGAAGGAGAAAAAAAGAGGAATGGACAGGGTGAGAGAGACAATAACTGTGATCTTCTGAATTTTCATTCTTTGTTTTCTAAACGACTGCTTCTTGTTCTTTCAATCTTCACAGAGCCACGCATCTCTCTTGTAGGAATACTTCCTTCATCTCCATTTGCAGGTGTTACCATCCTGGGGGAAGTATGCATGAGTGCAGCTAAAGTGCAGCTAGAGTGCAAGTGAATCGATACCAGTGAGCTAATACAAACACACACATAAAGGCATCATACACACAACGATTATATCTGCCAGATATCACACGCACAGACGCATGTGTATCGCAGTAGTACACATACAGTATATGAACATATGCTATATACATAACAACATATTTGCACATGGACATGGGCTCACAAATAAACATACTCCCGCACACATTGGGTTCTTCGTAGGGACACCTGTGTCTCTGCATGTTTCCATTGTTGTCCACTTGGCTGTGCTGTGCTCCACACTGTGCTCCCAGCGTGTCTGCCATCTGAAACCAGACACCTATGGACCAGTATCCTGCTGGAGTGATACACCTCCTCCTTCTCTGGTGCCCCTGCCGATGCTGTGGACATTCCACTTGAGACACAGTGATGTGTGACATTACTATGTTTATTTGATAGCAAATTTATGATTATGCCCACTTTTCTTTGTAACAGGCCATATCTTTTAAACACTTTGATGAACTGCCAGCAACACCCAGTGTTTCATTTTAAGACAGTAGTATATTGATAGCTGAAATCTAGTGTTTCTAATACATAATGATTCAATCTTCCTTATCGCTCACTGCTGTCAGTGGCAAACTGACTCAACAGTATAAATAGAGAGGCATGTAGTGTGGGACAGAGAGGAGCAGGGATGAGAGATAGGAAGGGAATGAGGGAGAGCTTGTCGTGATGTGAGGGTGTGAGACCACACAATGGAGGAAAAATTTGGTCTGGGATAATCAAATAAAATAACCAGCAAAGATGAAGCTGTGAAATTCACTTTTTGCCCTTACCAGCATCTATTCTTGGCAGGGATATTACTCACGGCCAAGTATCAATAAACAACAGCATAAATGTGAGGCAAGAGCATGGGCTCCACAGATTTGATGGCCTTGTACTTTTTCAGCCTAATCAGGTTGCTCTTTTTAACTTAAAATGTTGGCTTTGTTGCAATAACTTGTGTTCAACATGAGAGATATACTTAGGACAGAGAAGAGGAAGCAGACAATTTTAGTGATTACTTCCTCTTTATGTCCCTTCACTTCGTGTTGTGTTTTGTTGGAATAAAAGCTTGAATGCTATGCCGTCCCTCAAAAATAAATTAAAAAATACAGCGCATGTCATGCAGACTCTCTGATGAACACAATAAGTTAATAATTCACAACCGCAGCCATGCATTTACACACATACTGTGCATAACGTATAAACAACACTCTGATCTCTAACACACATGTATAAGTATATTTTTGCTTGTGGGGTCAAAGTGTTCATCAAAATGTAAATGTTTACATAAATGAGGGTGAATTACACTACCATCCCACTCCACACACACTGCCTATTTTTGGTCTTATTGCGTGTACCTGTGCCCAGTCCAGTTACCATTCACTCTTTCCCCCCTTCCTTCTTTTCTCTGCAGTATTGGTATGGCAACATTGGCACAGGCACACTCCTACTCTCTTCCGATCTTAGTCATAGGCCTCACTCATGAGGCACCAGCTGAAGTCCTCCAACAGTTGATATCTTTGGTCACTTCCGTGTGTTTACTTTCCGCGCCTTTATCACTCTCGCACACACATGCAAATTGCGCCTGAGTCCAGCCCTTGAGCTGAGATTAAAGCAGAAACAGGATTCAATTTAATGTACAGTCTCCTCGTTTTATCCAGTTCTTCAGGTAGGTTAGGTCTGTATGCATCTGAGTAATGGTGAGCCTTTGTAGGTCAACAGAAAGAGAACATATACTGTTGTGATTAGCCATTGTATTCAGGTTTTCTGTGGAAAATATTTTTGTCTCAGGTTGCTAAGTTAACTGTTGATTCCCATTGTGCTGACAGACTGAGCTGGGTAGGACAAGGAACTTATCACAGGAACACTTGCTGTCCCTACAGAAACTGGCCCATACGCACTCTGTGAATGTGGGACACCTTTTGTGCATACAGTCATGTTGCATTGAGGGTCTATGTGTGTTTGCAACTTCCTGTCAGCTTGTGTCTGCTATCTACATCACATAACCACACACAAGATAACAAGCAAATGTTGACAACAGCAATTGACCCGTTCGCTTCTAGCCCAATAACGCAACATCTGTGCTTGGTTTAAATTCACTTCTGTGTTACAGTTATATATTTCTGACGCTTCCATCAACATCTGGAAAACTCAACTACATGACCTCTGTTTTAGCAGCTCTACGGGGGTTACATGTAAGTCTTTACTGATGGCTTTTAAGGCACAATGTGATACGGCCCTCAGTGACAACTTGAGGATTCTGTCAGAGCACTACTGGTTGTTCCAAGAAGGAGAGGAATAATAAGAGTGTCTAATAACTGTTTCAATGTACATATAGTCATGTGAGTGTTGTTTAGAGACAGGCTTGAAAAACTGCAAAGCCTAAAGAGGAATCTTTCAAATTGTTTCTCAAAGCACACTTTTACAGAAAAGTATCTTAACTATATTGTTTTATGGGCTGTTATATCTGTAACTATTTCTGACTGACTCCTTTTCTTTATTCTTACCTTTGGTTTACTAGTTGATTTTCTTTCATTACAGTGGTCTTTGTATACTTAATTTGTCCTTAATGCTAATTCAATCAACTTTGTCATACGACCTTTGCTTAAGCTTGACTGCTGTATATTACGGCAAATACTGTGTAATTGACTGAGGGCTTTTGCACACCGAATGTTAGCTGCGACAGAGGAAAAAGAAGGGAAGAGAATGGGGAGACCTTTGATCTTAGTCAGGCAATTTGCCATTAAAAAGCACAATTGGAGGGGTCCAGTGAAAGACTCAATGTGCTCTCAACCCACTCCCAACTAAATGACCAACGGTTTATTTAAGGGGACAAATAGGTCAAACAGTCTCTAATTATCCCTCAATCGAAAGGCAAGGATTTTCTTCTCCTGTTTTTTTTTCTCCTTTTCTTTCCTGTGTGTGTGAGAGAGCAGCATCGTTCCAACTCACCAACCAGCGGTCTCTGTTGACCTAGTTCTGCCCTGGACACAGGGTGCTTTAGAAGGGACAGGCCTCACCCACTGTCTCCTCTCTGGGCCCGTAGACACATAGTCCAGGACGTAAACGTAGTCCCTTCAGAGAAAACACATCCATAACCTCTCTGACACTTTATCCATCAGGTAAATTGAGTGAACATCATTGATCTTGGAAGTGGGCCCCAGCTGACAAGGATACCATTGACAGAGTGACAGTGATTATGTTTGCCTGCTGGTAGTGCATTTTCATTCTGTAACATGAGTGAAAAGTATGGTTGTCACATGAACAGTGTTCTACAGTTGTCCAAACCTTTGAGATCTAATTGTCAAGTTTAATTTTTAAGAGAATCACTCCAGATGCAGGGCAGGAGGTTTACTTTGATTGATGACTAAATTTGAACTGAGGCTAATATAACAAACTGATTATTTAAGAAAAACATTTTAACTCAGTTTTTCCCCCCAAACGTCTGCATAACTAATAACCTAAAAACCTCTTTATGGTCTGAAAAAAAGCTGCTGAGAGAAGCTGAGATGATTTGTATCAGTGTGTCATGTGCGCGATTACACAAACACCACACAAACAAACACACGAACACAGACAGAGGCTACTGAGTTTTTCGTTTTGAGTCATATAGATTCCTCCCACACAATATGACCTTTCAGTTGCTCCTTATATTATAAATATCTAATACTAAGTAAAACAAAATGTGTGATGTTTTTAACCATCGTGCTCTAGCGTAATTGAATGCGCTCCTCATATTTGCGGGTTGAAAATACATCAGATAATCGATTACAAAATCGAATCATGAACTTTTTTTTTTAGAATCTACTGCTTCAAAGCGCAGAAGGGGGAGATCTGGTTTCAGTTTTATTTATTTTTGGTCTATTTTCCTGTTCTTTGTAACAGACACTCCAGACTGTAGACCTAGATTATTTGGCGTTTCGGGATATGCAGGTTATATTCTTTAATCCATCTCTCAAATTCATATTTTCATGATCGGCTATTAACTCCTGACTGCAACTGTGTGACACGTTTACAGATTCATAGAAAGGAGAGGTCAGCCCTGCTGCATGTGCAACCCAGAGTTAAGCAAAAAGTATTGAAGGTGTCTTTCATGCGCATTTGTCTTTTATTTTCAAAAGGTCAGCCGTCAAGTGTTAACGCAGGCAGACACACAGAGCACAAGCCTACACAAACTTTCTTGAGCACCGTGTGACTTTGTTTGGAAGAACATGGATGGTGGACAGAAATTATAAAATCGCTCAACTATTTTGGCGCACGCAGTCTTGTTCTTCATCAACGACCTTTAAGGGGAACCGCAGCCCATCAGATTATTGTGCCTGTTTACTGTATCTTCTTTGCATTCTGACTGTGCATCAGCCCACACATTGGGCAAATATTCAAATACTGCTGCATAACTGTGAGCATGGCACTCCCAAAAACACACACACACGTAAGCGAGCAGGCGTCTGAACAATTCTTGTTACTTTTGTTCAGCTCTGTCAGCTGATCAAATATGCGCACAGAATACATGAGCCCAGAGGTATGTTATCAGTTATACCCAGTGAATATGAGTAATAATTAGGCCTAGCTAATGTAATTAGCAGTAAATCATATTATGTATGTAGGACTCTCTGGTTCATTCTGTTTGTTCAGCCCTCAAAGCTTCAAGTTTTAACTTAAATTTAAGTAGCCTATGTTAAAATCTGCTTATGGCAATTTAATATTCGAAAATTTAACCATAGTTTGGCGATATCGAATGGCGATCATTTATTAGGCTAATCAAGTCACATTTTCATTAAAAGTTTCTGTTTCTTTCAAAGGAAAAAAGAGCCATTTCATGCTTTTCCCCCTGTAATTATCCATAGACAAACCTGATACAATTTCAGTATTCCAATCAATAATCAATTTTAATATTGAAGTGGCCAGGTGTACAATAAAGACTGCATATATTTTATTGCAATTTCAAAAAAACAAAAACAAATGGGTAAAACTAGAATATTTGGTGCTTGAGAAATTGTTGATTGAGTCTTGTTTTATTGTTTGGTTGCATTATCACTTTGCAGCACAAACAGTAAAGGCATTTGTTGCTCAGTCTTTACTGCAGATGACCTGTGGCACATGTGTGCACCTGCTGTTACAGGGATAAAGTATGAAACTAGCATAAATCTAAAGTTTTTTTCTGAACGTAACAAAATAAAGGTTTTAAACCTGAGGTTAAAAATATACTCACTTTTTCATGTAAGATGTAATGGCGCAGTGATTGTTTGACAATAAGGACGTTGTCAGTGAATTGTTTCCTCAGTAGACTACTTGTAAAAAAAAGTGACCCTTTGCTTCAGGCAGCACCTTTTCCTCTCTTCCTATCGACCATACAGGTTCGAACAGCTTGATGGCTGATTCACCTTTCCCTTTGTATAGGCCTACTTTGAAAAAGGAGATGGCACAATTGGTGCACGATTGTGTAAACTCTGCAAAGGTAATATTTTTATGCCACAAGTAGGATCTCCATTAAATCAACTTCCTATATGCCCTCAAAACTCAAAACAAAGAACCCCAAAATGTTTGATCAGGCTTTGACACAATGGCAGATCAGAACTTCCCAATGAACGTATAGTGTATTGTACACATGTACATTAAGAGTTATGGCTCCAAGCAATGCGTAATTATACCTTCTCCCAAAATTTCACAAAGCTTCAAAATAGTTTTGTAAAGCCGTGATATAGCTATAGGCTACAGTAGGCCTGAGACTGCAGGCCTACTGTGTATATTGATATATCTGATGAGCTCGTTTTAAAAATCCTCTTGGTTCATTTGTTGTGATGAAGCTTTCGCACTCATCAGAGGTGCATTTCTTTCCCACAGTTGTCTTTTTTTCAATTAATCTACGAGCTTTGAAATGTACTTCCTCTTCGCAGAAATCTGAAGCCTTTTATTTCTATCGTGTCAAACATTTTGTCACAGCCTCTGGCGCTGAGAGGTCAACATTTTTTCAAGGACATCTGGGAGCTGAGGGCACTGGCAGACTTTCATTTGATATAGAAATGATCTAAGCGGTCCCCCGTTAAGCATATGCTGCCAGTCGTCGGGCTGGATGGAGAGGAGGGCGTCTTGATGGTGACTTCACTGACACCAACAACTTCCTGACGCAACGCTACTGTAACAGCGGCGGGAAAACAGGGAGCTCACCTTTTCATCCGATGAACCAACATGATCCTATTTCTGCATAGTAAGCCGTCTCAGCTCTCCCTCCCCTCGGTTCCAAGAACAGTGACGGGCTCGTTACATCAAAGAGTAGTGTGTGTTTATGCTTCAGTTTTCTGCAGCATGAGGGCAAGAAGCCTCATTCGTTACTCTACTTGTTGCGTTGCTTTACTTTGCCGTCAGAAAGCAGGACATCCAATTACATTGCCTGCTAGAGATGTCCAAATTGTCCTTCCATCTATTTTTGTTTGAAAAAAACCTGCTTCCGCCAACAGAAGGTAAACTTTTTGCCACATAAAATCAATAACAGAGAGCGAGCAACCTGCCAAGAAAAGGAATGGATGGATGGGATAATTAATCAACTTCAGTCCGGCGTTGAAGCAGAAGTAAAGGTGAATTCGTGTGATAGCGAGGATATTTTGAGTTGAAAACTCTATATACTTCTACTCCTTGTTGGTGGTAACGCGTTACTGAGAATTTCGTTACCGCCCTTTACTGTCCGGGAAGTAGCAGAGTTTGAAGTCGAAGGCAGTGTAGGTTGCATGCGCTCTCGTTTTGAAGAATCTGACTCGATGAAGTAAACGACAGAAAGCCTATGCGCGCCACTGAAAGGAAAAGAAGGGTCCTGTTTAAGATTCAGAATCTGTAGTTCTGTAAAGCAATCCGTGGTACCGCGCCGGGGCTATGCAAATGTGCCCATTCCTCTACGCGCGCATGGGGCGCACCGACCTGTAGGCGAGTAGCCTGATCTCAGGCAGCCTATCGGACCCGGGCACCGTGTAGCTTGTCTATTTCACTTTGAAGGGATGCTGGTCGTCCCAGACACGTGAGCTGAGCAGATGAGACGAGTTTATCGCGGATTTGGATGAGGGGTTTTCTGTGCGTTAATGGCCAGGCGTACAAACTAGGCTGTGGTGCGCTCAGATGGGTTTTTTTTCTCTCTCTCTCTCGCTCCCCCTCTCTCTCTCGCTCCCCCCCCTCCCCCCCCCCCTCTCTCGGTCGCTCTCAGTATATCCACCGCTCCGCCTCCCCCTTTTCGCAACATTGACGCAACCAAAAATACTGGAACAAAAGAAACAACTTCCTTGAAGCTTTGCTGAAACTGCACTTAGTCGGAGAATGGAGGCTTGTTGTCAACTTGCCTGGATGGAAATGTCGAGGTGAGGGTGTCACCAGTGGCCGGCTGGCAGAGAGAGAGATGCAGTCGATGACTCCGAAAGGCATCCAGGCTATCTAGTAAGTGCCGTTAAACATTCAGTGGAGTAATTTCAACTTTTGCAGTGTGACACCTCGACTACTTGAGTTTGCCGTACGGTGTCAGTCAGTGCAAAAAATAAAGTCGTTTTGGTCGATTCTCTGCGACACGGGGCACAAACAAAGTAAAGTCCCTTTGAGGTAATGCTGTCGAATTTACGAGGTAGAATATAAGTTATAGGCCTGTATATTCATTGCGGGGGATGTCGGTGTGTATGCAGTTTTCCAAATGACAAGTATCTTTATCAACAATTTGACATTTTGACAAGGAGGCTAGAACTACACCGCTGTCAATCTAAAATACCGTGGTTGTGGGTTAGTGCATCTAACGTGAACGTGAAATCAGTTTATATGAGGTGAATGTGAACAAACACTATCCGAGCAGACATAAATGTATTGTGCATTGACAAGTCTACAACACAGGCTACCAGTTTATTGTTGTTATTCATGCAGCAGCCTTGAGCAGTCGCCGGTTGCATGGAGATCCTGGCGATCAACAAACACCGTCCACAATGGAGCAGCAGTGCGATAATTTTATGAAATGGACACGGTGTCGTCGTTTTAGGTGATGTGTCAAACTTTGCGTTGAGGTTTGATCCGCAGTTTTGGGCGGACGATCACTGTGCTTTGTCGCGTCGGTGTTTTCGCTGGATGAACAAAGGACTGGATGGAGTAGTCGGCTCGGCACAGAGCGTCGGTGGAGAGCAGGCGGGCTGTTTACAATAATAACACGATCGCGGTGACGTCACGTGACTGACAGTGGCCTCGGCCAATGGTGGGGTCGCTTAGCCATCAGCAACACGCTATATTTGGAAAGTGGTTACATCATCGTGGTACAACAGGGGACCATGGAGGGAGGGACTTCCGCTTAGATTTTTCAATTTGTAGTTCAGAAACAGGACAATGAATAGGCCTACATTAGTTTTGTCTTTGGAATTTATAGTTTATAGTTTTAGAGCATGTCAACATTTCCAAAACATTTTCGTATAGCCAAGATGATGTTAGGTTTGCCTTAAACACAAGAAATCAAATCAGAAACAGATTTATTGCCAAGTAGGTTTACACATAAGCCAAAAGGACTTGGCTTTGGTATTTTGGTGCATAACAATTAACACAACAACACTTAAGACATAACCCATAATTTAATATAACCTCTAAAGTAGTGTCAGTGGAAAATGTATGCATCTGTCAATAGCGTGCTTCCAGTTTCAATGCTAAAAATACTTTGTTGTGGAACACTTAAGAGGCTGATGTTTAATTTACATTCACACATTCATAACATTTCTCCGCAACAGCCTACACTGTAAATGTTTACTGATGCCCTGCTTCCCCGCCTGAGACGGGCGGTTCTATACCACAAGTATTGATACTGCGTCACCAGCAAGAGTTGATTTTAGCAGGAGTATGTCCTGTGGCCAGCAAAATGACAAATTTGGTCAATTACCTTATAGGCCTACCTGTTCATAAAAAATGCTTTCAACTTTTAAATTTGCAGGTAGACACTCTGCTTCAGCACTAAAAATTGTTCAAACACACCAGAGTTAATCACGAGAAAGCCAACTAAGCTGCACCCAAAGAGAAACAGAGATTATTTTTACTGATAGATGCTGGTCAGAAAGCGTCTTGAGGTGGGTTGTAATCTTTGTGAGGAATTATTGCAATCACATGCCAGCTGCCTTGTGACAAGCTTCATTACTGCTTTATTATTATTATTTCGAGTAGTATTTTTAATAGTATATTGGACTATAATATAAGACTGTAGACTGTAATGTCTTTAATAGTCTAAATATTATGTTATGTAAGTATTTTACTTTTACTACAGTGTGCAGAGTGCATCTTTGTTTTTTTACACTTCAGTTTAGATGAAAATCCTCTCTTCTCCATAAAATTACTTTTCACATTTTTTTAATCATTGCAAAGTATTAGTATTAGGATCAGCGATACCTGCTCTGATATTACAAATTCAAAACCAAAATAAGGTATCGCCCATCACTACCTTACTATAAGAATGGAGTCATTTTCCACTCTGGCAACTAAGCATAAGGTCATTAAATACAAGTGGAGACAAGCAGCCAGGAGTTGTGGTTGTTAGTCTATCCCTAATGTAAATATTGGCCTAACGTTTAATGAATATTGCTCTTCGATTAGCTCAATGCACTTGAGAAAAATAAACAGTAATATCACTAGAAAACACATTTTTCCAGCAATATAAAATATTACAGTACCTAGAAGCTGTGCATCGACTTCACTACAGGGTGATATTAACCATAGAACTACAGTCCAGTGTGAAGAAACCTGTTTAGCAACGCCTAAAAGTTTTATCTATATTGTGTTATTGTTATAGGTGACTAATCTAACACATGCAACTGTTTTCTTGGTTATACAATACTGACAATGCTGTTTCATATAGGGCTATATACTGTCTTTCGAATGTGTATAGAAATGTGGCCTAGAGATTTAAATCTGAGTGTAAAATGTATCAATTACAGTGGAAATTGGTGTGTAATGTTTGCTCTTAAATTGTTTCTAAACAGAGACTTTGGGCAAGACTGAAAACTAATACTTATTCTAGATGTTATCTTAATGCTGATATTAATATAGTATAGGCATATGGGTGCTGTACACCAGTCATTAATGTAGTTAAAAAGGCTTTAGTTGTTTTAAATACTCTTGGACTAGAAAATGCTATGCCATTACCTAAAAACAGAATGGGTAGATTGTGCTAAATGTAAAGGATAAATGAGAAATTGAAATCAAAAGTTTATTTGACTCTCCTTTAGCCATTTGAATGTCAGATTGATGCTACTGTTATTTATTTAGCATATAGTGTATTTGCGGATATTGAACAGTCTTCTGATGCTTTTTGATGCATTTCTTGTATGGTAATTGTTTATTGGTACACCTGTCTCTGGCTGTAACATGAATAAACATAAAATTCAGTATTTTGATTAAATTGCACACTAATCATTTGTTTATGTTATTTCCGTTCGGGTCTCAGCGGAAAGTCTTAATCCTGTGGTGAAGCTGCTGTTTATAACGTACTTGGTTTTATTTTTTGGCACAATCATCAAATTTAGAGATAAAGAATGTGGGCACAAAATATCCGCAATCACCAGTTTCATGGCAAAAAATATTGCCGTTAACATCAGCCTTCCAGAACGTATTCCTCGAGGCCTTTCTGTAACCCTGCATGCCTAGGATTAGATCTTGCTTGTGTTTAGCCTTCTCTGTAATCCCTCTCAGCAGTCTGCCTCAATAAAGAAAAAAATACTGAGGGGTGTGGACAATCATCAAGATAAAAAAAATTACTACTAGACCAGGAAGAGACATGAATAAAGTTTTGTTGGGTGATTCTGATCTTTCCTCAAAATGACAATAACATGTCTTTTGAATGGCAAACACCTCTCAGCTTGAAACACCCCAACCAGGGCACCTCTGTTGTTTTTCCAACCAACTTTTGATGAAACCACGGCCACTTACATATGACCAAAGCCTCTACGCCTGCATTCAAATGGGTCCCGCTAAATATGACAGTTACAGTAGCTTGGAAAAGCTAGCGAAATAAGGCACTGAATTTAATGAATTTATTGTTTATCAGACCACAAATGAGACAAGAATTAGCTAGCTAGCGTGCTATTTCCTAACTGTAGCCTGTGTTCAGTGGGTGCCTGGTATTGAGTAATGGAAAAAGGTTAATTCTATGAGTTTAACAGTTTGAGTCAAGCATAGAGGCTGCTTGATGTGTATTATTAGCTTAAGGTTTAAAAAAGTTATAACAGGCAAATGAGACTTCATGATAATAATAACCTTAGCCTAGATAGCTAGCTATGACAGGACGTTGCCTCCTTACTCGATTATAATCACGTCAAAGGCCTTTAGTAGGCTAATGTTAACTTACTGACAGCAGAGCAACTGAAGGGACGTAATTCAGTATGCGCGTCAATCTTATCACTCATGGTTTTCAGGTTTTACAATGCTGTCAAAGTCATTTTACTGACTGGAGCGTTTAATCTATTCATATGAACTATTTACCCATCTTGTTCCTTTTAGCTGTCATGTTTCGTGGGACCCCGTGAGTACAATTTTCATGGGAATGCAGCCGTATTTAGGCTTTAGTCATACCGAAGCCTCAGAGATGGTGTTAACTGTACAACAGAGTTCAAAAGCATAATTTGGGGAGAGATCAAGCTGCTCTTGAGAATCTTGTCAGTGACCGTTCAGTTTTGGCACAACTACACAACTGTTGCTGCTTCTACAGTGAAGTTTTTGCTGATTATTTTGCTATTTAGCATGTACCATTTTCATGGGAATTTTCATCTTGCCTTCTTTATCCTACTAGTACCCGCCCCCACCCCCTTCCTTGTTACCAAAGCAGCTAGCCGTGTTTTCCCCTTAATTTTCCCCTGTTTGTAATGTAATTTTAGACTACTCTATAAATTATACTCACTTAATTTGACTGCTATGTGTGGGAATATCTGTAGAATCATACAGAGACTAAATAAAAAGGGCTTCTTGTGCTGTAATATCTGAACTTGCTGGCCAAGCATGTGACAGTGTTTAGCAGGACCCTGACTATAAAAGTCTGTTTTATGCTTTTACTTTAAGCTTAGCTATTTATTTGTCAGGGGATTGGGTTACGGCAAAGTATGTTAGAAAGCAAAATAAACAACAAATGTAGATGTAAAAAAGTTCTTTGTGTGCGTGCATCTTTTATAGTGTCCATAGGCTAATGTGACCGCTGCACAGCCTTTGTAATAAAAAGAGGTCAGAGGTCTCTGTTGTGTTTTCAGGGTGACCTGCTAGTGACTATTAGCCATTGATAAATGTGATGTCCCACAAGTGTGCAGGCCGGACCCCTCCAAAGAAGGGGGGTGTCATAACACGCCCCACACTAACCTCCCAGCCAACCCCACCTCAACTAGCGCATACACACACACACACAAACACACACACACTCTGCCCTGCTGACAGGAGCACAAGGGGGCAGCTGCTACAGATGTCTCATAGACAGAGGGGGAGGGGAACCGAGGAGACATCAATGGAGAGTCTCTCTCTAGTATGGAGTTCTCAGTGGGGCTCATTGTGTTCTCTAAAGACCAAGACGAGGGAATACGCCGTGTTAATATAGTAAACCCATAGTCTTATACTTTGTTTTAGGGTGTTGCTCATTTGGACGGCTGGGCTGTTTTATGCATGTATTACATTCACAGGGAATTGTCTTGTGGTGTACACTGCCAGATAGTAGCTCAGATATTCCCAAATAGTAGCTCATTTTACACAGGATGATATTTACTATTACTATTTACTAATTGAAGTATAAGGAGTGTTTTTTACTCTGCTTTGTGGATTGAATGTTTGAAAAAGGGACTATTTTAGTCTCCAGTTTTACTTGATGTGTCTCTGATATTGTTGATTCAAAAGATGAATGGTACAAACTATATTCAAAATGATGATCTTAAATTCACCTCGACAGTGAGAAAAGTAGGAATGATTTTCACACCTTGTTCCTTTGTGTGTGAATTTAATTAAGTGATTGGCAGCAATGTATCATGGAGAGCTTTTGATGTGTGCATGCTTTTATTTCAGCCAACACCTGATTTCACTGTCTCTGAAATAAGTGAAATCACCTGTTGGTGCATTAAGTTGACATTAATGCTGCAATGTTGTCATCTGTAGTACATGGGTGCCTGTCCGGTTTCACCTCTGACCTTAATCAACCTTTTGAGGTGTCTTTTGTTGATATTTTCTTCACTTTGCTGAATGCTTGCTTTTGAACTCTTGAAGTGTGGCGTTAACTGAGCTTTTTGCTACTGTCTGTTTCCCTGTCATTTGATGTGATGCAGTCCCATGTCGGGTGGCGGTGTGAAAGGCCATCTTTTGAGTCACATGAAGGGAGAAAGAGAAAGAGGGAAAGAAATACGTAAAAACTCCTCCTTGAACGAGGGTCAGCTGAGTGCAAAAGCCGACCATGCACTCAAGTCATCTAACATGAAATCAAATTACATTGAACTAAAACTGCCCCAGCATGGTAACTTTGCATCCGGGTTAGCCTGCTGTGTCCAAACACAACGATACATGACACTGTGGCTCTTGTTCAGCTCATCTACCAGAAGACAAGGGAGAGTCCCACTCTGTCTCAACCCTCCTAATGAAGAGATGCATTATGATGTGATTTCATTTGGGCCTGCAGAAAAGCTGCTGTGGATAACAGAGCAGTCTGAGTAGCATGGTTCGTTTGTGTAGTGACATGTGACTTGTGTTTTCGTGAGTCATAAGGATCTCCTGCCTAATGGAAGGCAGAGTGTGCTCATGTGACGGTGACACAATGCAGGATGAACTGTATAGTATTCACCAGAGGTCAGCTTGGCTACTGTTTGGCACTGCTAATCAGAACCCATGAGCGTCTTTTTATCTTGTAAATTTTTGTCATAGTGAAACTAAACACACCACAATTTTTGTTCATGTCATTAAAGGGTTTTGGCTATAGTGGTAATCATTTTAAAACCCGAATAAACCAGAGATTTTCAATAGTATACTGTATTGATATTACAATGTACAAAGCTGTAAGTACTGTATAAGTGCATTTGTATATATAAATGCATGCGAATGTGTGTGTGTGTGTTTGTGTGTGTGTGTGCTATGTCTTTGAGTACTGCATCATGATCTTCCCTATGGTCACGGTGGTGTTTTTGCTGGCTCATCCCTGCCTCTCCACATGCCTGTTTAACAACACAGAGCTCCTCCTTACTGGCTTCCTGTCCAAACCAGTTTATCTGTAAACAAGTGTGTTTTTTTCCTCTCCGCCCCATTGTCCACACTACACCAAAATGCATACACAATGGTTGCCCTCTCTCTCCAGTCTGATTTTGTACTCAAAAGTACTACCACACACAGCAATGCCAAAAATGATACGCTTCTTGATGAGGCCTGAAGAAATGTAAAGGAATAAAAGAAAAGTAAATGACATCTTTAATTGTGTAAACATTTTACAAAGACAAGTAGAAACATGGACTCAGCTAAAATTGTGTTCAAAGGATTAGCCTCCGTTCACTTAAGCACACCCTAAAACTAATAGCTTTTCCCAATGCACTCTGGTGGAGCCAACTACTGACAGAGCAGGTGAATGTTATGTATTGTTATTATGTGTGCATTGGGATGAAATGGCTGTCTCTGTTTATCTTGCCCGAGGTACACTATGCTACAGTAGATATGATAACAGCAGGGTTATTGTGGCAGAGCCCAACCCGTCCCTGCTTTGGCCGTTGTACACTACAGCAGTGTGTGTACTCGTGTGGTGTTGCCAAGCTAATCTAAAATTGAGAAGAAGTGGTTATGCCATATAATTTACTCATGGAATTTGTCTCTTTTAAGAGAGATATCCAAGTCCCTTTGAAAGGTGTGGAACACAAATCAGTCAAAAGTTTAAAAAATGGGAAACTGAAAAGGAAACTACATTAAAATTAGAGAGGGCAATATGATGTCACAGCAATTTAAGATAAGAAAGCAATGTCCTCATTCGAACTGTGGGAAAAAAAACTAAGACAGAGTGTCTGTGAAACCCCACATTATGACCGAGATGAGCACGGAAGGAGAATATAACTGCTGAGTGAGCCTAGTTTAGTAGCCCCTTTACCTCATGGACAGAAAGTTAAGGCTTCTATTGCTTTTTGTTCCCTGACATCCTTCATGGTTTGGTTTGCATCTCCTTGGCCTTAGGAGTAATCTTGCCGATACCTTTTCTTGATCTAATAATATGCATATACCAAATGTTATACTCTTGTCATTTATGGCTCAATAAAGTGTTTTATTTGGCTATCTTTTGACTGTTTTTCATAGGCATGTCACTCCAGTACAAGCACTATTGTGCTAACTGCAGATAAGCACCCATTCTATAAATAAGGAACACATTTTGAATAGACATTCATGGCGCTCGTTTGAAGGATGGTAAGAAAAGTATTGCAATGGTTTCAGCATACTTTTACACCCATGATTCACAATGTCTTATAGACAATGCTTTTACATGTACCTAATGTGAAAAAAACTCTACTTATATATATAATATGTTGTAAAAAAAGCTTTATACCCTCCAGTGCATTTTGACATTTCTATGATATTTCATATTTTTCTGAGTCATTTCCTTACAATGTTGATTACCCACATAGTTTGCCAAATATATTTTGACAAATAGCTTAATTTTGTGCTCAAAGTTGCAAAAGTTGCTTAATTGTTAAAACGGGGTGGTGACTATAGTAATTCCATAAGTCATACGTCATTCTCCAAGCTTGCACAGGCGCACTGTCATGCCTCGTTAAAAAAGTTTCCACACTGTCACGCCTCGTTAAGTCAGAGCATCAAACCGATAAACATCGTTGTGAGCTAGCTAACCAATTTATCATGTCATTTACTTAGAACTTACAGTAGGAATGTAACTCTGTGTCTGATTGTTGGTTTGTCTTTCTAGTTTAGTTAGCCAGTTAACTAAGTTGTAGTTAGCCAGGTGTAGTTAGCTAGCATAGTTATTGCAAAAAGTTAGCTAAAAGAGGGTCTTCATTTTATTTTTGAGTTTACTCCTCTTGGTTTAGTGTGTTAATTTTCATTATGGCATCTGTGCGTTCGGTGTTGGAGGACAGATGACAGAAAACGCGTCGCACTTTCACCTGCCACCGTCTCATGAACTGTCTGCAACATGCATTTTACTGACGGCCGTTTTACCAATGCATCGGCGGAGGCAATGGTATCAGAAGTCTTTACATACAGTTCAGCAGACTAATAGACCCCCCGCCCCACGGTAAAGTAAGCGCACCATAAAACGTAGTGGGAGTTATCGTGTGCAGTGCGTGACAGGACCATCGATTGTATGATTGATAACAGCTGATATGTGCACATTAGTTTCTATCATGGGTAAGTAATAGCTACTCCTGCCAGACAGTAAAGTGTACTAAACTTTACAGTGTAGTGATGTTAACACAGCATATCCTTAGTGAACACTCCAGCCAGTCAGTTTTTGGTTGTCATGGTAATTGATTACGTCCTACTATTAACCACACCCCCATTCTCTGTTTGAGAAAGAACATTAACCAAAAACGGCAGTTAAAACTGGCTGGAGGGGGGCTTTAATTAAAAATACCAATACAATGAAACAGTTATTCAAATAAAAACATGTGAGACATTTGAATTCAATTGCCTCTTTGGTGGAAATACTAATAACTCTTAAACATCTGAAACATGACAAGAGGCCCCAACTAGACACTGACTCTTTTTTGCAAGAGGTCATGAGCAAAAAAGTCTGGGAACCACTGTTTTAATCTTTAACAATATATATATAATCGTAATCTCAAAAGTAACAAGTAACTTTAGCTGACAGATAAATGTAGTCGAATATAATATTGCAATCTGATATGTAATGGAGTAGGAAATGGAAATACTCAAGTAAAGTAGAAGTACCCCACCAATGTACTTAAGTAGGCCTACAGTAGCCAACTTGAGTAAATGTACTTCAGTCACTTTCAACCAACGATAGGATGTCCCTTATTAGGAAGAATCAGTGACTTAAAGTGCAATAGCAGACAAGCGGACACATTTTAATCCCGGTCAACTGAGTGAAGAACAGTGTATTTTGACCACAAGGCCAAATGCA
Source organism: Micropterus dolomieu (assembly GCF_021292245.1). Lineage (NCBI taxonomy): Eukaryota > Metazoa > Chordata > Actinopteri > Centrarchiformes > Centrarchidae > Micropterus > Micropterus dolomieu. Next base: position 18,175,679 of record NC_060156.1, on the reverse strand, counting down.
ACTCAGTCACCACTGTTTTGTTGTGGATCACTATGGAGTGAGCTTTTGAATTAGCTCAGTTCATTTGGTACCATAGACATTTATCATGCTCACAGTCACAAATACAGACTGCTGACCTTTCAGTCATTTTTTGTCATTTATATTTAATTGTAGTTAAAGAAATGGACAAATTATGATGTTTGCTATTTAAATCAAGGAATCGCCTACTATTTGTTTTTGTCTATGAATATACTGTTTCTATGGTAGCACCTAATAATGCCATTAGTATTGACTTCATTGCACTTTTAATTTCTCCTAATCTCCTGTTGTATTACCATAGAGGTTTTATGGTAACCTATATGTTGTGCATTACACTTAAAAACCCTGCATGATGTTTTTAATAGTGCACAAACGTTACTAAGGATCATGGCATTCATTTCATATTAAAAAAATGCTGGTGTGAACAAGTCGGAACGTAAAGGTTGAAGCTTTGGTGGTTGCTGTAAAAGTCGTTGAGGTACCTAAAGGGTTAATTTGTCTGTCTCTGTTCAACGCTGCGTGGGCTGCGAGATCATTCGAGAGTGCATTTTCAGCGTCCAATCAGCTGCGCGGAGTCCAGTCTGCATTCAGCCAATAGGGAGAATGGGAGGCTCTATCGAATTTGAATGAGCAGTGTATCTTTCGGCGCCATTTTCGAGTGAGCAGCGATTGCCACAGCAGCTGCGGGGAGAGGATGCTGCGAATATAGAGAGCTGGCTTTGAGACGGGGGAGAAACCAATCGCTACAAATTAAACTGCGCTTTTAGAGAGGGGTATCGAGTAATTTCAATGGAAAACCAGGTAATTGACGCCAGAAAGTATTTAAATTGATTTTAATCGGACAGTATATACGGTCAGAAGGAGAGGAATACGTGGAAAAGAGGAGAGACCGACCGTGGCGGGGAGACGTTAGCCATTTGGCCAGCTTTGCCAGCTTCTACTCGTAGCAGCTAGCCTGTTAGCTTAGCGTGTTAGCACATATAGAGGGATTTCTGACTTTGCTGCGCTGTAACGGTAAAAAAAATTAATGCGCTCACACGGCTGTCCGTTTTATCCAGGAGGTAAGAGGGATATATTTTTGAAAAATGGAATAGATGGACACTATTTTGAATGGAGGAGACACTTAATTTAAGGGTTATAAATCAAAGTTGAACTATAATGGACTATGTTGTTTTTTTTTTTTTTCGCATTGGAGCCCAGTTTTGAGCGGGAGGTGAAAAAGCAGCCAGGCTCGAGCAGAGGAGAACCACAGTCGGCAGTGTCAACAAATGCACACGGCACCTACACTGGCTTGGGAGGGAAAAAAATCAATATGAGAGACCGGGACAGACACAGTGCCTTTTGTGGTAACTTAATTTTACCAAGCTTGTTTAACTATGGCAGACTTTTTGTCCGAGCTGGCACATTGCATACATGTTGTTGCAAGCGTTTTTTGGATTGTTAGAAAGAAAACACCTGGTAAGTTTATCATTATGTCGCTGTTTGACCTTACACTCAGTGATGCCCTTAATACTAATGACGGAGTTTGTTTTATTTTCCTATCAGTGTCGTAAAGTGCTTGTTAGCGTGTGCAATCTTAGAGTTACCAGGACAGCCCTTGGATTAACGGAACTCCGATGACCAGTAAGTTACCAAGTAATTAGTCTTGTCTTATCCAACGTTGTTTACTTGCATCATACTTGTTTCTGTTAATAGATTTGAATATCTGGCAGGAACGCTAGATGATCACTATGGCTCTCAGCCAAGTCACAACAATCATAGGTCGCAACTTCTGACGGTTCAACTTTAATAGCTCTGTTAAACGTTATACGAGTGGCTGTCATAACCACTACCGATGCAATAAAGTAGAATTAACGTTATTTTATTAACGTAGAAATAAGAATTGTATTGTAAGTTGCGGTGCTGCTCGTGGCTCCTTGTAATGTTGGGGTTTTTGGTTCGTCGTAGTTTGATGCAGAAAGGTTTTCAGTCATTGCCTCCTGTCTCATTTTTCCTTTTTTTTTTTTTTTTTTTTTTTGCCCTTACCAGCCTTGCTCCACTTTCTGTGTGCCCTGGACCCTGATTAAATTCAAGTACATTGGGGGGGGCTTGCTCTGCCTGGTCTAATCGGTTTAGTAAGGAGTGGCAAAACGGACCTAATCATTAATTATTGGAGAGGTTACATGTGTGATATTTTATGCTACCTTATGCTTCTCATAATGAACATGACTACTTCACTTAAAAGCATAAGAGGGAAAGAGAGGCTCCACATAATTGTGCGTCTAAACCCGCCCCTTCTACTTCCTTCTAAGTAGAGATCGGTTTAATGTGTTACATAATGTGAGGCCTTCCTGTCTTTTACAGCGTTGTGTTTATTTAAATAAATACGTGTCCATATTGTCAAGTATCACTAAAAATCTCAATTCAAATGAACTTCGTGAAGAACAGGAGACAAGAGTGTAGGCACCTCTGTCCATTTTCCCTGCAATGCATTTTTCCCTTTGGTCCGTTACTAATGACAGTGTGCCTACTAATAGCATTTTTTCCAGGATTTTTATTTTATCATGTGTGTTCTGCAGCAGTGTGGTTAAGAGTTGTGATTCCATTTCAATTATATATGCATGACCTGGATGAAAATATACCTAAATACCATAGTCTTCAGTAGAGTTTTCTTTACTGAAATTGTAGGTTGTACCTTAGTATAAAAATGTAGTAGAAGTGGGGCAGTATTTTCATGATGAAACCACCCAATACATATAGTAAGATTTTGTTTATTTAGTTGGAGGGAAATTGGCTGAAGTGATATGAGGGAAAGACCTCTCACAGCCACATAGCAGAGTAAAGAGGAGGAGGGGGAGGAGGAGGAAGAAATTACTGTACAGTAATATCTCATGTGTCTGACTTACAAGATAGCTTTAATTTGTTTGGTGTATGAAACAATGATTAGCATGGTAACTTCAAAATGTGTCAGGCATGTAACTATCTGATTTAGGAAGAAATAAATGTGTTGATATTAAATGTACACCACATGGTGTATTTAAAATAGAACTTAAATTATCCAAGTTTCTGTTTTACTCCATACCTGTAGCTATGTTAACTGTCATTCTCCAAAAATCCATAACTGTTTATTGATGATTAGATAAAGCTGCTTCTTGATAAATTGATCTACATTTAAAAAAAGTATTTGTCACTACACCTGAGATGAGATGGATTTTTTTTAAGTATTCTTTTTCATACCACCAGTGCATGGAAAATGTAATTATTAAAAACTCAATATCTGATTGTTTTTATAGATGGATACACAAAGTAGTGGCTATTACAACTATATAATACTTAAATATTGACACATTAAGTATATCTGCCTGCTTATTTAGTGCTAATAGTTGAAACTGAAGATAGGAAGTCAAAATGCTCTAATACTGTAAATGGAAAAAAAATATTACTGAACGTTTGGCTGTTAAAAGTATAAAAAATTACATTGAAAAGCTTATGGTTCGCAGTGTCTATATGTTAAAAGGGAAAGGGGCTCAAATACACATTATAGACAGTACTTACTTTCAATTTCAACATTAGTTATTATTAAAATCCAGTTTAGTTGATAGAAGCAATCTTTTATCATCAGTTTTACAATATTAGCTGCAATGTGTGTGATTATATATATATATATATATTTTTTTTTTCATAAAAACTCCAGACTTAAATTTTAGATCTAATCTCTAAAAGGGAGGAGGTAACACTCTGTCAAAGTGAAATGTTAAGATCAAGAGTCTTAGTAATATAAGCCACAAACTTTTACACACTGGTTATCTAGTTTTAGAATTTGTACCTAGTGTGTTCATACAGGTGAAATAGGTGGAAATATTTTGCTCATTCTTCTAAAGAGGTTATTAGAATACTATTGACACTGTTGTCCCTGTATGCAAATGTCAAATTAGTACTGGTGTGTTTTAACAGTTTTAATTCCTGTAGTGCCTACAGTTAATCTACTTTAAATGCTACAGGTCTATGTCTTCCCTCCGTTCTCTGGTATTTGCCTTTTCACTCTCTTTTGTAGAGAACAGTTGTGCTGTTTCAGACTATTAGCATGACATTCTGTGACTCATCATTCTGTCTTCTCAGACCCCTCCGGCAAAATGGGCTCCCACCCCCATTTCCTGGTGAAACTGTGCGTCTCTTCTTGTACTTGCTCACATGTGTTGTAGCCAGGCTGCAGAGAGCCCCCACCCGTCTCTTCCTTCTTTTTGCACCACTCAGCACAAACTTTATAGTATTCAAATTTGCAGTGATGGAAACAGGTTTTCACGGGTGGTGTTGGTTATTTTTCAGAAGTTGGCATTGGTTACACTTGTGTGCCTCAGCAGCATTTAATATAGCTTGTCAAATGGTCTTGTGTGTGTCAGTCAGTTCTCTCTCAAACTAATAATATAAAGTTATGAAATAGTTTAGTTCAGTTAATAGTGGTCAACCTAGGTAAGCCATAAGTTTAGATGTGATCTTTTGTGAAAAGGAGTGTGTATTTTGCATGATTTGTTTATCCATAAAGTGAAGGCTGATAACATAATGGCAGCAGTGCAGCATATGAGGGTGCCAGGTCCTTGCACCCTTTTTCTCAAGCATGTGTTTTGCATTGGTTTAGATTTTTGCATCACTGTAGTGCTTAGGGCTTTGCACCTGTTTCACTAAAATGGTGAACATGTTAATTAAAAAATGTTTATAGAGGTGACATTAACATTTTCAAATAATTGTCAGTTATGTGCCTAACTGCCGTTAAGGTGTATACTTCAACACATTTTCAGTTTAAAAAGGTCAGTGCAAATTTGCTGCCTGCTAAAGAAAGATCATCTGTTGTGAACATTTATAGATATTAAAGGTGGTCCATTGCAGTGTAAAATAATGTTTAAAAGAATAAATGATCGTTTATGAAAATCTGACCCTCACAGGTTGATTTCCACCATGCATGGCATCGGAGCTGATCGCAACCATTCTAGGCCATGCTTGTGATTCCACGGCGTGCCACTGCGCATATAAGAAGCATCCCAGAGGCAGTTTTGTGCTCTGCTTAAAAATTCGCGCTTAGCTTCTTTTTTTTCTTATGTAAGCCACGTCACATTGCACGGAGCAGATTGTGCCAGGCAGGAAGTTCGAAACGGGAGCGGTATAGAGCATCTGGTCAATTTTTAAAATAAAATACCCTGTGCAGAATCTTGATCGTATATTAACAATAAACACAATTAAAACAGACACCAAAATAACTAATTTAACTACAAAGCCTACTTACTGGAGGGAAATGACCAAATCAACATTGTTTGAGTAAGTCAACAAAATTGGACAGGCAGAACACTCTGCTTCTGATACGCTCCTGGTGGGTTATGAAGCTGTTTAGAGGACAGGACAAAACCGTATCACAGACTTGACGTCATACAGCCGTGCCCGGTGGAATCAAGGTGTCAGCCTCTGCGGCTGCACTCAAGAAGTTGCAGATTCCCGTTTTCTTGTTTTGTGTAGTGACAGAAGTCCTTGTGTACTTGGACAGCATGTTTAGAAAGAATGTGTCAGCTGTTACAGGGCTGGTGAATTCTCTGCTTGATAATTCAATTTTATGTAGTAATATGATAACCTGCAACAGCACTGGCTGTAAGATCAGACATAGCAAGAGTGTACCTCTTCTGACTACACACAAATGTTTTTCTGCTGCACGAGCCTTTTTTTCACCTGAGGGTGTTAGATTAGCCCACATTATAAACTTGTAAGCAGTTAGATTGGAAAGATTTATAATGATCCTAAAATATTGGTGGCTGGTTTGTGTATTTTTTTTTTTTTAGTAGTAGCTCTTATTTGGTAAGCAGGTAACACCTCATCCACTGCCCACAGCCATAGTAAGGTAGGTCAAGTCTAGAAATGAAAATGGTGAAATCATCAATTATTAATGCCTGTATTTACATGTGATTAATTTTGATATGAGTTGTAACATGCACAAAAACCATGATACACTTTTATATAACTATTTGTTAATTCTGTGTAAACATGTAAACTCAACAAGTCAACAATGTAACAAGAACAACAAAAGTCCTTATAAGGCCTCATTATTTTAGTGGGAAGGAATTTGGTTGTGATAATCACAATGTGCTCATTTTTACAGTAATGTTCATATCAGAATTCAACCTAGGCATTTGAGCTGGAATATGTACAAAAAAACAAGTATTGTCTGTGTTGTGTAATTAGTAGATGAGTATATGGGTGTGCCATTCAACTCTCACACTTAGAAAGCTTTGCTTCCTCTTTTGCTCCTCTTGCTTATGTGTGCATGTACACTACATACACACTTACCAGGATCCTAATTTCAGCCATACTAATGGTTCTGTAAGTAGTGATTCACTGTAATTAGGAGTTGTGGTAGTCATGTTAAAGGTTGTGATAGTAATCAAAACTTACTTTGTTTAGGTGGTTGTAGCCATTCATTTAAAAAAAAAAAAAAAGAGTTTTATGCCATTGGTCAAGTGTAAATCAAGTCTTCAGGTTGTACTTTTGAAATTGCACCACAGTGTACTGTTTTTGTGCATCCTGTTTATTGCTGCAGTGTCTTATACGTCAGTAGGAGGAAGCTTGAGATATTTCAAGTTCAAATGAAGTAGTAAATAACTGAAGAGATCAGAAATGATATTGTAGAGAAATGTGTAATACGGAGTTAAAATGCATTGTTTATAGAGTAGAGGCATGTATAGCAGTTGTGTGTTCAGATTGAATATTTCACCACACTTGTGTGTTTAGATGACAAACACTGCTGTTAGTCATGGGGAGATCTTTTAATGTGGTCCACACTTTTATTGGAAGTGGTTAAAATGTCTAACTATTATTCAACCTTTTAAGACATGCACTGTCCTGTTGTGAGAGCTGCTCTCACTTAGCCAAATCAGCACAATGAGTCATATTAAACATTGTAAAGTACATGTTAGATGATTGTTGTGCTTTCACCTTTTAGACATTGGTTACATCATACTTTTAATGTATTATTTAATAAAATCAAAACTTAATTTCCATCAAATAATTTTACTCATTAGTATAGATATTGTGTTCCTGAAGGGGGGTGTGTGTGTGTGTGTGTGTGTGTGTGTGTGTGTGTGTGTGTGTGAGAGAAGAATTGGACACACACACACACCTGACAGTAAATAGAGGGGGTGTTGTATACCTGCGGAGTGCAAGGAGGTCTCTGGTCACTCTCACATATCTGCTACTGTTGAAATAGGTTTATTTGGTTGTCGATCAGGTATGTGTTTTCACATGCTTCTGGAGTTTTCTGCAATTCATTTGACAAGATATGGTTGTAGCTTCCAGGGAATCCCAGTCACTCTGCCCGTGCTATGCTGGACATGTTTTGCTGGGTGTAACAGGTTTTTCTAGGATTAACACATACCATTACAGTAGTGGTGTTTGAATGGAACAGAGCACTTCTTTATAGGTAGGATCCCTGGTTTGCAATTAACAATAATGCTATTCACCACCTCCTAGATTGCTTGTAGACTTACACCATCTCAAAATATTTTTGGTAAGAGGTAATATTTATTTATTTTTTGTTATTGATTATGTTATCACAATTGGATGTTTTTTTTTAATTATGGATTCATTTATTTTGAATTTGCTTTCACTACTGTAGAGATCTCATGCTGTGTACATGCTGACCCAGTAGCTGATAAAACATTTTATGACACCTTTTAAAGTTGTGGCATAGTGAACATTTTGTGTGTGTGTGTGTGTGTGTGTATTGTCTTGCTACAAAGCAGCACAAAAAATGATTTGGCTTGCCTCATGTTTATCTGGCTTAAATTTTTCAAGTGATGGATTTGTAATTGTGTAGGGATATATGTTGCTTGCATGCCAGCGAAAAGAAGTTTATTGCATTCTGGATTGATGGCAAAATATATTCTGAAATTAGTATTAATCAGTAATATTTTTAAAGCGTAAGTGCTTTTGGGCTTGGTGGTTGTGTCTGCAGATATTTAAGTTGGAGTAGTTTCCTTCCATGTCCCAATGGCTACAGATAGAAAGCTTATAAACACAATAAGAATCTCAAATTTGCATAGATCTTTTCATGTGGATAAATGTGACTGCCATTCAGGTCCCCCCCCCCTAAGCTTAGGAGGTCCTTCTAGATCTCCTTTTAGTTTGTGCTTGTACAGGCAGAAGACGGTGTATCACCAGAAGAGGCCGGCCCAGACCACTTCTGTGGAGGTGATGGGTTGTCATGTCCATGTCCCAGTACCCGATTGGGTGTAGGAGGTTACTTGACCTTCAACCTCGGGGTCAGGTGACTCTTTGAGGCCATTGTGTGGAGAGCAAATGCCGCAGGAATGGGTTAATAAGGCAGAGCAGTGAAGGTGACATGTCTGGGCATGCTTCCTTAAAGGAGAGGGAGAAAAATGGGGAGACATTCGAGTCATTGATGTGAACAATTCCACCTGGACTTGTAAAGAAATGATCAGCTTAAAAGGAAAATAGGCAGCTTACCTGGTTAGTTCCTTTGTGCATTTTTGTTAAGTAATTTATTAGAATGGACAGTGTTAAAAAAAAAAAAAAAAAGTTGTTTCATGACATCTGCTTAAGTTTAATTCATACAATACTGTCTATGCTTCTGAGTAAATGAGGTAAAAATGGCATTTACACATGACAGAAGATAAGAAAATGATTGGGCAAATTTTCTGTATGTGAATCCATGTTAGTGTACATTGTGTTTCCCATGCTTTGGGATTGCGTAGATATATAGTATGTGCTCCCACATGTGTAAAGTGTTGGATGGAGTGGGGTGTCAGCTGGTCATCAACTGCCTTAGCTGTAGTCTGTAATTGTAGCTTACATTTTTTTATTGATTAGTCAATTGATTCCCCCCCCCCCCTTTTTTTTTTTAAATTAGATTTTTCATTAATTCTACAAATGTTAGAAATTATGAGAAACACCCCTTTCTACCTGAAGCTTTCCAGAGCCCATCCATGTCTTCACATTTATTTTGACTGAACTGTTAAAACAGAAGATTCACACATGTAAAACTTACCAGCAATATGTGGCATTTTATGTAACAAACTAATAATTGATGTGGACCCTCACAGGAGATTTGGACCCTATTAGCACAGGATTAATACATGGAGATTTTTTCTTCCCCCACAAATCTGACAATTATACACACGTGATGAGAAATTGTAAATTAACCGCAGTATAATGTGGTGTCTCGTATCAAATGCCTCAAGTATAATTTGTTGACTTTTTGAAATCTTGTGCAATGTAAAATCTAAACTAAATCCTTAATATATTTTTTAAAATAATTAGAAATAATAATAATACAAATTGTAATACATGTAACCAATTTTATGAGGAAGTGCTTGATTTTCATACTGTAACAAGTTTTTATGCTATGGTTGGAAGATATATATTTTTTTTATGTTGAGGAATAATGTCATACATGCTATAAAACAAGTAATGGTCACTGGTTCTCACTGTCTTCCCACCCTCCTGCCACTGTCAGGTGTGTCTGACTGCGAGCAACATTGTTGCACCTGTGTTCTCTACCTTTGCATGCCCAACACATTTCAGCTGTAGTCATTAATGTCCATCATAGAGAAGTACATGAATTGTGCCTTGAGCTAGAAAGATGAGTCAAATCCTGTAAAATGTTACTAATAAAATACACTTGTAAGATGAAGCCTTTGCAATGATGCAAGTAGATAATTATGGCACTGGATGTGAAGTTAATGAAAATTTTAGGCATTAAGTATAATAAAAAAAAATTTTGTTTTAGTTTGCAATTGAATTTTTAATTACACAGTTTATGTAACTGCCTACTATATTTCTAAAGCATATCAAAGGTTTTAGATTGACAGTGTCACAGTGAATAATGTGTAGCTCTTTTTTTAGTCAGTTGTTTTGAACACTTGGTGTTTATGTGACACTGACATCCAGGGTTTAAAAGTTAGATTCCAAAAAGCAACTTTTTAAATACAAGAAACAATCAAATGCGCATGTATATATATTTTGTGTGTTACCTTCTGGGTTTAATTGTCTGACAGGATAACTGTTGAAAGCAATACATTTGTGGAGGTGATCCTCAAATCTTAAGGATCTTTTTTAAATTATCCCTGCTTGCAGCTTCATAACCACATGACAAAAAGGTAACCTGGACAGAAGAATAAAATCCCACAAATTGTTGATTGTTACCTTTCTCAAACATATTTTAACAGTTATCATCCCTGAGCTGCACTGGAGTTTGTGTGTGAAAGAGAAGGACTTTACATCTTGTCTCTCAGTGTCTTTTTGGAAGGGAAGCATGTCAGACCTTAATAGGTTCATGCTACCGAGTCCATTTCAGACCAAGGTCATAATTACAGGTCCATTGAGACCTCTAGTGGCAACATATTCGTTGGACCCAATCTCTTACAGGAGAACAGAAAAACAGAATTTTTTTTAGTTTCAAATATGTTGATGTTTACCAGGATAGCCTAAAACACCTTATTTACAAAATCTATACATTTTTGTTATAACTAGAAGAGATACTTTTTATGGTACTTCAATGATTCCTCATCCTTCATTAAAAGGGTTACTGCATTTTTAAAAAATGTTTCTCCACGGTCAAACGGTTTTTTCGCAAGCCAACCTTTTTTAATTTTTATCTATATGATTTTTGCCTCATATTTAATTATCTTTGTAACCTAAGAGTGCTCAACTACTGAATGAGATACTGCACACTCTGACAAGCAACCGTCTTTGTAGCTCAGACAAAAATGCTCACTTTACACTTAGTGTCTATGGAGCGCCTGTCAATAGCACTAATGTATGTTACTGGGCATGAAAATGCCACTGTATTTTGAGTGATACGGTGACTCAGAAAATGTGATATTTAATCTGAGTCATGCAAAGTACAGACTGCTAGTTTTCTCCCTGTCAACCCTCCCCCTGCTTTCTGAATGCTTAGCTCACACAAACCTAAGTGGATTTTTAAAAACAATACTGTTGTAAAATTTGGAACGTTTAGCTATGCTACTAAACCATTTGACTCAACAATGTCAATTTGGCAAATGCTGTCTTTCCTAATTGTGCAGTTCAGCTTTTATTGTGGCAAAAACAGACTTGCCTGCTATTTCTACTAAAATGCTATCGTTATGTTCAACGATTAGAAAATGAGTCTGAAATTACTTGAGTACACTATGTGGCCAACTGTTTCTCTATGCTGCTTGGTTCCAATTAAGAGGAATCCTAATGTTAAGCATACAATGATGTTTTAGACAATAGTGAGCTTCCAGTGTTGTGACAACAGTTTGGGGAAGGCCCTTTCATGTTTCAACATGACAGGGCCCCTGTGCATTGAGCAAGATCCATAAAGAAATGTTTTTCTGAGTTTGGAGTGGAAGAACTTTACTGGCCTGCAGAGAGCCCTGACCTCAACCCCATCCAACTGCTTTGGGATGAATTGGAAGCTGACACTGAGCTGGGTTGTATCAGCCAACCTCACATTGTGGCAAAAATGGTGCAAATCTCAGGTTTCAAAAATCGTGTGGAAGGTTTTCCCATAAGATTGGAGGCTGTTAAAGCAACAGAGTAATTCCCTCATGATTTTCAAATGAGATGTTAAACAATAATATACGAGTTTAGTATCACTGTGTCCATATACTTTTGGCCATATGGTGCACTTTATCTAACTGCAATGTTCACAGGCTGAACTGTTACATTAAACTGCATTGCCTTGTGTGTTTCAGGTGGTGAATCTTCTTGCCTGCTTTCAGGAGTGGAAAGAAGACTTACATCTGCAAAAGATGCTGATGATCATCTGAACGCCTTTTAGGTAGATAAATAATAGTTAATAAGTCTGTACCCATCTGTGAACATGTGGTTTGGACTAGAAACCTGAAGGATGAAGAACAGACAAACAACATAGAAGATGACAAGAGTCAGAAGCAGAGGGACCATGACTAGTTCTGGTGATGCTGTAGCAGCACGGAATGGTTTGTGGGTTACACTGAGATGCAGGCCATACTGTGCTGCCGCACTAAAGCCTGAATACACAACCTGGAAGTACCTAGCAGTTCTTGATTGAACCTGTTGCCCTTTTCTTCACTGTCTAAAGTAATGCCACATTGACAGTTGTTTATCTGATGATCAAAAGTTAGTTGGATTTGCCTTTCTCATTTGCTGGTTGCCTTACTGTAGCAGCACGTAAATATTGGAGTTAAGACTAGCTGAAGCCTCCAATATTGATCGTGCTGCTGAAGCAAAGCTGACCACACACAATCAGCGCAACCAACCATTAAGTGTACTCCAACCACCCTGGTGGTGCCAAACAGTGACTCACAGTGAGTGCTGCTTACAGGTACATTGTTTACACAGATCTTGAGTTCACCTCCAACACTACCTTGATTTAATACTGAAAATGTGTATACACTATATTTTTTTACATTTCACTGTTATGTCTGCACCTGGAGAAATAAAAAATTTAATTGGCTTTTGTCTGTAATGTGTTTTGAACGTGACATGCTAAACTTGCTGCAACATTATGCTGTCCATATAGTATATGGGCCTTTGATTCAAGTTGTACTAAAAGTGTTTTGTTGACATTGAAAATCAATGACATGGCTTTAAATGATACGGCCATACACAAAGACGAAATCGCACACATCACGGCCTGCATGGCCTTGCAGCGCCACCGGGATTTCCGTCCTGTTCAGCCTGATCGGCGACACACAGATGTGCTGCGGATTAAAAAAATATTACAATCACTATACTGTGGACTATATACTCGGCTTTTTTTGACATGTCGAAATGCATTCAGTTGATAAAAGTCAAGATATTTTGTAAAACCGATTTCTGTTCATCTTAAGCTGGTATTTTGCCCTATTTACTCGCTTACGACCCAGTCTTTTAGGCTATTGTGTATTATGACTGCTTTATTCGTACAAACCTATGATATATTCTGGTGGTCACTCTATTCTGCAACGTTGTAATGAATGATACGGTGTCTGTAACATGGCTAACAACCTCCATTTTAAGTGGTTTCTGACGGGAGCGTATTGCGGGCATCTCTGCTGTACCAGGACGCCCGGTGACGATAATCCCAAATCAGACTTTCCTAATAAAAATTACTAAATACATGTTTTACAAGCCTTTGGGAAGATGTGGCATCCGTTGGTAAATATCTGGCTTTCATAAAGATTTTAGACCACAGACTTCATGTGACTCAATTAGATAGCAAGTGGTTGCACTTGTTAGTGGAAGAACACTGCTCTTCCTTTTGGCCTTGTAGGCCTTTTTAATGATAATTCAGAAATCTCCCATTTGTTTTCACCGGTAGATTAACTGGATTTATAGCACTGGATAAAGGTGAAATTTACGGAAAATTATATTGGCAAGAAAATGGTAAGATTTGGGCGCATTTTAGAATAATTTTTCCCCTAAGCACCAAGGCTTGCATTTTTTCCAAATGGAGAAATGTTAACATCAAAAATAAATTTGATAACATTCAGGCCTTCATCGTTTTTAAAAAAATAATCCTGAAAATAATATGCATTATTTTATAATTCCATTGCTGCAAGATGGACTGTGTGTAAATTATTACATTATTGTACACTTTTCTAAGTGTAGTAATTTAATTTTAAAGCTTTGTCAAATAGTTTGCGTATTATATTGTAAACAAAACGTAGAAACTCTCTTTATAGAGATGTACCTGAAATTCCACATTTTGTCTTCACGCCTGTTGAGCTTCATTTTTTGCTGTTGTGACTTTTACATATTTACCTGCTTTTGTATCGACCGTGTTTGTTATAATAACCTATATAATTCTGCAGTAAGGTATCCGTAGTTTGCGCTTGAACTTAAGTTTGCAACCACATTCCACAGAAAAAAAGAAAATGGACTTTAGTGTAAATGTATTCTAATGATAAGAAATAAGAAGGAAAAAGAAGCTTGAATCACAGGAATGATAAAACAACTCTTCGCTTTCATCACCATCCATCACACACTCTGACCCACAGTGTAAAAGTGTGCAAGAGTGCGGGACCTATCAAGTGACGTGATTAGACACTGGAAACACTAAATAGGCTATTCACTAATTATCTGGATATTTAGCCATCTTGATTCATTGAAGAGATGGTGACATAAAGCTTATTTTTATTAACAGTCACCATAGGCCCACTTTTGATATGGTGATTCTTCAGAAAAGTCAGTTATACACAGTTATTCACACTACTTTTTCTTAATTTGGATTGAGTTAATGTTTTTCAGGCTATATTTAAATTTGCGTGCCGTGACAATTAAAATATTCATGTAGAGTGGTACATTTATTTCCATCCTATATTTGCCTGGCAACAGAAGGCTATATATATATATATATGTACATGCGTGCCATGACGTACGTCCTGAATTATGGTCAGTGCTGACATCACAGATTCACATTGTGCTGTGATTTTATGATTTTATTTTATTTTTCAAAATGTATCTCTGTTCAGGAGAATAATAAGGACACATTATCAATGCACAATTCAATGTTTGTCCTCTGATCTATTTTAATAAAGACCATTATTGGTGATAAGCCAAAAATCTTGTTAATAACTTCAATTTGCACACACAACTGATTTTAGGCTTACAAGTCAGTTTTCTAGTAATTCAGATGCATAGCAGAAAATAGGCCTACAGTGTACTTTAAGTTAACAGTCTGCAGATGTTTGACTTCATAGACCGGACAACTCATGAAACGAATGAGTCACATGAACCTCCGCAAATAAATCTTGTGTCGAAATAAAGTGACTGTCCAGCACGCGTGACAGTCATGTACCCTTTCCTGAGTTAAATCACCACTGATAGGGGAAATGCAGCAGTTATTTTTTTTTAAGGTTTCATAAAACAACATTCACAGCAAAGTGTGTTTTTTTCCCCCTCCTCCTCTTGCACTGTCTCTGCAGCCTGGTAAATATTTCACACGGGCCCTGTTATGCAACGTTTGTAACCTTGAAGAGGTTGCAGCATCACTGTGGTGCAGACGCGTTCTGCGGGGACTAGGCCAGAGATTTCACTATATATTAATTTTATTTCTCACTTACTTAGTCCCTAAATAGTTGGCTAATTTGGCCTGTCACACTAAATAAAAACAAACATGAAAGTGAATTACATTTCTGTTTTATTTAGCCAATCAAGATCATCTCAGACAAGTGTAAATTTGTCATATCGTAATAAAAAAAGAGAAAACAGATTGCACATTCGAGGTAAGAAATATGATTCAGCGTCCATCTGATGTAAATGTAGCGTTGATTCTATAGCTTCATTGAGGTTTTAGTTTTGGCTATATATATATATATATATATATATATATATATATATACAAAAAAAATAACAGTAAACAAGAATTCACAAATATTCAGGTACATATCTGCCGCTACTTTAATGTCCCTCACAGGTCACTACTTGGATAACAATTTGTAGCTGTGTGTGCATGTCAAAGATGCCACAGGCTAGTAATTAAAACAATTTACAACTGCCAATAAAACTGACAGCAGAGTAAATTAAGTTCATGACACATTCCTGACCTGCAACCATTAAACTTGTGCACATGTCAGTCATTTCCCGCAGGTACACACCGGTGTGGGTAAGGTGCGAGGACACTGTAGGGAGAAATGGTTCAATCTGCGAGGGCACGTAGGCTGCAAGGTTGTGCGGCGGCAGCAGCAGGAGCAGTGTTGCCAGTAACAAACTCATAAATAAGGTGATCCATCTGGGCGCTGCCATCCGTGAGCCCCCTGCTCGGTAGGAGCCACTCTCGTGGGGGACTGAGATCTTGTCCACTTCTCTGAGCCGCAGTGAGTCCCACTTTTTAACATCGAAATTGCGCACAAGGGGACCGACGTCCATGTCTTTCCGAGAAGGCAGTGGGGTCTCCTTAAGGACTTTAAACTTCTCCCGAAACTCCTGCATCTGCTGCAGAAAGCACAGGGGGTCGGAGACGCTCCTGAAAGTCTCGGCGATGCTGAGCGCCCGTCTCTGCTCCTCCATCGCTGCGCTCAGCTTTGTGATCTCCGGGTCGTATGCTTGCATCACCACTAGCTTCAGTGTTTCGAAATCGGAGAGGATCTCGTTCTTTTTGCATTCAATGGAACTGGTGAGTTTGTCGAAATAGTCGGTTACCTTTTCTGCATCCTTGGTCACCGACTGAAGCGCCCTTTTCTTACTGGCTTGTAGTGTCTCCAGGCAGGACAGGATATCTGCGCTCTGCCAGTTCTCCACCCCGCGAAGCAGCTCTTCAAACGCCTCCTTCTCTCGTTCATATGCCTCCTCCAAGGAGCAGAATTTATGCCCTTTGTGGTCATCTATTGTAGCGCAAAACCCACAAATGAGTTTTAAGTCTGTGGCGCAAAATATGTTTAGAGGTTGGCCGCAGTGTTGTTTACAAACAGACATCTTAGGCATAACCCTTATTTTGCTGTACTTCTCCACTATTCCGCGTAGAGAATAGTTGATCTGCAGACTGTTTGCGCCGTTGTGAGGGGTCTCTTTGCGGCATGTGGGACATTTGAAAGGTGTTCTGAAAGCTGGACCTCGGTTCCCTTCCAAGAGTCCCTCCAAGCATTTCTTGCAAAAGCTGTGTGAGCACAGCAAAACCCGCGGGTCCTCGAAGAGACCGCAGCAGATTGGGCAAGTAAGTTCCTCCTCTAGCTGCTCCATGGTGTCCTGTAAAGACATTATCCAGGCGTCAAATCGATGCTTAATTAAAAAAAACAACAACAACAAAAAAA